>NW_026042350.1:161116-493779 GCF_023856365.1 Brienomyrus brachyistius
GTAGTGAAGCACCGTTTCGCTGTTCTTAATTGTCTTATTGATCGGCAACATTGGGTCAGTGCAGTACGTCAGTGATTTAGCAAAAGCAGACGGACCCCGATATGAAGTGACTGTCCATCCATACTGACCATACAAGGAGTAATTAAAAAACATGACTATCTGAACTTATTCACAGAAATGCATGACATCCTTTCGGGCTGCTAATTGCTAAAATGCAGTTTTGATTGGCTGATCAGGAAACACGGACCAGCACGGGATAATCACTAAGGCATGTGTGACGCTCCAAGAGGACACAGCTCCACGTGACACCCTATGTCCTGGGTGGAGTAGTAGGACACTTCTGGACTACCAGATGAACACCCTCAGTAGATAAAGGAGAAAGGACACTTATCCCTACTCTGGTTTCCCACTTCTTCTCGGCAGAGCTACAAGCTTCATCATGTGATGCAACGTACCCAATTCCACCCATAGGCCCCTAAACCCCAAACCATTTGGAGGGATCCCAGCTTTCCAACCTGCCTAGGTGGAATGTGAGCCAGTTCATGGTTGCTGAGCCTCCAAATCATTGTCAGTGTCCCTCATGTGGGATGCCCCTTGGTTTTAAGCCACGCCTACCTACCAGAGAGGCGTCAGGAACCGGTATTAGAGCACCCTGGGAACATCGGCTCTATGCCGCCACGGTAAGAACGTGGGAACCAGGACTGAAACTTCCACTCTGTATGTAGGCGTTGACATTGACACCACAGCCCTCCACCAGCCTGTCCCCTGGCCAATTATATGAAGGCTAAGGTTGCAGAAAGATTCCAGCTCTTTCTCTACATACACTGATAGTGGAGCATATTGCCATGGATCCCTCTGACTGCAATGAGACAGGTTTCCACCCTCATGCCGTTTTGCTCTCTCCATATGTTGTCTGTGGATAAGCAGTAGGGCAGATGGGCCCAAGCCGCGCCAAAGAGCACCCTGCCCACAGAGAACGACAACCAGTTGATCCTTAACTCCAGCACCTCTGCTCCAGTCATGGGTGTTCCCACCCCCCCCTACCCGGAACTGTGACCTGACATACTGCGGAATGAACATCATCACATTAATGGTCCGGAATCGCCACCTCGCCCATCACGGCGCGATGGAGCAGAATCATCCGCGACAACAATAACCGTTCAGCAACGGGCTACCGACTGGCTTGAGGTCAGAGCCCGAGCGGGTTGTGTTTAGAACAAATTAGCGCGGACCGCAAGGCCAGAAACAGAAGAGAGGAAAAACAGCAGCATCGACAGTAACGTTTTTGACGGAAAACAAAACACAGCAAAAGGCAGCTTTCATGCGGACTAACGCAGGCTTGTTCACTTCACCTGCCAGCTGCCAGATTTTTGTGGATCTTCTGCGCTGGCGTGTGAGTGGGGGGGGGGGGGGGGGGTGAACAAGGGAAATAAAAAGATGGATAGACAGCCGGACAGAGGCAAAGAGCAGACACAGGTCTCTGGGCATGATTAATTTTGCACAAAGAGACTGGAAGACACACGGAAAACCATTAGAGTCAAATAATACCTCAGAAATCCAAAATACAGCCTGATACCCCCCCCCCCCCCAATCACAGCCCCATGGTGTTCAGATAATGCCCATGAGGGAACATTCTCTAATGTGACAATGACAAGACCTCGACAAGCTGAAGGGGAGGATGAGGAAGGGGAATAGTAAATTGCCAGGGCTAATATTTTGCAAGTCTCAGACATGCCACACACACACACACACACACACACACACACACACACACACACACACACACACACACACACACACACACACACACACACACACACACACACACACACACACACACACACACTCGTGCAGTATTTACATCTCACAGGGATGGATTTCTTCCTTGCTCATGTTGTGTGTGTCTTACTTTAAAAATGACTCTCAGGAAAGTCTCTAAAGCCCATTCCTGCAATCTCCGGTACATGGTGTCACACCGGGAAGTGACCCTGATTACTGTACAGCCGGCTGGCAGCTGACTCTGAAAACATAATGACAGTTTAAAGCTGGTTGAGTTTAATACGCCAATAGAATTGAAACACAGGTGCCTTCAGGTGCTCCGCAATTCCTGCAAAGTCAAACTCTCACAGGTCAGCCCTCAACATCACACACACCTCATTGTCAATGGGTGCGTCTAAACTTTTGACGTCGCCCGAAAATGAACACTCTGCCTTTATGAGCATCAGGCAACTGAGGAACTAAGATACGCCGATGACCTTCTTACTGCCTACCTCGTGTCTATCCAATGCAGCGCAAGTTTAACGCATCCGTGCGGTCAAATATTTTGGTACGTCACTCGGCAGTGCCACAGCCTCTCATAAGACTTCAACCAGGGTTGTAGTTGGTGATGGATGGAATGGGGGGGTCTTTACTACGCAGGGCTGATGGGAAACTAATATTTAATATAAAATGCTATTCATGACCTAAGCTAATACACATTCACTTGGGGAGACCCAAAAAAAAAAAAAAAAAAAAAAAAAAAAAAAAAAAAAAAACACATTTGGGGGGGTAAAATGCTCCTAAAATAGGCCCGACGACGCCTCTGATTTAAACCCACAACCTTGAGGTTGTCATGTTTAAGCAGTGCTCGAGTCTTTTGAAACCCCAGACTATTGGATTACAACTCTCTTGTAGAACTTTATGAAGGATGTCCAAGCGACAAAACGATCAGCCGTCGGCAGAGTTCGCGGTCTCGCCTGGTTTCTGTGTCATACGTTGTTATCCACCATAACTCCTCGTCCACCTCCCCCTATAGACATGGACACAGGAGGGGATGGTGGTTCCCAAGCGGCGTATGAAGAATTCCCAGATCAGCAACGTCGACTGGTTAGTTGGACAAAATTCCTTTCCCAGTCCTGGAGATATTTTAGGATGGACATTGGAGATATTTCTAGGTCTTTTCGGGGTTATAATTGTAATCTCTTCTACTGTCCTTTGGGAACATTTTACACCAGGCCATTTCCATGTCGAAATAGGCAGTATGTCATTAGAAAAAACAGAAACTTCTCTTGGTCCAGTTCGAACAATTTCTAACAGGATTTACCTGGAGATGAATGCGGAATTGAGTTGCTAGGGACCTCTCAGGCACGGCGGTGATGGCTCTGCTGCAGCACCTTCGCAGTCTCGCCCCAGCGACAGTAATGAATTCTGCGTTACCGGTGACAGATACTGTGCTCGTTATTAAACCAGAACAGTGGAGAGTTAGCACCAGCACATACAGAGTGACTCCCAGAAAATTAAAAACAAGAAAATCGCAGCGAAAGACGCTTTTGTGAAAAGTGGGCCTCAGAAACCAGAAATTTTTCACCGAGTAAAGACTTTTTTTTTGTTGTTTTGTGAGAGTGAAGGTGGCAGTTCTCTTTCTTAACGTTTTAAACATCCGCAGCTCCTCTGGAAGTCGAAATGGGAGGCTCTTACTTTGCCCAAGGAAAATTAAATACATTTTCCAAATGCCAACACTGATTACCGGCTTTTCATCGCAGCTCTTGCGAAGAAGATTTTACTCACTAAAATAACACCGGTGGCTGTGCTGAAAGGGAGTGGGAGGGATGCCAAATTCTGGGACACGGATTGTCTATGAAATGGACAACAGGGTCATTTTGGAGGGATTGTCGAATCCAGACAGTCTGCACCATCAGCCTTGGAGCACAAAAAACACACAGAGGCCAGAAACAAAATGTCTAAATCCTAAAAGTTGTATCCTGCACTTGTTCCCTCTTTTATAAATCCATTTCCCTCTACGCACCAAAAATATATATACATATAATTGATGCAACTGACCGACTTGTAATACCGAACGTGACTCGGGTAGGACTCACAGCCCACTGAGCCTGCAGGCGAGAACATCTGTCCTCCAAATAAAGCTGACAGAAAGAGCTGGGGCGCCTCTCGTCAGCTCACAACTTTCCTCGGGTACCGAACTGACGGGAACGCCAAGGCAAGATTTCCCCGTCACTGCACCATGAGAAACTCGGGAAACGGTCCAGCCTGTTTAAACGCGTTAAGATGATGATTGGAGACTTCTGCATGTTCATCGTAGGTTTAAACAAAATAAAAAATTTGGGGGGGGGGGGGGAGAGATGACAGTCCGTCCTGTAAGACATATCGCAGAGGCAGGTAAGACCTGTAACTTCCAGCACAGCAGGTGTCAGGCTGTGTTACGCACATGGAACCAGCAGCCCAGGAACCCACCCCCCACCCCCCCTTTTCTGTTTCATTATATATCTTTTTAGAACTGACATCTTAAATAACAAGCTCCAAGCTGGAAATGTACTTATTATGGGTGTCACATCTGCCCACTCCTACTGACACACACACACACGTGCACTGGTTTGCAGCAGAAGTAATATTCAGGCCCACTGGTACAGGGACCAAGTTGATTTTATGGTTACACTGTGATTTTTATGCTTCCCGTTGCCATCCAGACCGGCAGTACAGGCGAGAAGCACACCCACCCGGTGGCAAAACACCCGTGAAAATCCTCACCCTCTACCGGGCCTTTATGTCTCGGTCAGGGACACGAACTTCCCCAGACGCTCAGACTGACACTGTGCTCTGACGGCCTGCATGGCACCCCCCCACCAAGTCGGCTGCATTTTTCGTCCAGCAGTAGGTGGCGCTAATGAGTCTGTGCTGGTATGCCTTAGTCGAGTAAACAGCAGGCAACGGCCGACTCCCTAACCTGGGTGCAAACGGCAAATAATTGCTGCTCTGCCGTTAATGGAGTCACCCTGCTCTCGCCGGATTAATGAGCTCCACCAGGCTATGAGGATGTGTTAATTGGCACTGGGCAGCTGAGAGGGAGGGCCTCGTGACACAGCCCACCCCACCTTCCCCCCAGGGGGTGCCGTCAATCGCCAAGGCCCCGGCATGGACACGTGGAGATGTGTTCAGAGGGTTATTTGTTCCTGTGCCTCAACCACCTCTCTCATGACGTTCACCCTGCAAAAGCCCTCTTACAGGGAGAAGGGACATTGACTAAACCTCTCAATCATACTCTACTCCAAGGAATGTACCCTCTCCCTCTCAAATAGAATAGGGGACATTTATTCATCCTCTAACCCCTACTCAAAATCACGTTCACTCACCCTCTCACTCCTACTCCATACAAGAGGGACGTTCCCTCGCCCCCTCTCATACAAACGAGGGACGTTCCCTCGCCCTTTCATTCAGACAAAGGGACGTTCCCTCGCCCCCTCTCATACACAAACGAGGGACGTTCCCTCGCCCCCTCTAATACACAAAAGAGGGACGTTCCTCGCCCTTTCATTCAAACAAAGGGACGTTCCCTCACCCTCTCATACACAAACGAGGGACGTTCCCTCACCCTCTCATACACAAACGAGGGACGTTCCCTCACCCTCTCATACACAAACGAGGGACGTTCCCTCGCCCTCTCAAACACAAAAGAGGGACGTTCCCTCGCCCTCTCAAACACAAAAGAGGGACGTTCCCTCGCCCTCTCATCCAGACAAAAGGACGTTCTCCCACCCTCTTACCCCTAATCTCTCACGCCACCCACCTTACTATAAGCTTTGGATTCCAGCACTGAGGTCCGGGCCTAAGCTGCCATTTTCCTTCCCATGTGCCGTTCCCCAGTGAGGCCTCTCCGCGGCCTTCAGCTGGATGAAGCGGAACGGATGCAGCTGGATGGATGCAGCCCCTCCTATCCCCCTGCATCCCGCATCTCCCTAATACCACCACAAATAATATCCTCCACCCCTCTTTTTGGCTTGTTAGCCTGACACACCAGTTAAATGCTTGCTTCTCGATCTGTCTAATGGTTGTCTGTGCCTGTTAAACTTTAGCAATATACACACGAGGCTCGATACTGAACGTTCCAACCCAGTCTGGCAGGATCTTCTCTGCAATTCTCCAAAGGCTAAATGCATGTTTTAGGTTTCAGAAGCTACGAAACATCACCATTTGTCATTGGTACACATTCAAAACTTCTAATGCACAGAAACAGTTCCTTGTTCCCTTGTAACACATGGCATCCCATAACCCATGAGTCCATGGTCTAGGGGGCTGGGTCTCTCTCTCTCTAGACTGCCATGTTCTCCTCAGTAATACGGACCCCCCACCCCCAATCATTATTAATGGGCTGGATTCACCTGTTAATAATTCTGGCCCACCCTTGTCCATCTACTTGAAGCTGCAGGAGCCCCAAAACTCTGTCTAAAGTGCGTGGGGAGGGGGGACTTGGGTCTCACCAGGGCTCATTAAAAGATGAACGTCAGCTTTCTGAGACGTTCCGCTGTATCAGACCACTGGGCTTAGAGAGTCACTGTCAGAAGTGAGACAGGTCAACTATCCAGGGAGGCTTCATCATTGCGTCGGAGATGGGGGGGGGGGGTAGGAGAAATCCTAAAAAAAAAAAAACAGGGAACAAAAAAAAAATAAGATCATACTTTTTCTTATAAAAAGAAATAGGATGTGATCAGCACCATGACTTCGATTAGCAGACCATGCCATGGGCGACCCGTCCACTGGTTCTTTCCCGTCAACATACGCACGCCGATCAACCCCCCCACCCAACACACACTCCCCTATCACCCAGGCTCTACAGTAACAGGTTAGAGTTGCCATGGGAACTGAGCAAGCTGACGGCCGTGTCGCCAGGCAGTAGTCTGAATGAGGTGCAGGAGATGGGGGTGTGGGGGGAGGTATAGAGGGATGGGGGTGGCGTTACTAAAACCAAGGATAAAAAAAACTGGAGCTATTAGGTCATCCGTCTTCAAACTACCAGGCAATTCCAAGGCAGACAATCAGAAGTGAAAATATTTTTTCCTTAAATAACTGACCTCATGCCAAGTTGCTCCCGTGGGGTTTTTTTTTTTTTTTTTAACAGAAGTGCGATTCATCATTAAACCATATCTATTCATCCATCTGCCAGCCAGTTATCTGGGAAATGGTCATGGGGGGCCCTGGTGCCTATCCCAGGCAGCACAGGGCACAGGGCTGGGCCACATCCTAGGAAGGATGCCAGTTCAGCACAGGGGACGCCAGTGGGCATAACGGGATGTCTTTCGACTGCAGGAGGGGCGAGGCAGTAACAAGCGCAAACGCTCTCACAGAGTACAGACCCGCGCATGTGCAGCGCAGCTGCCTTACTAAAGACATACATGTGCTATACATGCAGCTCAGATTTCCTGTTAATAAATAGGTTTGCGACTAACAGTGCATCACATAGGCTGAAATTCAGGCAGACTGTCTCCGGGAGAAATGATCAATTCCCTTTGCCAGGCCGTCAATGCGAATAATAAATTGTTCTTAGTGACTTGCTGGAAAAATAATGGTCAAATAAAAATAAATTAATAAATAATATTTCATTGTTCGTGTCTTGGGGCGGCATGGTGGCGCAGTGGTTAGCACTGTTGCTTCACACCTCTGGGACCCGGGTTCGAGTCTCCGCCTGGGTAACATGTGTGTGGAGTTCCTCCGGGTACTCCGGTTTCCCCCCCACAGTCCAAAGACATGCTGTCGTTCATTGGAGTTACTAAATTGCTCATAGGTGTGCATGTGTGAGTAAATGGTGTGTGAGTGTGCTCTGCGATGGGCTGGCCCCCCATCCTGGGTTGTTCCCTGCCTCGTGCCCACTGCTTCCGGGATAGGCTCCGGACCCCCCGCAACCCAGCAGGAAAAGCGGTTTGGAAAATGGATGGATGGATGTTCGTGTCTTATAACTACTGATCGTACTCAACGGGAAATTAATCTGAGGACAAACCCACATAATGTATAATTACAGAGTACAACGCAATCAAAGCAGATCACCCAATCAAACTTATCTGTAGAGCCAATATCTAGATTGAAAAACCAGGCTAGATGCAATCAAAATGTCAGCCGCAATAATCAGCCTCCATTTGAACATTCCAGAAAATTCACTGTGTTGTCACGGGAATGATTGATCGAACTATCTGGGAACTTACAAGAACAGAACCATTTAATTTAATACACGCTAAGTTTCTTTTGCATATTATTATTCAGCAGTTCTGTTTTCCTTTCCTACTAGAAAGAAGCACGCTATAAAAATATTGAAAAGGTCAAGTGCCTCAGATTCATAAGATTTTTGAATATTTACCATCCTATATATAATTTGTGTGGCTCGCATTCAACAAGTGCAGCTAAAGATTTATCTTTACAACGTGGCTTAAATCAGTGGAGGCATTTCGATCACACTGGTGTTCAGGTTAATGCGAGTCGCCAAAACTCACAATCACTGCGGAATACGTGTATTGTACAGCAGATAGTTGGTTTTGAGGGAGGGAGGGGGGGGGGGTGCGATGCTGCCAGACCTGCCTTTCCTGCCTCCCTCGAAAGGTGTGCGATTATCAGCCCACGACTCTTGTTTTCAGCTGATCGGCTTTTGTGCTCCCGTCTCCCCACACGCCGACAACCGCGATCCGTCCGTGTTCACCCGCGTCACATTGATTAATTACAGAGCTTAAAGCGCCGCTATGTGGGAGAGGGGGGGGGGGGGATGAAAGAGTCCGCGGATGGTGGGCGAGAGGGATGCAGGAAGAAAGGGAGAGAGGAGGACAGGAGCGAGACAAAGAGAGCTCACCAGGGGTATGCTGTAATTAGTGTGGACTGCACTGTTAAAGGACAGGTCCGAATTGCGCCTAATACCATTATGTCAGAAAGGAACACGGTACTTTGCACGGCCTTCGTCCGCAGACGTAAAATTTCCTACTTCAAATTTATCTTATTTATCTTTCCGTCTTATATCCCATCAGTGAAAGTGATTAATGGTCATTGGTAACACCACAACACGATATGTCCTCTGCATTTAACCCATATGTGACATAGAAGTGGACAGCTATCATTTAGCACCCAAGGAGCAGTGCAAAAGGGCAGCACCTTGCGGGTCTGGGATTCAAATCAACAACCTTTAAATATCAAGCACGCTTCCCTAACCATTAGACGTGAAGAACGACCCACCTACATTCACATCCAGGTGATTTACAGTGGGGGGGAGGGGGGTAATGGCGAGAGACAACAAGGGTAAACAGTAACAGAAAATGTGTGCAGTAAAACCCCTTCAAATGTCAGGCTTCCATCGGTTGTTACTTTGAATCTCACGGCAGACATAAGAATGAGGTACACCCAGCGGCCATTTAAAGCGTTTCTCCAGAAAGCTGTATTTTAATAAAATAAAATATTTATGGATTCAGATATTATAACCTCAGCTGACTTTATATGCGCCGATCCTCCAAGCACATTTTAATATCCACAGTAGTTAAGCACTGATAATCTATTCCTGATAACTCTTATTATTGCCTAGGCTATATGAGGCTCATCGGAAAACGTGCAGCACATTTCTCGCCACCAGTTTACATTTCTAATTAGATGAGAAAACTCAGTAGGCAGAGTTATGTCCGTTTTGGTCGGTTTCCATTTACCAAAGGAAAACCAACAAGCCTATGTGGCCGTAATCGAGCGTCTAGGAGACTTTAATTACTTGTTTGTACTCTGACTCTATGGCAACTCGACAGAAAGGCACCTGCTTTAAGCTTCTTGTATCTCACCGGAAAAAAAAGACCGTTTTCATTTCACTGTTGTTTACATATAATGGCGTGGATAGACGGCACATACTCGCAAATCCAGCCATGTTACCAAGACACTCAAAATGTGCAGATTATTCAGCAACCCGTAAGTAAAATTTCCTTGCAGTAACAAATGTCTCAGCGTTTAATGTCACGGGGAATGGAGGGCGTAACTAGTGCAATATTATGTCATGGCAATATGCGTTATTTTTCAACACTGTCAGTCTAGTAGCAAGATAATGAAATAAATGATGTTTTTTCTACTGTGGTACATTAATAGCATAGAGTAATATTTGAATTTTGTGAAACAGCCTCATTCAGAGCAGCTGTACTCAAAACAGAACCTACCCATGGGTCACGACCCAAATTTAACCCAAGTTCTGAAAAGTTCGAAATGCAAGTATTTTAAAACCAGCAGGCTCCTATGCTGATCCAGGATCAGATTTCCCAGCCCCAGTCCTAGAATTAACCTATATAAACTGGTCTTGGGTCTGTACGTGCAAAACTAACGAACAGTCAACCAATCCAAGGAGCCAAACTCCAGAAAGTAAATTTAACATTCACTGGCACAATCGGATTTGTGCGACAGGCATTGATTGGCGTAAATTGCAGAGTGCACGGTGTGCTTGAACACAGCGTTAACGTAAACCTAATACTTGACATAGGGTCGTGACTGAGCTGGCATGGTAACAACTGATAGACGGTTGTGAACCACCATTTTAGAGGTTCAGACTTTGTAAAAGTGCAGCCTTCAGCTCTTGCCCTGGGATTTCCTTGTTTGTGGCTCCACAGGCTCCACAACAGCCCACTACGATCTTCCAGCAGATTCAGTCAGCTGTGCCATATCCATCTCAACTCATTCGCCGGGCACATGTCAAGGAAGGTACGGGGGTGTACGCTGCCCCTCTAACACAATCCGTGTCTGTGTCTTGTCCTGCAGACAGTCCAGACCAGAATATCAGCGATACATCAACAGCACCTGTGATGTCTTGACCTGTGATTGCTTCAGTCCCTTTAAATCTCATCCTTGTCAATAATTCAGCAAACTGTGGCCACCCAGAGGCTGTTAGAGAATGGATTCCCCTTCAGCATGCCCTCCAGATATGTTTAATAGGAGATGCAAAACCTAAATTCACATTTACACCGGATTCATTTACCTAATTCGCCTAATTCTTACGTCAGTCACGCTGAAAGGAAATGGCAGAACTAGTTTAAACAAACAGTAACACAGAACATTGGTATTTCATCAGTTGTTATCCATCTTTGGAGGCATGTTAATTATAATAATATAATTGTAATTATAATACGGAGGAGTGCCACAGCTGGGTTCTAACAAGTGAAGAGTAAACACTGTGGAGAGCATTCAAATGGAGGCCAAAAAGTAGCGCAAACAGCCCACGTTTGTCAGAACAGAACCGAGCGGGAGCCACATTAAAATACTCCACAGCATATGGGGCCCATAGCTGCTCAGTAGCTGGGGTAGCAACTTTGTGCATTTTACATGAGCTCCCACGCTGTCACCTTGCTAATCCGAACACTCTGTGACTAGATCTGGTGGAACTGATGATGATCCAAAATGCCCAGATGCACCAGGTGATTATGAGCAACATGACCATGTCTGCGCTCAGCTCCTTCGGCTACTGTCAGGCCCCTCCGGCTACAGAGGTACCGATCAGTCAAGTAAGGGTCATATTACATCTGCAATTCTCTGATTCCCAGAGAACGCAACTGTTCCTGCTCTACCACTCGAAAGTTTCCCCCCCCCACACACTGAGATTTTCTACATTTGCATGTTACTTAACATTTACTAAAAACACACTAATTCTTTGCTAGCAAATAAATTAACAGCATGTTCACCATCCGAGCACCTTTACATATGACATTCTTGTCATGTCTTTCTTGTCAAGATATGACAAGAAAGTGTCATATCTTTGATTCATCGAAGTAACTTCCTCTAGCAGCCATAACAGCAGAGAAAAATCAAGGCATTCTGTCTATAAGGGACATTAAATACTGCTCTGTGTCAATGGTTGAAACAGTTACCTAGTGCATTTAAAAGGACAGCTTAGAATGTGCCTCTGCCATCACCACACAGCCAGTTAATAGGATGTCAGACATGCACTGTTACATTCTCTTTAAATGTCATAAAGCAAACTCGTTTTATTTGACATACTCTCATTCATAGTTGATCACTCAATTTTCCAATGATTAGCAAAAATAAAAACCTGCAGTTTATGAAATAAATGGAAAAGTGGTAAAAATCTGTGGTGTGCAAATATTTTTTTTATTGGCAGTGTAGATTCAGTCCTAGATTCTCTGAGACTCCAAATCCAAGCTGAACAGTCTGCCAGCTCAGTTTGCTTTTTCCTAATAGGTTGAGAATGACAAACACGTTTTGGTTCTCCTGATGTAGTCACGTGACCTCCGTCAATGGTCTCTTTAGATTAACAGTTCCTTACTGTATGTGTAGGCCTAGGGGGCCTCTCCTTTAATGGCTTTGTAAATATTGCTTAATGAGGAACTGAATGCTCCATTGATGGCTCACATTATAGCACAAAGCATCATAGGATCTGCATGCCCCACTACCTAATACAGCCAACGGACCACATAGCATCCTCTCTGTGCTCTTGTGTTCAGCCTTTTGCACACCCTGTGACCGTGGAGGACGAGAGCCCCGAGATCTGCCACCATTACTATCAACCAGTCCCGCTCTGCCTCTGCCCTTCCTGGATCGCCCCGCCTCAGCCCCAGCCAGGAATCGCATACCAGGCCTGCAGCGACCACCAGGCGCCGATCATTACTTCCCTCAGAGACAGGTGTGACACACGCAAACTTTAATTTCTGTCTTTGTGGGAACAAATAAAACATTGATTTCTCACACTGTCGTGCTGCCAAAGTCAGCAAAACCGGTCAGCGGAGGGGACTGGCTCAGGTGGGAAACACTTTATCAACAACGGAGGAAAAACACAAAGCAGGGCTCCAAAATATGGCAGATTCTTGGCTCAACAGAAAGCCCAGCTAGCAGTTCCTCTTCCACCTTTCCGCACTTCACTGGCTCACTCCCGAGTGCAGTCTGAGGGTCTCAAAGAGGTTGGGGGGCTTCATTGGTCATCAGCCGCGGGAAATTGGGGTCACCACACGTAATCCTTGGCATGACCGCATGCGGTGCATGGTGCTGACACCCAACAGCCATGCCGTGACACTGGTGCACACAGAACATCGAAAAGAAGCGTAGAAAGTTCTAGAAAGGAAACGGTGAACTGCATAAATAGCCTCTCCTTATTCTATCAAGGCCAACAGGTGCTCAACGGGTGCGTATGACAGCTGTGCAATGTCTTACAGGAGGGCTATCCCATCTCCATCTCCACCCACACCCAGAGCATTGTGGACTGAGGGGCCTGGCATCCCACCTGCAGCAGGTAACCTTCAAGCCCCCAAAACAGATTTAGAATAGATTCTCTGGCTTGCTTCTAACAGCCTAACCACATTCACCCAAAGCATTAACACCCTGCCGCTTTATCTACAACCACGGGTGAACATCCATGTTTCTAAACCCAGTCCTGTATCAGGTATTTGGCGTGCTTCGTTGTTTGGTTAAGGTGTGCGGGGAGCTGGGAGAGAGCAAAGTGTGAACCGCTGGTGGTCCCCGAGGACAGGGCCATGAAACACCGGCTTACAGCATCTCGATAGATGTGGTTTCTCCAGGGCTTCGGACTCGCAGACGTCCGACAACAAATCCAACTAGTTCTCTATGACGCCACACGGCCGCCTGAAGCCTCTGCTGACACTCTGTCGTCACATCAACGCTCATCCTTTGGAGCCTCATGCCATTCGCCTATCATCCAGAAAATCACTCCCCAGATTATGCCGATTTTGTTTGCACTCATTTGTATCACTTGCGCTTGAGCTACCATGACTCTGACAAACAAACCGCGGAGATTAAATTGAACGCCAATTTTCAGGAGGCTTTTTTCCCCCTCTCGGTATCCTGCGCTGACAGCCTTGTTTGCGTTAATCGGTATTTATAAAGACACGCATCAATGGCGCGCCACTTTTACCTTGTTTACTGTGGTTTGATGATGGATTCCTTCAGTGCATTCTGGGTGAAATACACCCAGTGGGGACAGAGCAGTTCAGTGAGTGTTCCCATCGCCTAGCATAAAACACTACATTACTTTATTTGGCAGATGCTTTTGTCTGAAGCAACATAGAAGGGAGGCAGATAATACATCACAAGCATTCAGCTGCCAGCAGAGCCAACTAGGCACAAGTATAGTTGGGCAGAGTTTCCAGTGAATGACCAGTAACATGTGCAAGTTAAATAGAGATAATAAAACACAAGGGCTATACAAATCAAGCACCATGAGAATTAGGTTCCTACCAGGCAGCTGTAAAATACAACAGTATCGAATGATTCCAAAGGAGCCTAATCAGTAGATGACGATGGGTCAGGATGAGCTAGCTGAGGTGATCCCGGAAAAGATGGGTCATGGATTTTTTTTTAGTAGAACTGCGGGCAGCTGTGAAACACTCTTTTGCTTCTGCCCCAAGTTAGAGTCTCGCAGCACTGTGAAGGGAAGCGTGCAAGAGATGAGGATCCGTCTTCGCAAGTATGGAGGCCGACCATGCAAGTGACGAGATGTACGAGAAGAAAATCGCTCTGAAGTTCCACACAGCTCTCCATATGTACAATTGTGTTATGCCTTTTTATAGTTTTAGCCATGTTAATAATGCTTTATGAATGCATTATGAACGTATCTATTATGTGTTACCCAGATTTCAAATTAAAAAAAATATGCATGGCTTCTAAAATACTGATTTTAACAAAAAGAAAATTACATGAAACATTTGCTCCTTACATTTTTCAGTCAATACTACTGGAAAAAAAAAATCAGCCAATACCACAAAAATAAAGAGCACATACCCAGCCCTAACTATCAAAAAAAAACAATGATGAAATGGTATGTAGGGAGTGTGAGTCTATGTGCAATGTATATCTTCTTTGAATGCTTTCATTACTATTCAATGAGGACTAACGTTACCTAAGATTTTCTACCAAAGGGTTCATGAATGAAGGTGCGGGTGCGCAAAAGGCGTCTGTTAGCCAGCTAGCAATCAGGCTAATAGCAAAAAAAAAATAAAAATACGAACCAGAGGAGCTCGTTTGTGGAGAATTCAACTAATAGCTCAGAGTTGTTATAATTTTATCCAACTCCGATTTAAAGGAAGCCACTGACAGGAAGACTATTCCATACTCTAACTACACGCTGTGTAAAGAAGTGCTTTCTCGAATCCAGTTTAAAATGTTCTCCCGCTAATTTTCTAAGGTTTTGTGTTTGAACTAACATCGAAGTACATCTGTCATGAATGTAGATTAAACATATGTAGCCTACTGGACAGGAGGAAAATATATAAATATAAATTACGTCTTTAACACATAGATGACATGTGGCCTGTACTACGAAGCGGGGTTACTGGCTTATCGGGCTAACTTGAAGGATTAAAGGTATCACGGCTTAAATCGACTTCATATTCGTTCGCTTACATTTTGCCCAACTACCTTAAATCCGGCAAGTTACCCCGATAAGCCAGTAACTCCGCTTCGTAGTACATGCCCCTCGTTCGGCGAGCGGCAGGTACTTTATTTTATGTGACTGATTGCGGTTACATTAGCTTACCTGTAGCCTTTTCCTCAGTTTTCACATCAAACATTTCCATGTCTGCAGCAGTTCACCGCTAGCATTACACTGTACAGTAATATTAGAGCCCCCATTTCTGAATTCTGAATGAAATTACTTTTCAACTTCCAGCACCTTCGACGACTCGGAACCCGCGGACTCAGGCTGATTAGAGCGACTCGCTTTGATTTGATTGGCAAACGAGAGGCGCCGCAGAGAACCAATCAATAACGACGGATTTGTCCCAATGGCTTTGCGGAACCACGTTGTCTGGAAGAAGGAGGCATTTCTACCCGGAGAAAAGTTGCAAAGCAACAGAATGAACGGCATGTTCAACACATAAACTGTTTTTATATATATATTTAAATGAATATATTGGGATGTCACTCTTTTGTAATCACCAACATTTTGATTATTAGCTGTAATTTAATTACATACTTTTTTCCGGTAATTGTAATGGATTACATTTATTTTATTTTATTCATTTAATTATATAGCGCTGTTACACGTAACTAGTTACTCCCCAACACTAATGATATCTCAGTGTATTGATTATATCCATTTATGCATTTATAAGAACTGAATAAACCCACGTCACCTTTTCACTACCAGGTAATGGTTTCTGACTCGCTAATGGCTATAGCAGAGGCTAGAGCTGCCACAGGACATGCCATCATGAAAACTGGAAAGCGGTGTCTGACCCTACTCTCCATGCAAACTCTGAGGAGTCTCGGTAGGAGTGAGACTCGCAGACACACGCAAATAGACCGGCTTCCCCTTTCTGACAGCCTGGGTTCTCGCAGGATGTCGTATGCATTCCCCGGTTCCTGATGCTTGGTCCTCGGATCGTTATGAAGCGCCGCTGTTAATCCCCAATCGCCCTTCATGCAGCCAGGGAGCTGGGACTTCCATGTGTACCAGGTGCCCTACGGGCATTTCGGGTAGCCATGGGCTGCCATATCTCTGTCTGGAAACCTGCTGTGTGTGAAGACAGCACTCACTTCGATGGGAGTGTTCGATGCGGGGGGTCTCAGAGAATACTCGGTAGTGAAACCTCAGACCAGATTTAAAAAAATTAAACTGGATTTTAAAAAATTGGGATATGCTGCTTGCTTTGCGTTTTAAGCCCATGCATGACGTAGACCTTGGTGTAGAACATGATTATCCATCTAACTTCAGAGAAACTCTCCGTAAAACCTACATCTGCAGCCTGATTAAGGTCCTACAGCGGAAAAATAAAAGATGGAATCAACTGCAACTCTAAGGGTAATAATATGAAGTTATATGATAATATGAGATTATGGACGTTATTACATTGGCTACTTGTAAAATGTAGTCTGTTTTGCCATTCATAGCCGTCCATGTCCGTTTCGTTCACTCTTATGAATTGCGTCATATTAATGACGTAACTCTGAAGAAAAAAAATTAGCCGGCCTCTTATTCTGCAGTATATTGATCATCTGTCATATTTTCCTAGCCAAGCTACTCAGATACTATAAGTTGCAGACATCCTAGTTACTTCCGAGGGTAACTGTCTGTCGCTGCAACGACGTGCTGTGTGAAGGATGACCCATCATATGTGTCAGTGTGTCGTTCGCTTTTGAGGGCATGCACGCATTTATCATGGACAGGGGCATGGAGGAAGCATAGGGCACAAGGCAGGAGCGCACACTGGAGGAGGTGCAGTGTACATACACGCTCCCAAAAGGCAATTTAGAGCAAATCCCCAAAGCTGACAGTATTAGGCAACAGCACTAATTACTGACTCACTCTCTTGAATGTATCCAATTTGTGTAAATATTAAAATTTCAATAGCAGAATAGAGTAATTTCAATGTTTTTTTTTATTATTGAAATAATCTATTACAGCTGGTGAATTTATTACAATTCCATATATAAATGAATTAGTGAAATACAAAAGTGACTCTACAAAAAGTTTGTTTTTTCCTGCTATGCTTTTTAAATAAATCTTTTTCCGAGCTCTACACTTAACGAAGGATGTATTTGGACAGCTTGCAGCATGAAAGAAATTGTATCAAAGCCTGGAAAAAAAAACGAGAGAGGGAGAGAGAGAAGGGGGTTTGCTGAAGCCAAAGGCTGTGTTTCCATGGAATATTCTCTTGAATTTCATTAGCTTTTCTTCAGAATGTGCCTTAGGAGCTGCACTCGTGTTGTCTGTCCCCAGGGTCATGCAAACTGTAGCCAATTAATGAGCAAGATGCAGGCTGAGTTTATACGGGGACCTGGGAAAGCATCAGTCAGGCAAGCATTTGTTTGGTTTTTCAGCAGCACTCAGAACCTTGTTTATTATGAACGCAGCACCATATCTTAGGAAGAATCTGTACGTAATTAAAAAAACAAAAGACAAGAACCAATAGCTATACACAGTAAGGAGCAAATTTCTTGTTTCTGGGTCTCTACCTAAGAAAAAACACTTTGCTGCCCCAGCGTAGTCACTGTTTGTGGCCAACAGAGGGCGCCACACAAATGCGTGATTTTAGTGGTGGTAAACATAGCAGTTTTACACAGCTTTTCCACTGGTCCTGGAATTATCAACTCATTGCCTACAGCATGCTAGCCCCAATCCACTGGCCACTAGGTGGCAGGCATGCGATGGGGATTGTAGAGGAAGCTGTATGTCGCATTGGGGGGAATCTCTCCAATGTGAACACGACCACCAATCAGGGTCCCACCAGTGCCTGTGTCTGTCAGTCTCTCTATGGGACGCAGTGTATTCCTGTTTCTGTTTGGGCGTCTTCACTTGGAGTGTGTTTGTGCCAACGTTGCCAGGCGAGCAGAGGCAGTTGGCTCGGCACGCTTCCTGGTCACATGTGAATTATACAAGCACCTCAAACAGAGAAGGTAATCTTCGTTATCTCTAATAAACTTTACCGGAAGAGTGATATCAAGAAGCAGAAAGGAGAATATCAGCCCACTTGCTATTTTTGTAGGCGGTGGTGGCTTAATGGTTAGGGAAGCGCACTTGTAATTGAAAGATTACAGGTTCAAATCCCCGACCAACAAGGCACCACTGAGGTATCCTGAGCAAGGTACCGCCCCCCCAAGCACTGCTCCCCGGGCGCTGAATTAGCTGCCCCCTGCTATGTCACATTGTCACATATGGGTTAAACGCAGAGGACACATTTCGTTGTTGTATGCTGTGGTGTGTCAACAATGACCACTGATCCCTAAATTGTATTTGAAAGCAACACAGCTGTAGAAATTCAGCATAACCAACCTGGCTGCAACTTATCAACAATGGAAATCCGCAGTAAAGAACAAAGATACCTTCTGTTTTTTAGGCCACAGTCAATTGGTGGCTTTACTAAAAAAGTAGTTTTAAAAGTCTGGATTGTCCACACCTGTTCCTTTTTGGGCCAGGCCGGGAAGGGCTTAAAGGCTCACTGCCCCAGTTCTTGGAGATACAAAGTTACGAAAAAGAGGGAGCAGTGGTTTGGGACATCAGAGAGACCGACATGTCCCACACACGCAAACACTGACCCCTCAAGTTGGGGATGGCCTTGAAGGAAAAGCCACTGATGTCAGACCTCATTCCGGAACAGTATATGACCTCATTCCAGAGTAATATACACGCTCATTCTGGAACATTATCCACACTCATTCCGGAGCAGTATGCGGCCTCATTTTGCGGCAATATATGCCATCATTCCAGAACAGTATCCAGCCTACTTCCGGAGCAATATATGGTCTAATTCCAGAGCACTGTATGACCTCATTCCAGAGCAATATATGCCCTCATTCAAGAACAGTATCGGCCCTCATTCCAGAACAATATACACAAACATTCTATCAATCAATCGCTTCCATCCTTGCCAAGGCAAATGCACGTGGGCTTTTCTCGCCCCTTAGGATGGCGTTCGTATATAGTTTGTTTTAGAGAATGTAGCCATATGGCTAGAGACCGCGACGATGATGCAAGCCTCGGCACTGCGTTGACTTGTTGCGCCGAAAACAACGACCTGTAGAATGAGGAAGGCAGCAGTCTTTTACATTGCTGTCCAAATCACGGTCCCTTTGGGTCCTTGATGTTATTCCAGGGTCACCAAACAAACAGAAGGCAGCGATGAAAAGTGTTCAGACCAGTGCCGCTTACTCAGATCCCCCGAGCCACGTACCGGCAGGCAGCGGCCGCTCCCGCGCACCTCGACTGGGCCCAAACCGACGAAGAGCCCCAGCACACATGGCGGGGTGGGTGGGTAACGGGAATTGGGCAGATGGTTGGTGCAATTTACGTATTTCACACTACAGGACGGCCCCCTCAGTTGGACTTAGGAAGCGCTGGACGTGCCGACGGAGGATGGAGGAAAGGAAAGAAACGGTACCAAGAAATGCAATCTCCCCCCAAGATTTGTCTGGCAAGAGAAACGAGGGAAGAATGGAATTTGGCCGCCGCAACATCCGCTGAAGAAAAACTCCGAAATAACACCAAAAAAGTCGTTAACAGTCAAAGCTTTTATTGAATATAGAAACGAATCACGTTGGATAACTGAAGGCCGATGAAATAAAGCTCACGACTCAAACTCAAACCTGTATTTAAGTGAGATAATTACGACAGATCAGCTTGGTATAAATAGTTGCATTGAAGGTTGAGATGTTCCACACGGAGCTGGATTCGGTTAAAATAAAGCCCTCTCCTTGACTGCTGTAAAACAGATGATATACTTACTTGTGCTTTCAGCTAGCAGAGGGGTTTTAGTGGAGATTTAATGCCTCCCATAAGCCCACTTGGATCAGTGAATGAAAGATAAATAAATACCCCCCAGTTCCAATTGAACCCCGAAGGGTCTGGCCTAAGTTAGGATTAAGTGGTAGATGGGATGCTGCACACACGTCGAAGCCCCTTCCCCCCCCCCCCCTGCTGCCAACAGGGGACACTGGCCTGGCCGCTGACTTGAGTTGTTTTGGGCTCTGGGCCGGGTGGGCAGGCGGCCCGGGAGCCACAGCGTCTGAGCGGCAGAGCAGCGGATGAAGCCAGAGGCACAGTAAGAGGCGATGAGGAGGCGTCCATGTCAGAGTTTTAGTTCCCTGCTAATGCCAGTGGCATCTGGACACCCGCAAAAACAAAACACGGGAGGGCGGGGGGGGCGGGTTTCAGGGGGAGGTAGGGTGAGGACAGTATGTTCTTGGCAATCAGCCTCCCTGACAGCGTACATGAAAGAAACTTAAAAACAGAAAGAGGGATGAGTGTCACGGTACTTTCTGGGCAGAGAGGTTGAAAATGAATTTTTTTCCCCCCCGGTCTCCCATGGAAACCGTCTCGCGTCGATTCCATATTGTTTACCGCTTACTTACTTACATGTAGTTCAGATTTTTACACGCTTCTGGTTTTTCCATTTTATGGTAGAATTTAGTTGGATGGCGGTCTGTCGGTCCTGCTTGATGTCGGCTTCTGTATCTCGGGGACGGACATTAGTCATGTGATGCATGATGGCTGCCACCGTGGTGAAGGTCCGGGTGCAGGTGAAGCTGGTGGATTGGGAGCGGCCATGAGTAGGCGGAGTCCTGGATCAAGGGCTGACCCGACCGATGACTGATGGGAATATTGCAGCAAAACAGAAACAATGCAAATACTCATTCAGTCACTGACTTTAAGCTCCAGTCTGTTCGGACACCTCGTTCAGTGGCTGGATGGTCACTTTCTGCTTTTATTCCAGATCTCTGTTCAGTGGTATTTACTCACTTTCTGCTTTTGCAGATGAAGTTTCAGGACTCGCAGCAACACAGCTTAACACCTGACTGGCTGTTTTTCCAAAGCCCACGCGTCACAACAGACACCCCCTACCCCCACCCGGTCGTCACTAAATGCTAACAACACAAGCACAGCTGCAGAAGTCTGTGCCAAAAGTGAAGCAGACAGACAACAATCACAGCCTGGGTCCCCCCCCCCAGGATGCAGATCTGGGCAGCAGTCATAGTCCTAGAGCGGACACACAAGGCTCTTGTAAGTTTGAGGTAATGTCGAAGGTCAAAGGTCAAAGGAAGTTTTAGCGATCACATAGTGGCTGTATTCAGAGTGATGCAGGATGTTGGGAACTCTGGGAAGCCGCACATGGAGGGCGAACCGTTAGATCTCAGGGGCTGTATTCCCAGGCTTTATAACTAGGATTCGCTGAAGAACCACATCAGAAGATCTGGCTGTATTTCTGAGTATTGTGTCATACGTAGCCACAGGGCTGGACCAACTTCATCACATTTATAACCCTTCTGGAAGCTGTAGTAACCCTCTTCTCTTAAGAAATATTCCTTGGAACTTTAATAGAACTAGTTTCTGGTCAGTAGAAAGGAGGATAGTGAATTCAAACACATCAAATTCTTCTCAGAATCGTAATTTACTATCTGCGTCCTTGGAAGTTACCAGGTAGGTGTTAGACTGAAGGACACAGGGCTGAACTCCAGAGTCCACAAAGGACAAATCCAGACCACAGTTTTGTTTCAACTAACCAGTTGAGTATAAAGAGTCACAGTCACAGAGTACTCCAACCAGTTGAGTATAGAGTCACAGTCACAGAGTACTCCAACCAGTTGAGTATAGAGTCACAGTCACAGAGTACTCAACTGGTTTGTTGAATCAAAACAGTCTGGATTTGTACTTTGCAGCCTGAAATTTCCACCTCTGCTGAACACAGATAGTATGGAAAACAGCGACTAGCACGTATATCAGGAGAGAGTAAAGACAAAGCACAGCCAGGGCTGTGTGTATTTCTGTAACTTTATTGTAAAAAATAACAATATGAACACAAGCTATGTAAACATGCCGACAGGAGGGCAAAGCTCATTAGCATTTCGCTAGCGCGTCTACAAAGGTCCAAATCGAAAGCCTCTCCAAAAATCGGAAGCAGAGATGAAATTGTAGCCACGGAGACCATCTTCCACAGTGGACCGTTTAGCCGTCCTTGGCTAAGGGCCCTCGTCTTCATTACAAACTTGCACACTACATTTTCCCTGGAAACACCATATAGTAGCGCTGGGCTCAGAGGTGAGAAAAGCAAAAAAGGCTGGACACAGACCAGGCTGCGCTGTAAAGCCGAGGTCCGAAAGCCAAGGTATGGCAGTAGCTACCTTTCTGCAAGCCCCCTACAGTTACACTCGTAAGTCCGTCACCTCCATCTGTTTTCACGGGCCATTACACACTTGGATTCTATCATCTCAGCCTCCTCATCTTGAAGGCCCTTCACACAGAAATTTCCTACTTCCTGTAGCCACATTCTAGAGCCCACCGATCGCCTCTCTGCGGAAATACCGCCGAACTGAGACATTCAGCTAGCAGCCGTGCTACACTAATCCTGCGAATCTGCAATCTGCAGTAAAGGTGGGTCGACAAACCTCACTGTCACTCTTGCCGATAATGGCCGGCTTCCTATCCTATCCGATATTCCTCAGATGTGCAAACAGATCTCTGACTGATTCCTTGAGTCATCTACCATTGAGTTGCCACTCAAATTTAAGGGGGTGACCTGGGGACACAATATTGAGTACTGAAGTTCAGTTACCCAAACCATGCAGGAAACAGTTTGGGATGTTTAAGATGCAAAAAAAATACCCACGGAATATATAAATATAATTGTAATTGTGACATAATTCTATTTCGAATGGAATTCCTATATAAACTACTTCCATTTTCAGGCAATACATTCCACCTTCCTTTTGCCCTCTTCCTCTCTTCCCTTCTTCACCCCCTCTGGGCTTCCTGTGACATGGAGCGGCCCAGAGATCTGGGCGCCTTGGCAAAGTCCATGCGCATTGGCTGCACCGGCGGCAGGTCCTTGGTGATGTCGCATACCTCCCTCTTGGTGGGGCAGGAGCCGTCGGGGACGGGGAAGGTGCGCAGGTCCTCCAGGGTGTGGGGGGCGCCGCGGCCCAGCCGGACGCCCAGCTCAGTGGGGGTGAAGATGGGCAGGGGCAGGACGTTCCTGTAGGGTAGCTGTTGGTACTCTCTCACCCCCTGCTCCAGGGTGCCCAGGCGAATCACCCCCGAGGGGCATGCCTGCACCAACCGCCGCGCCTCCCACTGGCGGGAGAAGGATTCGTGCCGATCCTTGTCCACCTCGTGCACGGTTTGCCTGTAAGGGTCAGCGCATCATATCAGATCATAGATGATTCAAGTATAAATTAAATTAGTTCATGTAGGAGTGGGGAATCCTGGTCATCAGATGCAGAAATATCTGCAGGAGGTGATGTGAGAGGTGAGGCCTCAAAACACACAGGGGATCCAGAAAACCAGTTTGTTGTAAAGCATTCCAGTAATGGAATCAGTAACAAATGGCAAAGGGCCCACAGAGAAGAATCACTCCAGGAATTCAGAGGATTTGAACCAGCAACCTATCGACTTCTGCTATAAATCCCCAGCCGCAGAGCTACCGCTCCACCCAGCATTAGGACGCATCACAAATTCCTGGCTATGATTCCAGCGCTCGGCAGCAGAATTAATCAATAGAGAAATCAAGTTCTCAATAGCTACAGCACTGCTAAGTATATGGGGAGCGGGTTAGGACATGGGGATTGGAGCAACTGGTGGTTAAAGACCACAGCTCCACTTGCTTGAGGAAGGTATCTATGCTAAGACTAGAAGCTTGTGAGTAGAAGCAGCCTTCGACAATCACACTTGTAATTTTACCCCCAGCGAGTAAAGCATTGTGCTACCGACCCCAAGGTTGTGGGGTTGAAATTCCAGGGAGTGATTTGTAACTGCACCCTCTCTTCTAAGTCTCTTTGGATAATGGGTATTAACTATGTATAAAAAAGAATGGAAAAAAAGTAAATACTCAAATCTAGTGCTTATGGTAAGAAACTCTAGCAGCATCTACACCCCTTCACTCACCCATCTTCTGGCTGCGTCTTCAGCTCCACGCTGTTCCAGTCGGCGCTGTGGCTCTCCTTCCGTGTCGGGTTTCCGTCCCGCACGCTGCAGGCCAGCCTGGCCCCCGCCACGTTTCCCCCCTGCTTCACCAGCATGGTACGGCCCTGCATCCTGGCGATCTGTACTGCGGTCTGGTTCAACGTCTACAGACAATGTCTAGGTCTTTCACTGCCTGTCCCCCCTGGGGTGTCTCTCTCACTTTCTTTCTCTTTGAGGAGGGGGGGGGGGTTCGGTGCCTGTTGGTGGCTTGCTCTGCTTGTGAGCTTGGCTGTCTACTAAGGGGTGTCTCTGTTCAGCTTTTATATACGCCCAGCTACTATTTCCAATCGATGGCCTCACTCCACACCGTCCGACGAGACACTTGACACCGGGGCACTGGACACGATAGCGGGGGGGAGGGGGGTGGGGGGCACAGTACAGCTGAGTTTGCTGATAGTCCAACAATGCAACCCCTGGCCATCCACTTTAATCCTTCCGGGATAAAATGGGTAACAGTAATTCCCCTGAAATCACTCACACACACACACACACAGACAATGGGATACAGACACATGTGCTGTAAGTGGGGACAGGCCTACACAAATACCGCACAGAGCTGTCTGTACGACACGCTAATGACAATGTCGGGGAGGGAGCTACTGATAATGGTGGAGGCACGCGGCAGCTGAGAGCTTTCGGAAGGACGCTGAAGGACACCGACGGCCAGGTCTTTGCCGATAGCACTGGGCGTCACCCTCGGACACACGCAGAAACTAAGTACGCATCCGACAGACAAAACGTCACGTGATCTTACTCACTTTTCTTAAGGTTTGCCCAGTTTAGTCCAACAGTAGGCGCGGTGTGACGAGTGACAAGCAAAGGAAGTTCAGTTCGATTCCGTTTTATTTGTATAGCGCACTTTCACAACCTTACATTGTCTTAAAGCGCTTTAACTTATCCCTGCCCAAAGCCCCCAGGGAGCAAGACAGAGGCGACAGTGGCAAGGAAAAACATCCTAGTAGGAGATAAAGCAGAGATAAAGAAAATGACAAAATTCTGATTCATATAGTCCAGATTTTAAGATTGCAGTGCAAATGTGGAGGGTAGACAGGACGAACCAAAGTGAAACAATTATTAAAGAAAAAGAAACGCTTGTGGCACATCACAGTATGTATTGTTTTTGAACGCGACACATACTGCCGTCAGGAGTTATTACAGACCCAGGCACGGGGAAGTTTTGATTAATTAATCTCTTTCTCTCACGCACACCCACACATTCACGACACACTGTTGTTGTGCTTTTGTATGAATCTATTTCTAGAATAAAAATACAACATTTCAAAATTTAAAAATTGTTCAAACAAATCGGGCAGGAGCCTTCTTCCCGAACCTTGCAGGGAAGCTCGGCCCCCCCCAAGCCGACCAAGTCCGGCCCACCGCACGCCCTGTCTGTCTCAGATTACGGCGGAGCCACTGAGGAAGCTCATTCACGCAGCCCACAGTGCTCCCCCCGGCCCCCTGTGACTCACCGCCCTGTTTAAGCTCTGACATTGCTTTGCCCCCCCCCCCCCCCCGCACGCTGCTTTCCACACGGCAAGCAAATACTTCGAGAAGACAAAACGCTGAATCATATACACATAACATTAAAAGGCGTCACCGGCTTCAGTAACCCTTAACAGGGATTGGCCGGCACATGTATCGAGCTACATTGACGGAAATATGTCCATGTTGGATATAATTTTATTAAATCAAATTAAATTAATTAAATCAAACAATCAATCATATTTTTCACATTCCAGAAAGAAGCTGAGAAGTCCCAGTTTTGGACTCAAGTTACACACTCATACAGGTGCAGACTGTGATGTAACTCCACTATTGGGTGATACACGTCCCTCACCAGTCCGATGGGACGCTTACTGGAAAGACCCCTGGGACATCAATTAAGGTGGCGAGAGGGGGATTACAGTTTATGAAACTCAATAAGAGGGTAGAATGTGACGTGTGTGTACGTTCTGGAAATAAACTCAGCGCATTGAGATCAGGGCACGACACGTGTCAAAAAAAATCCATACAGGACTGTACACTGAGTGGAGGGATATACGGTATTAAACAATGAAAACCACAAAATTCACCTCAAACTCCCATTTTCAGTTCAGCAGATCAGGCATTGGCTTGCAGGGGAGACAGTGTGATGACGGTGGAGGTGGCGATGGTGACCAAAGGTCTTTCAGAGAAGCTCGGATGGGAAGGTAATAATTTCAGCTGGACAGTCATTCCCTCCGCGCTGTCTGGAATGCAGCGTTGCGTAACCTCAGCGGCAGGGTGGCGAGATGTTAAAGATCTGACAGAGAACGAGAGAGAGAGAGAGAGAGAGAGAGAGAGATACTGAGGTAGGGTGAGTTCTGGTTTTGTGGCCTTTCCTGTACCTCTCTAATCCACGGGAATGAGAGAGGAGTGGAAAATAAACAGAAATTGTGTTGGAGGAAGAGAATTGAAGGGGGGATGGATGAGGAAAGAGAGTGTGTGTCAGGGTGAGACTGAAAATGTAAAATGCAGTGTGTTACAGTCACTCTGTGAAGGGCAGTGACAGGGAGCCCACGGTTCATTATGAACACAAACATTTAAGAGATACCCTGACATAGGAATGGAGGAGAAAGTGACCACGTGTGACACATGAAGGAGTTTAGAAAGGTCTTCTGGAAAGTTCAACCTATCAAATCAGTGCTTTGTAAGGGAAAACTTGTAAACACTCCACAAGGACACATTTATGCTGCCGATGGACAATGGAATGAGAAAGAGGACTGGAACAATGGAAAGGGAATTAATGGAAGAATTAAGATAGCGGACAGATGCCATCGCAGGTGGTGGGCCGCGCGAGGCATTATGGGAAACCGAATCCAAATAAACTGGGAGGAATGTGTGTGCCCAGACACATGCGTGGAGTCGATATGGGACAACAAACTCCTAGAGGAACGAGCGAACAGGAGATTAATGGAAGAGTCAGGAGACTTGACAAGATGCCATCGTCTCTTTTACATCAAGGAGTTATGGGAAAAATCAAAACAAACCGTGGGAGGAATGCCTGTGTGTTTTAACAGATGCACTTTGTTGAAAGACATGCCCTTTTATAAGTGGACAGTTATATAACACAGAGACTATCAGGCACCGAAAGAACACCTACTGGCCCTGGGGGTGGAGTGGGGCGGAGCCATAAGGCCTTGCCTGAAGTGGGAGGGCAGAGGGGTGTGGCTTTAAAGCAGAACGGGGTCCGGATAGTTGGACCTCGTGTCCCTGAACATCCCGGACATTTCATTTAAGGTCATTGGCTGTGGATGTGGCAGCGCTGACATGTGATGGGACTTTGGGGATTTTCAGTGACACCGAAGCTCAGGCCCACACATAGGAGCGAAAATAGAAGGGAATCAAAACACCCCACCCACCAAAACGCCCCAGCATCTCTAGCTCCTTTCCAACAGTCACAAAGGAGCGACCTAGCTTCTCCAATGCATGTTTTAATGGCCGTGGTCCCTTTGCTGTCTTACAGTAACGTTCACCTACTTTAAGGTCCTTTTAAAGAGATAGGCATCTACTTGAACTTGGGGCAACACAAAGGAGGCCTTTCAACTTGTGCTACGTTCTACATTATATCACTATAACGCTCTCGTACGCGTTCTGCCTTGCTCTCCACAAGATGGCGCCATCCATTTCCGGTGCACAGCTCAGACGTAACCGCGACACTACTGCTCGCAGTCCGGGCGTCACTGAGCACTCTGCTCCGCACGCGTTACGCCGTAACGTTTACTCAGCTTAGCACTCGCAACACTTCACGTGTAAATCAGCCGTAAGCAGCAATCATACATACCAGACGATCCCCGACTTAGCCACCTTAAACACGGCAGGCATGTCGCCGACGAAAATGAAGAGAGTATTTGGTACGCATACATTCAGCTTATTCTACATAATATAAAAGGGATGAAGAAGCAGTAATATTGACTATAAAAGTAAAGGACATTCCACCTTAAGCGTATTGATTTCAGCGAGGGGGTTGCGGGACAACTGGGAGGAGACGCAGGCTCGGTTTGGGGAGTATTACGCTAATACCGTTTACCGTAGCATTTTAGTTGGAAAATACCACGCCCCCCCCCCTCACACACACACACTTTGGGGAAATGAATACTGGTTCTTTATAAAATACCATAAGAATATTGTATACTTCAGTACATGGGGCAATACAACCCCCTGGACCCCCTTAAATGGCTGGAGAGCTCAACCCCCCCCCCCTTCCCCAATGCTTGACACAAAGTTATGTCCTCACCACGGTACAATGTCTGTACAGCAGGACCGTATTAAGAGTTAAAAAATTAGATACTACCCAAGCCTCGTTTTGGCTGCATGGGGTGGGCAGGGCCTGCAGGGAGGGGGACGGGACACTCCTGAAACTTCCGCGGGAGGGGCGATATCAGTACTCTTAGCCATAGATATACACGAAGTACTAGCAGTTAGCAAAGTGAACAAAAAGATTAATCTGCAACCAAAAATACAGGTTTGAGGGACCTTGCTATTAAATGGCCGCTGCTACATCCTCCGACCCCCCCACCAGGATGGAGAGGAATGGGCGATGCCTCCGCCCTGAACCCTGAGGTATGAGACCCGCGGGGGCCCCGTTATTCCACCCCAGTCCCTCCACAGTGTCTCCCCCGGCTTTGGGTGGTGAACCTTCGCATTTCCATACCACCCTGTCGTATATTTTTATAGACACAACTCATGTAGCGTCACCTCAGGTTAAATTACGCACTGGGTGACGTTGGCTTAGTCATGCGGATAAAAAAACTCTGCCTTTGGGACTTCGTGACTACGGCCATCTTAAGTCAGCGGTTAAACCTGGATTTTACACTGTGGGATCGTACACATCGCCACCGAGGTGACATTACATACTGGAACATAGCACTGCCTAGTGATTCTGGGCTTTTCCCGTAAGACAAACCCAAACCCACCCTTCACCCCACCCTGCCTACTGAACCCCCATAAGACCCTCGATTTTTACAATGTAGCTACCACGCCCTGCACTGGCTTCATGAAGCATTTCTGTTAAACATCTTCACTCACGTAGCGACCCAAACTCAGATAACACGCACACAAAAACCCACAGCAATAGAATTTAGACCCGTATTGTATTTATGTATTTGTGAATTTTAATAATTAAAATTTGATCTCAAAATTAAGATAGCTTTTAATGAGGAAAAAAATTGTTTTCCATCACAAGAAGTATTGAGGTCCCTGAGGCAGTTCGGCTTATTATGAACATAAATTCAGATATTAATGTCCATCCATCCATTTTCTGAAACTGCTTGTCCTGTTCGCGAGGGGGCTGGAGCCTGTCCTGGAGGCTACGGGTTCAAGGCAGGGCACAACTCAGGATGGGGCACCAGCCCCACTACAGGTCACACCAGCGATATTAATGTCATTAAACAATATTAATTGTTATGTCAAGATTAGGTTTTAACAGCTGATTTGATTTTGATCACTTTGTGCAGAAGCATTTTCAGCTTTTTACTACCTTAAGCCTTGGCTGAGCCTCAATATTTCCATCCATCCAACTTCCATATATGATGCCTTATGTGATACAGCAGCGCAATTCACACCACGGTCCTCAAGGCCCGAGCCCTGCTGACTTCCCAGCATTCCTTTACCCATAATCCAGGTGTGACGCCTCTGTGGCCAATCACAATCGGTGATTATTAAACTAACTACTTGGAAGAACTAAAAACAAGGCCTGGATTTGGAATGGAGGGCCAGACTTAAAGAGCCGCAATACAGGGTCATGGGAAGCCTGAATCCAGTCCCAGACAGCACAGGACTACGGGGACTTGAACCCGCAACGCCAGCCCCGGAGGAGTGAAGCTACAGTACACTGGGCCACAGTGTCACCCTTAACCATAACGCCACCTACTGTTGAAGGCTGTTCAACTGACTTGCCCAAGATGAACTCCCGTAACATGTCGCTTTTAGGAATTTGAATGTATCAGTTTGCAGTCTTTTGGGTGGAAAGGGTCTCACATGAAAGTACCAGTGGCGGATCAAAGTCAAGACCTGTGTAAAGAAGCCAGAAATGACTAATGAGCGGCCCCTAATGTGCCACCCATAGGAGGGGAAAATGCTGGCCGTAAATACGATTCTGCCCCACCGGTGGTGCAAGGCCCTTGGAGATCCGCCCACAGGTTGCCCCCGGTGGAGGCAGTGACTCACACAGCCAAACAGTTAAAGCTCAATTCTGAGCATTGATGAGCTCAGACGTCCCCGTAAACACTGGCTGTGTCACTGAGGACTCAGACTCATGCTTTTTATACATTTCACTCCCTGGCCCCCCCTATACACAATCCTGGCTCTGATCCTGTCCACAGTCCCCCCACCCTCCCGAAAGTCACACAGATTTTCCAGGCTTAGCCCCCACTTCTCCCATCGCGTCACAGAGCACCTGCCGCACGGCTTTGATGTCCACGCCGAGACGCCGAAAGTCCTGCAGCGGAAACATCGCTTCGTGGGCTGGCCCTACAGCAAGGCCCGACAACACACTTTAAGTCCCGCTTAACTTCAGCCGTGCCAATAAGTGAGTCTGTTTGTTATTTTAATAAATTAAAGTAAATCGGCCCCTGAGTGAGATTGTATACTGCTTGGAATACAACGGTGCTCAAAATTTGCCATAAGTCCACAGTGCCACCTTGTGGCCATTTTAGGTAAAGCAGCTGGGCCCATATTTCCCTGCTAAGAAAAATGATCCATTACCTGCTGGACTGGGTTTTCGGTTGAGGCTTCTCCATGTGCTCTGGGTTACAGTATCGGTGTATTCCGGGAGGTTGCCTTCTTATACACAGCATGGGTTTGAGAAGTGAGCACAACTCGGTGACAGCAGAGATGGGACTTTAAAAGCAGCAGGGAACGGCGGAGCGGCACGCTGTCATTCGCTGACCCCCCATTGTTCACTTTGGTTGACTCTCATTGGTCGATTCAAATTGGGGTAAACCAGAGAACGACCGGCAAGAGCGTCCAGGAGTAGGGATCTGTGGAGCACGAGCCTCAACAAGGGCGTCTCTTCATCCCGGTGGTCTTCCTCAGAGCAGACGCAAGGCCAAGGACATAAATGCCTGAATGTCAAAGAGAGATGAAGAACACAACAGTCACCCAAGCAAAGACGAAAATCCAGCGTTGACAGCTCGCACTTCCCTAGGACACCTGGACGGACCTGACAGAAGCTTCTGAATTCATGGGTTGCGTCACCTGAAGTGGTGCTTCAGGAGCTGCAGGTTGACCTGCTTTGCAGGTCACTGTAAATCTTGCAGGATGAGGGTTTCGAGCTGCTCATGCCGCACTATCAATCAAACCAGTGAAATATAACAGACTTAACTAGTCAAAGCAATGACTGGATCGAAGTTGACTTCATCGTTAACCTATTCAACAACCTACTGAATATTTGAATATACAGATGTTCCTCAACTTAGGATGGGGGTTATGTTCTAATGGACCCATGATAAGTTGAGAATATCTTGCGTTAAATACAAACAGTGTATGAGATATTTACGCTCACAATCACTACAGCCATTGGACGCGTGGCTGGGTGGATGCTGCCGTCACCCAGCAACAGCGTAAAGTATCATGCTACGAATCTCTGGCCCGGGAACAGATCAAGATTCAAAGTATAACGAATACCGACTGTGCATTGCTATCGCGCAATCATGACGCTGAAACATCGTAGGTCAAACACACTCGTAAAGCGAGGAGCATCTGTACTGTAGAACAAGGGTATCAAACTCCAGTCCTGGGGGGGCCGGAGCCCTGTGTATCTTAGCTCTTCCCCAGTTCCACCATGAATGATTCAGCTCAAGAGCTGCGTGGTAATTAGCACAAGGAGGTGAATCAGGTGTGTTAAATGAGGGGAAACTCAAAAATGTGCAGGGCTCCGGACCCCCAGGACTGGAGTCTGAGACCCCTGCTGTAGAGTTTCATTACCGCCAAGTCTCATGAATCTCCAAAGTTAGGCTTAAAGTCCTGGGATCATGAGTCTCCCTTGGGACCTTTGATGCTAAAGAGCTGTGCTACAAGAGTCAGTTAAAGGTCCAGTGCCACTAGTCCTTTGGTGTCCCCTGAATGGATCTATCTGGTAGGCGGTGTCTCCGTTCCCTTCATAGTTCCGGCTAGTATTCTTGGACCAGAAACCAAAACTGAACCGGTCTGGTGGTGAAGCTTCTAAAGCCGGCTATACAAGAACTAGATTCTTCGAAGGGAGGATGTAGCAAATGGTAAAGAGTCGTCACCTCTGGAGAAGACGATGTTATGAAACGGGAGAGAATCTTATCATGAGACACACTCACAATGGAATAACGTGCCAGTCGGAGGAATGAACTCCCATCAGTCACGTGATCTTCACTCTGGCCCTGAAGCGTATGGTTCCTCTTCGGCGGGAAGCAGAGGAACACGATGCCGAGGACGCGGAGACGCGCCGTCTCTGATAGCAGACTCTCACGATGCTTCTGCGGCACAAAGAAAGCCTTCAGAGTTTAAAATCCCCCCCCCCCCAGGTTATTGGATAATTGGGACGTCCAAGTCAATTTTTTTAATGGGGAAGAACTGAAACGGAGAAGATTGAAAGAGAACTTTTAGTGCAGAAGCAACTTCATAAAAAAAAATCCAATATGACATCTTTATTAAGGGAAAGCTAGCTAGTACAGCAAATGTTATTGAAAATCGTTCCACAGCGAGAGCCTGACGGCTCATCTCACTGGCTTCAGTCGGCCACTGTAATCACGCAGTGCAGGACACCATAAACCATCTCATCATGGTGCTCAGAGAACAGCTGGCTGTCTCCTGGGGTAACATAGTAAAACCAACAGGCTCATGTTCGCCAGACACCCACCCGTGTTCCTGAGGGTCCCAGACCAGGCAGTGCCATCAGTCATATCCATCTGGCCGGCCGCTCAACACAGAGGTCAAAGGTTAAAGGCTGCTCATAACATGAAGACAAACACACCACCCGCCCTGCCAGCAGTCGTACTTGCTGGTTCTGGTCTGGATGGGTTCCAGAAAGCAGGACAGTTGAGGACACAGCTGTGTCCGGATGATCGAGGTGGCACAAATCCATTCAGGAATTCCGTGGAAATGGATGTGAGCTTCTTCGCCGGGACGTAGCATGAAAATATGCAAGCAATCAAGTCTGAGAAACGTCAAATCAGCCGAACAAGGCCGGTATCAGTGGTGCGTTCAATTACCTCTCCGAAGTCGTAAATTCCGAGATGCGTACCGTCATGTCCGATCAATCTCTGGTTCGAGCTACACAAACATGCTCCATGAACACGCTGTTGTGTGTTGTTGCTTTACATTTTAGCAGATTTGGAGTGAGATTATTTTTTCGGAGAGACAGACAAACGAGAAACACTAATTAGTCAAACCACGTTATAAGCTTCATAGTATTTTAGTAAATCCATAGCGATATTCTTTTTTCGAGAGGCAAACAAACTACAAACAAACAAAAGACACTAACTAGTCCAGATAAAAATCTGAGATTGCATGCTAGGATATGGTTTACGGTCATGATATGGTATTCTCTAAATCGACAACATGCAAATAAATGTATTAACAGTTATACATGTAACAAAATAAACATTTTTAAATATTTATAAAATAGAATTACTGTTGACTGTGTAAGCCGCCATGTTGAAATGACGTCACAGGGGAATCTCAGACAACAAAATCCTGTCCGACGTCAATGTCGGAAAGGAGGCATGTTTCTGACGGAAAGCGACGTTTTTCACGACGTTTTTATCCGAGTTCCGACTCAGAGAGAGATAATCAGACGCAGGACAAGCACCCATCCCAGGGGGAGTGACGGAGAATCGTCATCACAAGGGTCTTGCTTGGGATGAACGACAACACCAAAGAGCAGAGAAGCAAAGGCCAGGAGAGGCAGCTGACTGCGAGGACGGCCAGTATCGACATAGTAACTGCTGCCCAGACAGCCATATGCCATTTCTCCACAGGGCTCACACTCATCAAACGGCAATCAGTCCATGGCGGTCATGTGACCCCAGCACCTAAAGGCTGGTTTTGATTGGCTGGTATCATAGCAGCTTGGATCTACTGGACAACTGTTAGACCAGCTGTCAAATCCACACCCACACACACAATCCTTTGTTTTGCTTTTTATTACAAACCTTTTTCGGTTCTGGTCCCTTAGTAACAAGGAAGACTGACTAAAAAACATCGTGTAAAACTCACATTATTATTCAGGATTACACATTAGTTGTTACTGAATTAAGTTAAAAAAAAATGGTCTAAATCTGAAAAGTAATAATGTACCAACACTGTAATGCAGCACCAAGAAAACTTTGGCAATATCCTCATCTTCATTAAAAGTGACAATTTAATTAACAAGGCCTAGGTCCCATTACTGTTCTACACGAGACAGACAGACAAAGGCCTTTCTCACTCTTATGAGTGCGCTTGCTCCCTCTACTGACCAAAAAGAGGTACAACAGACATTGCATTGTGAGCAGGCAAAACGAAAGCAAAAACACGTGTGTGCAGGCAAATGTTTATCTGCCCAATATTAAAATGATAAAAATAGAGGCAAATTTAGAAACTGTCCCATTATTTCCACTGTGGAACGTTTTGACAGTCTTCATGGTTAAAAATTCAATATCCAGCATTTTACAGAACAGGCAAAACGACACCAGTATAAATGATCCTTGGGTTCGATTCCCTTGTACTAGTATCTCCTCCATGCTGGTTAAGAGAGTTGAGTGGTAAATAAAATCTGAGGGATGATAGAAATTCGAGGTCCACCACCCAATATTGTTAGCAAAAAATAAAAAAAAATAAAAATCCAGTCAACCAACTGCAGTGCCACCTCCCAGCCAGAGGGGGGGGGGGCTGCAGGCACAGTAACTGGGTGGTATTTAGCAGTGTGTGGCCTGCAGCTCGCAAATTCTCCGTCTCAAGTGGCTCATGAACTCGAACATGGTGGCGGCAAGGCTCTGGTGGATGAGGTAGCGGGGCAGTCGGCCCTAGGAAGTAGCGAACGACAAGATTAATAAGAGGCTCCAATGGAATACAGTGCCGAAAGGAAAAGCCGAGAGAAATGGAAAGGAAGTTACGAAAGAGGAGATTCGTCAGCAGCCCGACAATCCCTCACCTTCAGGTCTGTGTTGAGAATCCAGATGAAGGTGCATAGGGATGGATTGGTGCTGCATCTCAGCACCACAAACCCTCCTGGCCCATTCTCACCCCTGCAGATTGGGCAGACGTGTGCGTGTGTGTGTGTGTGTGTGGGGGGGGCGGGGTGCAGACAGAGAAACAGTACTTTTAAACACAGATTCCCGAGATACCAATAATACTTCGCAAATTCCGCTGTGACGTTTTACGCCGACCTGACATAACAGTCCTGAAGGGGCCTGGTGTTGTGGAGGCCGGCCATCCCGACCGACAGGTAGCAGTCATGCCGTCGCTCCACCCGCCGAACGTTGACGAAGTCCCTGCAAGAGCATGAGGAAGGGGGGTGGGGGAGCAGTCAGTCACGGATGGGACTTTCTCTGCTTAGATCTGTCATTCAGGCACACGCTTCCGTTTTGGGAAACGTCTTTGGTCTTCAAGAGACGAGCCTGTCGGAAGAGAGAATTTTTTTAAAGCAGCGTTTCCCGATCCAGTCCTAAGGGACCCAGGCACATTCTGACGGGGACTCGGGGGGAGCAAGAGAGTCCAACTGTCGGTCCCCAACGATCAGGTAAGTAACCGTGGCGACTACCGGTACCTTGGGGCCACAACACCTCCCGCTGCACCTGAGGAGACGTCGTAGGACACCATGGTGTTGTCATCTACACGCTGCAGGATCTGAGGTGGGGGGGGGGGGGGGTGCCATCAAGACAGAATTCAGCAGACCGACAGTGGGCTGGATGAGGAAGGTGATGGAGGAGACTGAGGGAAGGTTACCTGACAGGCCAAGATGGTTTTGTTCCACTGCACCATCTTCTCGGGCTGCAGGATGACCTCCTGGTACACCAGCTCGGCCGGACACTGCAGTAAGGCCTGAGGAGATGTACGAGCAACAGATTCTGACCAAATGCCCTTTGTTCACGAACTATATCACGTTACAAACGGAACGTAGTTGGCTCCCGCGTCAGGTGAACGCCTGCGCTTGCAGGCATTCGAGGACAAAGCGAGGTTTATTGGTTTAACAAGGTTTCCTGAGGCTCACTTCCAAGTTCTAGGTACTACGAATTGCAGCTCACTTTTAAATGGGGCTTGTTGACCTGCTAATTTCTGCTGCGTGGCTAAACTGCTCCGAAGGCAGTTTTAAGTCCCGCCCTTTGACCAAAAACGCACACACGAACCGCCTTTTGACCAAGAAGGCAATATTAGATCCGCCCTTTGACTAATTAGTTGGGGTGTGTGATACCACAGATTTTTTATTCAACCTGAAACTAATGTTTCAGTGTTTTTTCCTGATAGCAATATTTGGTGTCACTCCCTTTATGCGGGGGGGCCGGGGGTGGTGACAATAACGATTGTGAACAGGGCAGGCATTTCCTACCTCCTGCTTATCCAAGGGGCAGCTCTTAGTTTGTGTCTTTAGTTTGCAATGCCGACACTGTGCGAACGCACAGACAAATGTACCGAATTGATAATCACCATCGTAGTACCATTTATCACACTGATTTCTGCAATCAGGGTTAGTTAACCTTACTCTAGCGAGGGTATATAAAGCTCCCTTCACTGACTGAGATCTTCACAATAAAAACACGAGGTGTGGAAGAAAATAAACAGGCCACATGTAACAAGGAATGGGCGGCCAGTCCCCTCCCAGCTCAGCAGTCACCCTATAGGGGGGGACAGCCAATCAGAGAAGAGGGCACCACCTACCTTGATGATGAATGTCTTGCCATAGAACGGGATCTCCATCGAGTATACAGCGTCACCCTGATCCTGCTGACAAAATAAGACCAGTGACCTTCCACATCTGGTGTGATTCACCCAACCACCATGCCCAAATATGAGGACGTACCATCTAAATCCTACTTGACAGGTCCGACTTTAACCACATCCTTTTAACCCGGAAGCCGACAACACTCACAAACTTACAGGACAGCGATTCTCCCTTTAGTGCAATTACTGGTTCGCTACCCACTCTGGCAAAACCGTCTTTGTGGGGTCATTAGTTGACAGCTTCTGCGTCCATCACTTACACTGCTCTTCTCAAACCTCCAGCTGTCTTCCTGAGCCAGAATCTGCTCCACCACCGCCATGGCTTCCCTGCCCAGCCGCACAAACTCTTTGTCCTGGCAAGAGACACACAGCGTTCCTCAATGAGACAGGTTGTCCTCTGTGTCAAGCATTTGCATGACAATCCCAAAGCACGGCCACCACTATTGATCGTTGCCCTGGTGTGTCACTCCGTCTTATTGGCTCTCTTTGCACGCTCTGCGCCAACTACATCATGGCCGCTCGGTGTGCGGGTCTTACCTGCACTGTTACTGCCCGTCGGCCGAGTCCCTCCTCATCTTGGTCCTCATCAGACCCTGTGAGGGAGATGTGTGGACGGGATGGTCATTAGCAGAAAAAAGCCCCCACTGCTTACATCACACAGCCACCCTGTGAAGGCTTCCTTGTGATAAAACGTTCCCCTAAAAATGAATGATACAGGGCAGTCATCTCTTTGGTTTTTTTTGAGTTTCTCATCAAAAGTCAAGAATTTGAGCTCAGAAATCTCACCGAAACACCCCCTTGATTACGAAATGTCGTAGAGTTTAGCATACACAGCTACACGCATGCCCATCTATCCCGCGTATATTACTGTACCTGCCGGTGATTCGGGAGGGGAGTAGAACTGGCCTTCGGATATGCTGCGGGGGTGCAGCGCAGGGCGGTGCTCACATGACGCGCTCAGGGCTGCCAGGTACGCTGTGGAGAAGACTGCTCATAAGGAGAGCCTGCTGATGTTCCCATGCAACTATCCTCTCCACCCCCGGGCTCCTCAACCCCTCCACTTTGTTCCAGTGATGTACATCTTGCCGTTATACGCTCCACAGCACAATCTCTTGCTTTGTTGCTCAAGGCAACAAAAAGTACCAATTATTATTACTAATTATTATTATCATTATTATACAAAATTCTAATGCAAATCCGGCTGGGATGTCCTCCCATGGCTGATTTTTCCCTCCACCGCTGCTCACCTCTTTCTTCCTCGGCCTCCTGAGGCAGCACCTTGAAGTCCAGGAACCACGTCTCCAGCCAGGTCACCACGAAGGAGGTGATGGGCAGCAGGTAGCCAAAGGCATTGTGGAACAGCAGCTACAGTCCAGGAAAGTGGCACTGAGCTGTGGCAAGCAGTTTTGGCCCGTATGTGTGGGGCTTTGTTGCTCAGCATAACCCTTTACAAAACACATTCTTCCTTATTTAAGACCCGTGTAATTTAATCTTGTCCAAAAAACAACAACAGTAAAACTCAATAAAACAGGCAGAGGCATTTAAGACCTTTACGTCAAATCAAGACACAGCTCTGCAAGAACTGCATGATCTAATTGATTATTCAGCAAATTTACGCCACATTTAAAACCTGAACTGTAATTCAGTGGCAGTGTCTGCAATCATTATTTTACTAATCAGGTGTTAGGATGGCCCACTCGAGACAGGACTCATGAAAATCACACACAAATTCATCTAGACATCCAGGCTGCAAGCTGCACGGCATCAGGTTTTATACGGAATGATATGAGATTCTCACAGAATTCAAAGAGATTTACTGCAAAAGGCTGAAAATGCTATTTATACTTGAGAAAACCATTTGTAAAATAAATGTAAAATGTAAAATAAACACTGCAGGCCTTGTTGACAGGTCGCTCCGTACTAATTTACAGGGATTGCTCCCTCGTCTAGGAGGTAAGAGCGTGTTAAAAACAATTTCACCCATTTCTCTCAGGCAATGCTGCCAAATCCAGTCTGCGGGGACCCACAGACAGTTCACATTTTTGCTTATAAATGAATAAATAAATACAATGTTGGACTATGTGGCAGGCAGCTAAGGAGGGAGCAAAAACATGCACTATCTGTAGGTGCCCAAGGATCGGGTTGGGAGACACTGATCTAGGTCAGTGTTATTCAACCAACCCAATCCTTGTGAACTCCCAGAGACAGTCCACATTTTTTCCTCATTCCTTCCCAGCAGACCAAGCAATCAGGAACACAAGGTACCTGGTACAGGTGTCTTGGAAGCTGGGAGAAGGAAAAAATGTGGACTGGACTGAGAAACACAAGGGGAATAAACAGGGTATGTGGGGAAACACCCACACAAATTGGGAAGAAAATGCAAAGTCACACAGAAGGGAGGCGGGTGTGAGCTGGCAGTGCCACCCAGTGAGATGCCCGTTTAGATGTGAGGTAGCAGTGCCGCCCAGTGAGATGCCCGTTTAGATGTGAGGTAGCAGTGCCACCCAGTGAGATGCCCGTTTAGATGCGAGCTGGCAGTGCCACCCAGTGAGATGCCCGTTTAGATGCGAGCTGGCAGTGCCACCCAGTGAGATGCCCGTTTAGATGTGAGGTAGCAGTGCCGCCCAGTGAGATGCCCGTTTAGATGTGAGCTGGCAGTGCCGCCCAGTGAGATGCCCGTTTAGATGTGAGCTGGCAGTGCCGCCCAGTGAGATGCCCGTTTAGATGTGAGCTGGCAGTGCCGCCCAGTGAGATGCCCGTTTAGATGTGAGCTGGCAGTGCCGCCCAGTGAGATGCCCGTTTAGATGTGAGCTGGCAGTGCCGCCCAGTGAGATGCCCGTTTAGATGTGAGGTAGCAGTGCCGCCCAGTGAGATGCCCATTTAGATGTGAGGTGACAGTGCCGCCCAGTGAGATGCCCGCTTCTGTTTTACAGACAAGTTTACGTCACAAAAAAACCATAAACTGTACTTCTCTCGACCTCCTGCTTCCTTTTCGAGAAAGACCAAAAAAGAAATGAAATGATCACGAAACTGAAAGTCACACCAGCAGTGAGGATCACATGCAGGGGTCTAAGAGGCATTTCCTTCCAGAACGACATTCAGATGTCAGCATGTTGATCCTTTTCAACTTAGAGACAAACCATCATGGTTTGCCAGGTATGGAACTGGATGGCCAAAACACACACACACACACACACACACACACACACTTCTATTTGCATCCTTGCGGGAACTTCATTTCTATGGGCGAAACCCTAATCGCAACAATGACGACCTTCACCCCTACCCAGCCCTAACCTTAACCATAAATGACCAAACAAGACAGAAGACTTCGGACATTTTAGATTTTTTTGATTGCAGTCACAGATTTTTATAAAATGAGTTTCCCCTTGTGAGGACCAAAAAGGCGGTCCCCACAAGGTCAAAATAACAGGTTTTTTTCCCACATTCTGAGGGCATTTAGTCCCCATAATGTAATATATACGTGACCCACACACACAGACAGTCAGAGGACAAAACTCACAGTGGAGGTGCTGACTTTGGCAATCAGGAAAGCGGTGGTCACTAGAGTAGTGATCTGCAGACGAGGAAAAGGGAGACCATGACAGTATTAATAATGCAAACAGCATAATTAATAATTAATTAATTATGTCAGTCAGCAGAAGCCCCTCCCCTCCATCTGCTACTCAGTCCTTATAATCACTTTTGTTCAGCCTGAAAGCTGAACAAGTCCCAATTACCCCTGAAACTACAGCTCGGGAAAAAAAAATTAGGAGATCACTGTATATTTTTAAGAGATCTGCATTTTTTTAATCCTGGTTTAATGCTGGTTCTGCTAGCAGAAGGCTACACTACGTGGCATGTTGGTTCCAAGTTCAAAGCTTCTACAACAGCAGTACGCAAGAACAAGGTGAAGCAGGAGACACTGGGAACGACCAGAAACCAGCCAGGTAAGAGGGCAGAAGCAACTTTCTAATGTCAGAGATGAGTGTCAACTTATCCAACAGTTTCTCCTGAATTGGAGGGTGACCTCAAGTGACCTTCATAAAGAATGGGAAACATTAAGTGCAGGTGTGAAGTGCAGTGCTAGGACAGTTCATATCAGGCTCCTAAGAAGCAGGACTGAAGACCCATAAAGCAAGGAAGAAGCCCTTCATTAATGAGAAGTAAGGAAGAGCCAGGCTGCAGTTTGCAAAATAATTTGTATTTTACTCAGGCACCCATAAATTGACAACTGAGAGAAACTGAAAATTTTCCTGCAGTCTCTTAATTTTTTCCCGAAAAAAAAAAGGTCCAGGATTGGGTGAACGGGTCAAACCCCGGCTAGCCAATGCGTTTGCTTCGACCGTGTCCTTACCGCGATCACCCACCAATGCCTGAGTCGCAGGGCGGCGTAGCCTAGCTGCAGAAACAGGAACCTAAACGCTGCCAGGAGCTTAGAGAAACAGGGAAAAAAAAATAAACATGTAGACTTAAGTTTCCTCCCCCCTCAATCGAAAGGTCATCGGAACAGATGTTAGAAAAAGCACCCGACTGAAAAATAGCACATGGTGAGAATATGAAGTGCTGTCCAGCTGGTGCTTCTGGTGAACGAGCAAGAACGCGCTTTTTATTGGAACATATGCGAGAGGATTTTAATTAGACTTTTCAAATTGCTGCTGAGTTCGCAACAGAAAGAATTATCGGGACTCTAGACTGGAGACAAGGGGGTTACAGTAGCAGGAGCTTAAACACAGACTATTAAATAAATCCTGACGTAGCATCGCACAGTATCGCTGAACGGGTCACATGCCGGAAGCATTTTTAACATCTTGCTACCACGTCGAGAACATTTCCACTCACAAAGACGTCGAAGAAAGAGGTCTTGAAGTCGTAATGGACCACCTCATTCTGCAGGTTCTTCCAGATAGAGTCTGTGGTCTGGCGAGGAAACGGGGGACTAGGTTGGACAATGCGGAGAACCGGAAAGTGACAGAAGACGGACAGGTCTGATTCGGGGAGGGAGAGGCCTCGGCCTTCTCGAGAACAAGGTGAAACACACTCTGGTCCTCAAGATAAGCAGGTCTGATGTTAGCTTCTCTCACAATCAGAAATTAGCTTAAGCATGAGGCTTGGGGAGGCTTGACCGCAAATCTGGCAGCATCATGCAAAACCGAATCGGGGAATGTATGCAAGGGTCGACTGGCGTGTCCTGTCACTCAGGGAAAGAGGACAGCAGGTCTGGCGGGGACGGGAAATCCACACTCACGTTCAGCTCGATGATCCACAGCAGCGAGATGAAGAGCAGGTCAAAGGTGACGAAGAGGCAGAAGGTGCGGCGTACGGCGGAGATGGCGGTCCGTCCGCCGTCGCCCAACGCCCAGGATCTGGAGGCAAAGGGCGAGCTCCTCTTCCACTCGCCGTACTCCAAACCGCTCTTCATTACTCCTCCAACCATGGCACCCCCTGCAGGGCGAGAGGTGGACAGGAGAAAGGAGGAACAGGAATGGATGGATTAATGAAGAGATAAACGTGGATTGAAGGATGATGTGTAGATGAATGATGACCAGAAATAGTGATAAATGGAAAACGTCGGCAGATGGACGGACAGATGGATAGGAACAGGGAGGGAGAAGAGCATTGGAGAAGAGAAAAGAAAAGGAAGAAGTGAGTGAGACTCACAGGAGAGTGAGGTCATCAGGGTGGGAATGGAGTAGGAGGTCAAACTAAGAAACAGAACAAACACTGAGGAGTTCATCACGTGGGATTAATAAAAACAGAACATGTTAAAAAAAGATAAGTAAAAAAGATATATCACTATATAACAGGAACAAATCCACAGTGATGTAATTGTAGGCATACAAGCTGTTATCCACAGAGAATTGCCAGATGAATCCGCTGAAAGCACGCGCGTGCGCGCACACACACACACAAACAAACAAGCACTCTGAACATTGTACCGGACTGCGCAAGAACCCGGGATTTAAAGTCCACATCAGTATATTGTGAGGTTTGAAATTCACGTAACAGAAAGCGATTAGTACACTTGGATAACGACGTACTATGGGCTGATTGTTATATTAATATCTCTCTGCCCGCGAGTACATTGAAAATGCCACCACACTGGGGCGTAGGTTTGGTTTCAGCATTGGTAGGAACTCCCCCAAACGCGCACGGTCCTCCCGCTATACAGGCAGGGACATGACCATATCGTCCATACCCAAGTCTACAGCCTGTCCACCACATAATGACTATAAAATTTACCGTGAGCCCATCGCATGCTGCAGATCGCAGCCCGGCTCACGTCCCAGGCTGGAATCCTGCGCCTAGCAAACCCGGGCTCCCCCCGGGGGCCCCGGACCTTCTGCACGATTTGTGAAAATGTAAAACCGAAAGCAATTAGCTCTATCGTCGGCAAACTACCCGGAATGCACCAGTCAATCATTTATTTCCACACCCATTTTAAATTTCGCTTGCGATTGCATAGTTTCGTTTTTGCGTGCAGAAAGCACCGTCTGTTCACTGGTTATATTAACGCAACAGACAGCGGTAGGACGTCTTCTTACTGGGCGCCAGTGCATCACAGCAGTCAAATACACCGAGACGCTGCCATTCTCATACTAAATTATCCGAGTTTAATCATACGGCGCCTGCGGAGGACTGCGGCTCACCTGATCCGGCATGATGACTTCGGGACGCCGAGTCTTCCGGGGGGCTGGGAGGAAGCTGGTCACTAGCCTCTGACGGACAGCAGGGGGGGTGTAAATTAAAAATATTTTAAGTAAGTGAAAAGTATATATATTGAAGAACTTCCTGTTTACATCACCGAATGCAGTGTGCGATTGCGTGCATGCACGCCAATTTCCAACTTAAAGAAAACGTCCAGTCCACAGGCATTTGTGCATTACAGCCCGGTCCGTTCCGCCACATTTCCGCAGTTTCTGGAACTGTAGCAGTATACGAGTAACGCCTGCCGTTCCCGAACGTGGCCGTTTAGGGTTGCAATCATAAGGACAACTTTAGGGGGCGCTCTCGCCCTTTATGACTGCCACAGTCCTAGTAATACGTTTTCCCACCGAGTCCCCTGGAAAGTCTCTACCTTTTTACGTAAAGTTTAATTTACAGATTCGCCTTTAAAACAGTTAAGGCCTTACACGCAGCACTAACAGGCACCCCATGAATATCCCATCCCTGTGTTACAAATTAAAAAGAAACGTGATCGGAAGGAAATGTATGCATTTGTGTAAATGATTTAACTCTTATGCTGATTATCCAATCACGTATGCCGAGCAAGGTCACAAGGGGACCTGGCATCTAAAGGGGACCTGGCATCTATCCTAAGCAACATATAGCACTAGACGGGGGGGTGGGATTTATTGCAGTGCTGCCCACTCTGGTCACTGTTGTATAACAATTAGTATAGGCCCCAAGTCCCCGACCAATCTGTACAGGATGAAACAGCCCAGACCCAAGAGCCAATGCAGTGCCTTACACACACTCACACACGTTGGTGTACCTGTCTAAATGGGGACCTTCCATTCATTTCTATGGGAAAATTACTAATCCCATTCACGACGCCCTTAACCTCTACCCAGCACTAACCTTAACCATAGGTAACCAAAGAAAAGACAAGTCTTTTGGCATTTTTGTTTTTTTTTTATTGCATTTTTTTTGGCTGCACAGATCTTTATAAAAAATGAGTTTCTCCTTGGGGCGGCATGGTGGTGCAGTGGTTAGCACTGTTGCCTCACACCTCTGGGACCCGGGTTCAAGTCTCTACCTGGGTCACATGTGTGTGGAGTTTGCATGTTCTCCCCATGTCGTCGTGGGGTTTCCTCTGGGTACTCCGGTTTCCCCCCACAGTCCAAAAACATGCTGAGGCTGATTGGAGTTGCTAAATTACCCATAGGTGTGCATGTGTGAGTGAATGGTGTGTGAGTGTGCCCTGCGATGGGCTGGCCCCCCATCCTGGGTTGTTCCCTGTCTCATGCCCATTGCTTCTGGGATAGGCTCCAGACCCCCCGCAACCCAGTAGGATAAGCGGTTTGGAAAATGGATGGATGGAGTTTCTCCTTGCAGGGACTGAAAAAAATGTCCCACAAGGTCAAAATAACTGGTTTTTATCACTTTGTGGAAACATTTTGTTCCCACAATATCCCCCCCCCCCACACACACACACACACACGACTTGGAAAAAAATCCAGGGACCAGAGATTTATTATTTATTCAGGAATTTATGTTATTATTGCTCAGTGTTGCTCAGACTGTCTACATTTGTACAGGTTCTGCAAAAATACAAAGTATAATGAAAAAGAAGAAAACTCGGGGGGGGGGGGGGGGGGGGTCTGGGATGCTCTGCGGCCTGCGCTTCCTCAGAGCGGCGTTGCAGAAACGTCAGCTTTGGAACCAGAAACAGTGCCGGTACTGGAATGTGCCAGGGCATTTGGAACCCAACGCACTCGTAACCTTTGCGAATGTTCTGGTGCTGGGATGTTCGGCACAAATTGGGGGTGGGGGCTATTTCACCCAGTCTCTCCACGTTCACGTTACAGGGGCCCTGGCAGAGGTGCTCCGTCGCTGTGCCCGGCCTTGCTTTCGTCGCCACTTCTGAGGCTGCAAGAATCTGCAAAATTGTGACTGATAAGATCAGCGTCGAGCGAAATCTCACCAGAAAGCATGTCAGTGAGGTGTTTCGGTTTGCGTGCGATAGAGGACTGGGCCACATATCCAGGGCACGTTTTGATGGGGGAGACCGCCGGGTGAGCCGCATCGGAAAGGTTTCATGATGAGGTACATCTACCCCCCCAGCAAGGCTACCCAACCCTCATTTAGGAGCAATTGTGAGGTGAATCTTTCACCGACCTTCCCGTCAATACTGAACACACACTTGCCGGACAACGAACACGGCAGAAACGTGCACAAATGGAAATATCGTTTTTTGAGATTACGGGGAAGCTGAGGTCCTGCCGTGTTTGACGAAACACCAAGATGGCATTTTAAGCTGGCGCCCCCTAGCTGGCTGCCAGGTAACAGCATGCCACAGACGAGCGGTAGAGGACCCACAGCGGCGCAGTGCGACCCCCCCCCCCCCACGACTTCCTGCCCCACTTCCTTCATCAACGGCAGCTGCCAATCGCACTGCAGATCAGATTAAAGCCTTTCTTCCGGCCTACTGGCCTGATAGCGAGTGCCTTGGGACCCAGCCTCCGAATGAGGTTCAGCTACCAAGTACATCTGTACCCACGTCCGTTAGACTGTTAAACCTCATTCGCTACACTAACCCGTCCCCCCCACCTTGTGTATCTATGGCACATCGATGTCCTTACGGGATGTCGTGTGACGGGAGTGTTCATCCCTCTCACGTCGTCTTTTACAATTACTTTGCCGTCATAATTGCCGACGTCACGCTGAGTCTGAACGTCAGCACGCTGGCTGAGTTCTTCTAAGGTCACGTTCATCTCTTTGGTGTCGGTCACCTGACTCCTGTCTCCAGAGACGTACCTAGACATTTTAGGCCCCCTGTCAAAGTGTCAACCCACTCCACGCAATCTTACCGAAAATTTTGCATATTCAAAGGCCCCTGTCAAGTTCTGCGCTGCCTGAATCTGCCAAGACATCCATGCCCCCCCACCCCACCCCCGATGCCCCTGCCTGTCTCTGTGACGCAGAGAAAGCTTCCCCCTCAGGAATGATAAAGATCAAACTGACTAAGACAATGCATTTTGTACGATCAGAATTCAGCATCTGCTCACGTTTCCCGCCCAGCTCGTGTTTCTTTATTGGGATGTGGATTTAACACTGATTTCTGTGTCTCATGAGTATTAGCTACATGTCTGCTCTTAATACTCAAGAGAACCAAGTGCTGGCCAACTAGAAGGGAATGTTGGGCATTCGAGGTTCTGAATCCACAGATCCATGCCAGGATTTTGTTTCTACCAACCAACTGAGCATAAAGAGTCACAATCACTCAGAGTAGCCAGCCGGTTAGTAAAAACAAAACTTTGGTCTGGATTTGTAGCTTCTGGACCTGAAATGGCGAATGTTGCTAAAGGTCCCCCTGATATTATATTAACCCAGAGGCAGGTTAACCTGCAACAGTCTCAGGGCGTGTCGACATTCTCGGAACACCCAAGGCTTCGGGAACAGGCTGCAGGCCTCCAGAGCTTCTCCTGAAGATCCTGCTGTCCTGTTCTTCGTTTAAATGTCCCCCACAAAAATATATATTTTACATGAAAGGAGGAAAACATTCTGGGAGTAAAAAAAAAACACATCTGACATTCTGCTTCAGGAAAAAAGGAAGGACGTGTTCTGTATTTCAGTTTCAGGTTGGTGTGGCAGCCAAATTTCAAACTCTATGAACCTTTCCCCACCTCCCTAGCTATGTCAGGACATTGATCACCCCCCCCCCCCAGCTCCAATCCACCCTCCCCTCTCAATCAGTCCCCCTTCCTCTTCTGTCTTCTTCCTGCTCCCCGTCCCCCTCCTCATCCTCATCTTCCGCTCCATCGTCTCCCCGCTTGGTGCCGTCGCCCAGCTCTGCAGCGATCCCTGGCCTCAGCTGCCATTCCGATTGGCTGTCTGAGGAGCCTGTCTCTGCCTGGCGTTCTGGGAAGACAGGAAGGAGGGGCGTGTCGGGATTCTTTTGACGGGTTCTGATTGGAGCTCTCTGAACAGCCAGTTAAGCCCCGTAGGCCTGTGCACAATGACATCATTTGTTTCTGTCTTTGCATGACCGTCATTGTGTTTCCGTAAACACTGAAGACTTACGAGGGACACTACAGAGACAGTGTAGCAAGCATTATGGGTAATTTGTGAGGTTGTTATTGTTCACATATCCCGTATCAGTAACTGTCTGCCTCTCTGTGTCACCGTCATCATCATGTCAGTACGTTAGTGTATAGAGTAGCGAAGCGACATCACCGTGGGGTGATCAGGACGGCCTTTGGCAGCGTCGCTCACCGGGCACCTGGACCAGCACCTCCTGCCTCTCATCTCCCTCCTCCCCCAGCCAAAGGCGATCCTCGCTCTCGTCCCCCTCAGAGGGATCCTCCAAGGGTGGGCAGATGCCCAGGTTCTGCATGTGAGCTTGAGCCATCCTCTGCACAGCTGTACCCAGACACACACACATGCAGACGCACACACAGGGATAAACGGGGGTTGGGTTGGGGTTCATGTTTACCAGGCTTTTGCTTCCATGCACAATGACTGTCTTTTGGTTGCGAACAACATCAGCTGTGGCTTTTATTGTATGTCAATCAGAAATAGGGTTTAATGTGCAATCAGCACCAGCTTTCTCTTCTGACACTAAGGATTTCTGACTGGGGAGTCTCTCTCCCCTACTGGTTCACGTTTGTGTCTGTGTGGATTATTTTGCCCCATATCACTTGGCCCCTTGATGTTAGGACAATGCAGTTCTCCACTCCTCCAGTAGGGGTGGGAGAGGCGAGCGTTACAGGTTGTGATGGAGAGAATTATGATGTTCAGAAAGTAACGAGGAAGCCTGTCAGGGACGTAGGAGGGACAAATGTTGCGTAACTTGCAGATTACTGCTTCCCAGAAGATGGTAGCAAACTTATATAACTTGCTCTCCGACGCTTGCCTCTTGTGTGGTCGTTACTGAGGTGTGGAGAGTCGCTTTCCGCAGTCACGCTGTTTTACGGCGGCGACGCATGTTTACAAATGCAGGCCGTGCATGTGAGCGTGGAGGCCCGCTTGCTCAGGTCTGCGAGGGTGGGGAAGGCGGCCGGGGCCCAGCTGTGGTGTAATCCTGGATGATCCATAGCTGTCCAGCATTACACTCCCTGCACATCTGTTGTTACCTCTAATCCTCTGCTACCCCCCACCCCCCCCCAGGAACACACACAGAGTCAAGAAGCAAAACACAGAAGAGAAGCCTGGTAAGATACTAGGCAAAGGCTAGGCCGGTTCGTCGGTAAGGCTCAAATGCACACACACGCATGCACACACGCCCTAAATTTGCACGGATGTCCCACTGGCCCTGTACTAACTTCCATAAAATCCTTCAGTGTCCCGCATCTGAGAACAGACCCAGAACTGTGCCACGTCCGTGGATAATCAGCCGGGATTCAGAGACACAAGCTGTCCCAGCCGCTCCTAAGGCATTATGGGAAAAGTCGTACAAATCCGGTCCCTGTAGAGATTCGCTCTACGTGCACAAGCACACACCCCCCCCACCCCCCGACATCCCTCTTTTCTAATACTGGGACAAGCACCTTTGAGTGAAGGGGGCTGGTAAACCCCGGGGACGACTCTCTTCGGCTTCAGTACGCCGTTCTCTCCCACAACCCACTGCAGAAACACAAGCAGACAGCCGCAGTACGGCGTGGTTACAAAGGCGAGGACTGTGTTTGGGACTGGACACAAGGTGGATGTTTCAGGCCTGTTTTAAAGGTGCCCTTTGTTGGTTTTTCTGTGAGCTTTTGGTAGTGTGTAGAATAAACCTGTTCTTGTTAACTGTGTAAATGCTGTTAGGGAGAGGATCTGATTGGCTTCCAGCCAAAATGGGAGTTTTAAGAAGTTACAGGCAGGGGCATACAGTATATCAAGGCGGGCCCAGCTGAAAGCTGATTGGCCCCCATAGTGCCCTCTCCCCTGTCACTCACCAATCCTAAACATACCATTGGCTAATGGCAAGGTTGGGGGTCTCTATATGAATTAAGGGCCCACTTATGCCCTCCCACCTTGAATAAACCCTGAATCACCCCTGGTTATAGGATGTAAATGCTCTATGCTATTGCTGGAGATGGTTCAGCTGCTTGAATTCGATGGAACATGACGAAGGTGGGGGGCGGGGGGGGGACGTCCATCAACCTGGTGTGTGGTGAGCTCATCGTCTGGGGACGGCTGTTCTGTCACTCTGAAGAGGGTGGCGGGGGTGGGCCGTCGGCGTCGAATCTGAGAACGGGGACAGAAAAGACAGAAAGCCAACAGCATGAGGCAGCCATTTGTATCTTAGATACCTTAATGAAGAGGGGGGTGTATACAAGGGCGGGGTCACAGGGGCACCGGCCAATGCTGGAAGCCGATTGGCTGACGGAACGCCACCACCTCTGCCACTCACTAATCCCAAACAAATCATTGGTTAATGATAAGGTTGCCCCCTCTGTATGAATTATGGCCTCTCTTATGCTCCCACCCTTAAAATTCCTTAAAATCACCCCCCACCCCCGACTAAAGTCCTGCTTTTAAGAACCAAGATGGGACTGAAGGGACCAGGGGAAGATGAGGACCAGGAATCTTCTGAGGGGGGCGGCGCCCTCACGATGCCGACCACAGCCCATTCGGTCCAGCCCTGCTCTCAGGTTCGGGTGTCGGGGTCCACAGCAATTGATCAAACACTGTGGTATCGCAGTTCGGAGGCTTTTTTTAACCAAAATTTTTAACTAAAGAAACATGGAATGTTTGCGTTGGTTGTACAAAATTTTGACAGCTGGGAGAACCTTTCATGCTGCTTCTCTTTTACATCATCTCTCCATTTTTTTCCTGCACACCTTTATCCTCCAGCAACAATTATATTTTTCTCCCCTCCTGAAGAGGTTTTTTTGACTTTTTTTGAGAGGTTTTTCAAAGCCTTTTTATTTAAAAGCGTATTTTGTTTCATCACCATACGCCAACAGTCTGTTGTCTCCACAGCCTATTCTTTACAGACCTTCTCCTTTCATCCCGCTGCCCGCATCTTCTGCCTGATGTCATGGTAGAAGCTCCTTACAGTAGTCAGTCTGACATTTCTCCACCTACCACTGAGAAGAGTCTGAGCCCCACACCTCATGGGAAAAGTCACCTTTTCCCACGGGAAAAACACCCCCCACCGGCCAGAACACGCCCCTGAAAGCGGCCGCAGCAGCCCTGCCCGATGGGGACGGCGCAATAACGCTCTTCACATCGTCCCAGAGGTGCGATTAATCCTAAAAGGCAGCGTAGGTGTTTGTGTGTGTAGTTTGAGCCCTTGTTTACGCACCGGCTTGTTTACGCACCGGCTTGTTTACGCTCACGTCTGACTGTGTGATTCACGTGTTCAGCTCGCGGTGACAGACGGGACTAATTGCGGGTATTGGCACGGTTTTTGTATTTAGAGTCTGCCTACTGTCCGTCAAACGGGGACCCATGGTCATTTATCTTTATGATTGCTGACAGGCTCTGGGGGGGGCTCCACTGGCAGGTCCCCGGGCCGGTCAAAGACCCCTTTCTTTACTTGCCGCTTTGTGAAAGAGCAGCTTCATGCTCCCGCTAATGAGTCGATCTTATCCAATTCACTCCATCCTGCTCACACAGAGACACAGGGGGCGTCATTAACGAGGAGGGTGGGGACAGGCTGGGGGTCACACACACAGACCGTTGTTTGGGCGATGGCCACTGACTGCGAGGGGGTAAGGTGCCAGATGACGCAACCCCCCCCCCCCCCCATAATTTTCCAGCCCGGATCGGCCCACTTCCAGGTTGCATAAGTGCGACTGTGATTCCGGCATTTCTGGGAACGCTGGCATGCCGGAGGAGAGATTATTCCCGTGTGGCGGCTTATTCCATGCTCTCACGCATCCGCGCATAAAGCCACGTTTCATTTTGCCTGGCTCCAGCTGTTCTGCTGTTTTTGGCAGCAGAAGTGTTTTCGAGCGCGAGGAAAAGGCCCAGCTACCGCGGAGCCCGCGGACGCCACGGCCCGTCCCTACGTACCACCTCCGAAAAAGCCGCAGCACGGCATTCGTTACCGGCAAGGCATTCATTACCGCACGGCACCGGCTTGGCCATCAAAGCCAGACCGGCATTTCGAGGATGAGTAACGACAGCACGAGTTCTGGAGAAGCAGACCATGGACTGCGGGACACAGCAAAGAGGGGCCATGGTGGAGGGGGGGGGGGTTGGGCATAAAATCATGTCTATTTGTCTGCTTGTCTTTGAAAAACTGAGATATAACCTTTTCTTACCGATTTACATTCAATTATTTGGAGGTGATTTTTTTTCGTGATCGTTCATCACTGCATTCTTAACGTTACCTGGTCACCAGTCACCAACCTGCCCCCCCCCCCCCCACTGACAGTTTGGATTCCGTAAGACACGTGCTCATGAAGATATGTTCATCTGGAAGGGTGGGGGGGGGGGTGTGGACGTCCTTGGGCAGGGAAAAGTCATCTGAACACAGTTACTAGTGTACAGAACAGACTCCGCCCCCCCCCAACCCTCAGAACAAGCTGCCCTTCCCTAAACTCAATGCCTGTTTTGTGTTCTTGTGTCTCCCCCCACACTTAAATCTAAAACTCATCTCCATCCTACAACCAGAGCCTCCCATTCAACATCATGTGGGTCTGTATGCACAGAGTATCACAGTAATTATGGCACCGTAAACCATTTGGGTCTTTTTTATGGACCTGTCATGTCAATACTGTCAGCCAGGACCTGTTAGAGTAACCTCCCAATTAAACGATTCTAACGTTTTCCACTGTGCTGCTACTTAAAAGCTAAAATAAATACATAATTTTGTACAAACAGTCCTGCAAAGCCAAATACTGTAAAATGTCTTGGCAGCATGTCAAGTCCTGGTCAGATTCAAGTTCTCTTGAGGTCAGCTGGACAGAAATCCACTGAAGAGAGGGGTTAGTGTCAAAAGCCCCCCCCCACTATTTTTAATTATACACACACATATACAATGAGAGAGAGACAGAGACAGACAGACATGGGTCTCCTTACTGGTTCAAAACTGGAAATCAGTTACTGCCCCCCCCAGGGTATCCTAAAGGCTGGAAATAAGTTCATACTGGTTGAAGCTCTTCTTATAAAGGCCCCCCAAAGGCTGACAGACCACCGATCTGCAGATCTGAGTCCCGATCAGCGAAGGCGCCCTGTACGAGCCGGGGCACGCAGGCCGTAGCTCTGCTGACGCTAATGCCACATCGGGGGGGTGGGGGGGGGGTCATTAACACCAAAATTACAGCCTGTGGCATCTATCTTAGTTGAGTGGGAGAAGGTTCAGCAGTCCAGCAGCAAGGATATACAGACAGAGGATATAAAAATAAAATCGAACCTCGACCTTCACCAGTGCAGAGAAAATAATGATAGTGATGAAAGTAAAATAGCAATAAAGACAAATATATAGCGTACAAACAATCTGCAGTACGCAGCATTTACAGAATATACACAAATAATCATGCACTGTCCAAAATCATGTATCTAAAATAATGTGCAATAAGGATTGAAATGTCAGCACTGCTTGTGCAAATATAGCATAAATAAAGTCAGGAGGCAGCAGTGAAGAAGACAGTCAGATATCCGGGGCGGGACAGAGATAAGGCTGCGAGATTAGAGACAGAGGGTTCAGTCAGTGCCTCCCTGCCGGCTGCTGCGGGACCCTGCTGGAGGAGGGAGAAGCTCACCTGCCAAACAGCAGCTGGTACAAAGGAGCGTCTGAGGAGCTCGGATCTGCCCCCGTATCGGCATCCTGGAGCTACAGGCCTTCAGAACGTCCACTTGGATGTGGCCCTCGTACTCCCCCGCCCCCCCCCCCCCCTTTTTGCTTTTCTCGTGTTTTCACTGGACCTCGTGCCTTTTCAGTCCCTACGTTTCACATTCTGCTCCTAAGCTGTCCGGCTGCTCCGCACAGCCCCACTGGCCTATAAAGGGAGGCAGTAGGATGGATTAAAGGAGATCTGAAGGCTCCCCCCGAGAGAGGTGCCCCCGCCCAGGCCTCCTATCCACCCAGCGGGTCCAACTGGCACCAGCAGGTCCCGGATCTACGGCCCCCGTCAGCCTCGTTATCCCAGTCCGCCTCGTCACTTCGTTGCGCATCTGAAGATCGCTCCACATTTAACCAATTTTTTTAAAACGGGGGGAGCAGCATGTACAGTGGATTTTGATCCACTATCATATTTATTCACTTTACCCTCTTAGCCCCATCAATATCCAGCTGGTTCCTTCCTCTCTAATCTCTCTGATCTGGTGTCTGGCTTATGCTACAATTTGTGTTTTTTTTCCCTCCCTCTTCCCTAATTATTCTTCTGCTCCTCTGGCCTGCTTTGCCCTGATCCATCTCTGATCTGCCAGTAAATTCACCCACTGTTATATTTAGTAGCACTTTGGCTACATGCTGCTACGCTATTTAGGTTATTAGCATGAAGATGATGGTGATACGAAGCCGTTCCCTTTATTAGCAAGACGACTGTATGCAGTCATGCTTTTTTTGTCCGTTAGCCTACTGGCTAAATAGAGCTGTGCAGCTTCCTTCATTAGCATCTCAGCTGTACCTAGTTATGCTACTTTCTCTATGCTAGGTTCTCCGCAGGACTTTGAAGTAAAATTCGGTCCTTGCTGCTTCAGTGCTGAACCGGAGAGGCCATGTTGATCGCAAAAGAACATCTGAAATGACTGATTCAATGCTACCAGGTGACTGAGCTAAGACCTGTCATAATGGCCGTGAACCTGGACATTGTTGCTGTTCTGCTGGGACGAAGTAGCCAACCCTATTGTGTCTCAGGGGTGCGGGAACCTATCGGTTGCTAGTAGTGAGGGCCGGGTCACGTTCCCAATCTGTTAGCCTGGAAAAATCACATAGGGAAGTGAGCAGGGCAGGACTACAGGGCCGTCAATCACAAGGACCGTATCTGACTGTCCAATTTTCACCATCCGAGGTCGATGGGACAGTCAGCGCAGAAGATACAGCCAACGTCAACAGATACGACGACAAATAAACCATCAGCCATGAGCTAAGTAATATTGTGCTAAATGTTAAAGATAATCTCTGTTGTAGCATGTTTACGGCTACTGACCTTGGTCTGAGCTGTACAGCTAGCAAAACAGAATGGGACGTAGCATGCAAAGAACAGAAAGTTCCAGAACGGACTGCGCCTAGCCTGCTAGCTTCCTGTTACTATTAAGCTGGATCCAACAGGTGGAGTTGGCGGAAACGCAAAGCAAACAGCCAAGTCGTCATCTTGACACCGCAGCCACATGCCCCGGAATGACTCGGCAAGGCTTGGAATGTAGGCTGTGCTCCCTCAAGCCCGTCCGTCCACCTTCGAGAACGCCGTGGGTCTGGAGCCTGTCATTGGAAGCGTGGATACGCACACACACACACACGCAGACAGTGATTGAAAACCACAGGAAGGTGGGAAAACGTGCGAATGTCACCGGCAACCCTGGAGGCAAACAAGACGACCATTACTGCTTTCATTACTCTACTCCTTTTACCGTAGATTCGCGCCTCGAACACGCACCGCGCTACTTAAAAATCCGATCAGAATCAAGCAGCGGATCAGCGACAATGCCATTGGATGGAGTCCATGCGCAGGTCAGCATGTAAAAAATATATTTATATAGACCTCAGAATGAGTTCAGTCATGGTGGTGATTAGTTGGCTAGCTGGGAGCCTGGCCGGAACAAACATCTTCAGGCGACAGCTGGGCAGCCCTGACGTGGATGTTTAGATGGTGGCCAAAGTTCTCTCCCAGAGCTGACAACAGGCCAATCCACTGGGATCAGATGGTAGGGGGGGGGGGGGGATTTGGGGGTTAGCTGGGGAGACGTCCACTCCTTACTTTAATGAAGTAACATAGCAGGAGTATTATTGGTGTTTAGATGTCGCGGCGATACATTCCACCAAAAGAAATGAAAACCAGATGACTCCTCCTATTCCTGTTATTTTAAAACCAAATAAAATTAATTATTCATTATATAATTTTACTTTATAAGGAAATGCACTCAGTAGTGCAGTGGGGGGTAGCAGCAGCTTACTACTGCAGATCACGTGGCTGCAACTGAACACACACACACAAACAGGTCAAGAAGTTCGGTTATGCTGCTAATCATTATAACGTCTAAAATGTTGTCGTCTATTGCAAACCTGCTGCGGTGGCAGTTCAGTGGCAGGAAACGTCTTATTAATTAGAGAGGTCAAAGGACAACGGCCAGACCTGTTAGACCAAACAGCAGGGCGGCCGCAAGTGCAAAAACAGAACTGCAGTGGTGTGGAAATGTTTCTCTGAGCCTCCCCGGCCCGGAAATGATTCTGGAGGTAAAAGGGGGTTTGAAGAAAGTGAAAGCGTGTAAATTAAAAAGCTGGCGGGGGCGTCCTGCAGTTTCTATATTTAGAAAAACTTAGTAATGTGTGGTGGGGGGGGAGGGACAACATGATTAAGCTTTTTGACACAGCCCCCCCCAAGTCAATATAAACTTTCCACGTAAACATTCTTGGCCACATGGCTGTGGGCCCAGACAGACTCCTATCAGCCTGTTAGCAGTAACCCTGCTCGTACTCTGCCCTCTGGACACATCGGGCTTGTGAATACACCCTACGGCCCCATCCTGATGAACCCGGGGATATCAGAGTACCTTTGAATCGCCCGTTCCGAGGCCGGCAGTCCACAACCGCCCCGTACGTCACGTGTTATTCACGCCGTTTGTGTGCATGTCCACCGCAGCCCCATCCACCCCGGGCCGCTGACACCGCGATCCGCGCCGATCCGCACGCAGCGATGGCCACTTTGGTTTTTAGAAGAGAGAACTTGCTGGATGGAAGCAATTAAGAGCCACACACCCGGCCCCGGTGGCGTCACCCAGAATCCTCGGCGGCTCGGCCCCGTATGAATGCAACTCAGGGTCCGGAAACTCGGCTCACACATGTTTTTCGTATCTTTGTCCCCACAAGGTAAAAAAAAAGTCACAAGTTTTTATCACAATGTGGGGAAATTTGGTCCCCCACAATGTAATAATTACAAACACACACATACACACACATACACACTCTTCTTAAGGCTGCTTTTACTATCATTTACCCACCACAAATCCATGTCTCCTTCACACATAAACACACACATCAATGTACAAACATGGACAGTAACTTGTCTTGCTATTACATACCCAATCTACCTCCCTCTCCATTGAGTATCTCCAAAGACACACACACACACACACACACACACACACACACACACACACACACACACGTGTATTCATAACTTTGTAGGTGACCGTCCACTCATTTACATTTAATCTACACACAATTGACACAACATATGTGTACACAAGTCTTTTGCAAGAAAGGTTAACAAATACAAAGCTAAAGTTTGGTAAACTTCAAGCAAACAACGAAATTCACTGCTCACATGAAAACAAAAATAACATATCAAAAGTGCTAATGGTTTCTGGAAGCTGACGTCACTCCAGAGCAGTGTGACACGTAGGAATGTGTATACCATTTAATTTTTAAAGTAAATGTGTGCAGGAGCCTAACAAACACTGTATGATGACACTGAGTGGCTGCTGTGTCAACGTCAACATATGGAGCGAAGGCCCATACAGAGTGAAGGCCCACCTCAACATACGGAGCAAAGACCCAAATCAATATACAGAGTGAAGGCCCATATCGCCCACATCAACATACAGAGTGGTACTACACTTCTGCAGCCTGCACATGACAGCACTGAGGGAAAGGGAGAGAGACTGCAGGACAGCAATGGGAGAGGGAGAGAGACTGCAGGATAGCAATAAGGGAAGGGGAGAGAAAGACTGCAGGACATCACTGAGGGAAGGGGAGAGAGATTGTAGGACAGCACTGAAGGAGGGAGGGAGAGAGAGAGAGACTCCAGGACAGCACTGAGGGAGAGGGAGAGAGAGAGACTGCAAGACAGCACTGAGAGCGGTAGAGAGAGAGAGAGAGAGAGAGAGAGACTGCAGGACAGCAATGAGGGAGGGAGAGAAATTCACACCTAGGGCCCGCCTACGCCATTTGCAGATGATAAAATTTAAGTAGCCTTCAAATATCATACCCATCATGCACTGCAATAGTTAGCAAATTCCACAAACAAGCTTTTTTTCATTAAATACACACCTAGACAAGAGTTTGACTACAAAACACTACAAACTACTACATTTCAAAATTGTTCAAGTATTGGCCGAAATTTTTTATGTTTTATGACTCTCACCATAATGAGATTGTACAAATAAAAATGCGAGATATAAAAGTAGCATGGAGTTATGTAACATGCATGACATAAGTGCCTATATCCTCCTGAATGTTTTGTGCACACGTGACATTTGCAGGGATGTGGGTAGGGGGGTTCTCTCATTGTTGCTGTCGGGGGCCAGCCCTGAGGCAACTGCCCCGGCTACCAGTCTGCCCCTGAAGAGACTGCAGGACAGCACTGACACACAGGAGGGGTCACAGGGCAATGCCGGCAGATTCACATTACCTCATCGGCCCTCTCCGGGCCACACCTGGTATGGGCGTCCGTGGGAGAAGGGGGACCGTACCCAGGTGCCCGTCGTAATGAGGGGCAGCTAACCCCTGGAGAGGCCGGCACCTGCCTTGAGACTGTCTGGCGATAGCGGCACAGACACAGTGCCACCTCTCTTCTGTGTTTGTCCACAAACACGCTCTGGCAGCGAGCGAGCAGGTGAGCTCAATGACTCAGGGAGGGCAATTACTGTTTAGCTTGTTCTTTAAACTGAGTGCAGCTCTTACGGAGATGATTATGTTTGTCTTTATTTAATCCATCCGCAGATGAGGTAAATAGGTATGTGGAACTTACGACTATAATCAGCTTAGTGGTGCAGAGATCAGATATTATCAGATAAACTGTTGAGATACTTGTGATCTCGAAATGATGGAAAAAATGATTTGCCAAAACCACATTCTTGCTCTAAGTATTTGAACTGAACACAATCAGTTGTCAGGGGGGGCTTCAACGCACAGGTTTACCTGAGCTGAAGTCCAGGGGCCACTGTTTATAACAACCATTATTTCATTCAGTTTATTTGTATATACTGCCTTTCACAGCAAAATTGCCCCAAGGTGCTTACATAGGTATGTTGTAATATATTACTGTACAACTAAATCCCTAGTGTACCCCAACAGCATCTTGGTGTTAATGGATGGGGCAGTGAGTGCCTGAGATCAGAGGATCACGGGTTTGAGCCTTGACCTTCACAGAACAGTCACGTGTCTGTGGACCATTGAGCCAAGGGTGCTGCACAATGACCCCCCCCCCCAAGCTATGGAGAGCAAGATGGTGTAGGCAAAGAGAAGCATCCCAATGTTCCTGTACTAAGGCGTACGGCAAGTGAAGTATTCATCATTTACATTGTTTATACAGAATACAGACACTCCCTGGCTCATGATGGGGTTACATTCCAATAAATTTATCGTAAGGTGAAAATATCATAAAGTGAAAATGTATTTTAATACGGTGCACCTAACCTAACGTCATAGCCTAGCTTAGCCTACTTTCACATGCTTAGCACACCTACATTAGCCTACAGCTGGGCAAAATCGTTACCACAAAGCCTATTTTATAATCAAGTGTTGAATATCTCAAGTAATCCGTTGAGTAATCGTGTCCGTCGTGAAGTCGAAATACCGTAACGCAGACCACCGTAACCCTGGGAGCGTCTGTAATTCAAAAAGGCAGGGAAAAAAAGGAAGGAAGGAAGGAAGGAAGCCAGGTGAGAATAGAAGAGGGGAGGCTAAAATTAATCAAAAATAAATAAATAGAAAGCAGGAAGGATCACGGTGTAAACTAGAGCCATAGTCAAAGCCAAAGTCCATCAGTAAGTCAGTTCTCTGTGTCGGCCTCCCATCCCCGGTCGAAATCGACACCATTGTAGAAAACAGAAAATGGTGGGGGGGGGGGGGGCTTTGACTGTATTAATATGCCCCTGCCTGTTGCCTAGGAAACAAAGTCACTTTCTGACTCAAACTGTACCATATATTGCAGACTGTTTGACGACACTGCGGAAATGTCACAGAAACGTTATTTATCTCGTGCTGACGGACCCTGGGCTTTTCCCCACCACCGTAAATTAACTCTCAAACCGAAGCTCATCACCGAGGACCCCGGATAAATGCAGTATCAGCAGTTAAGACCGGCCCGATTCTGATCGCTCGCACCAGCGATTACCCACGCGGACGGTGAAATGCAGCCTGAAGCGGCTGAGCCAAGCCCGCGTGGATGAATATGCCGAGAGGTAGCCAGAGAGAAATGGATCCCCAGGTGGAAAAACACTCGGCGTTCCTCTGCGATTAAAAAAGGAAAATGAAACAGAGGCAACAAACACACAGAGGATGCGGGTGACCTTGCAGGTGACACTGTGAACCACTCAACTATGAGAGAAGTTATTATTTACATAGCTGCAGCATGGTTTGTGATAAAAACACACATTACAAACGTACACTGGGTTTTGTGTCCTATATGGACAGAAGCAGGTGCTTCGTCTGAACGTGGAAGCATGTAGAACGATCGGTGTGTCAAAACGCTTTCAGGGACAGGACTTCCCTAACAGGCCGTAGCGGGTCGACCAGGAGCGGCAAGTGAGAACAGCCTCCTCCTCCACCTTAGACTGCTGGAGTTCCCTGTCCTTGCTGTTATAAACATGCTTGGGATCAGCCTCCCGTTACCATGGTGCTTTGTCCTCATTGGACGACCGGACCACATGTCTACAATACTATTGGTCTGTCTTGGCACGACATTGAGAGGGTGGGTCCTTGCGCATATGTGTGACTCTTTGGGACAGTCTATAAGGGCAACCCTGTTTCAGGAGGGGTGGAGTGGCAGCACCCCCTCCCCTTGAATCTCAGAGGCCCTGCACTTATCGGATAGATCATATCTAGCCCTAAATGCAGCCTCTTCCTTCTTCCTTCCTCCGTTTTCCTCCATAAGGGCACCTCGTGTTTGCTCTCTCTTAATCTCTCATCTTCCTCTCTCACCTCTTCCTCTCTCTCTCTGTCACGCGTCTTCTCGCGGACAACCCAGAGACCTCAGCCCCCAACTCACCAAACCGGAACTTCTCGATAACAAAAAAAAAAAAAAAAATACTGCATCAGTATTAGCGGCTGCCATGGCGACGGTGGCCTTACTTTATAGCATCAAGTTAAAAGTTCCGGGCATCTAACGAGAGCAATAAATGGATGTGTGTCACCAAGAGACGCTGTGATAGGCTCGCGGGGAGGGTGCAGGGCGTGTCGCCGGGCCATCGCCGGCTAGAGGCAGCACGGCAGCCCTGGACAGACACTTCACGAGGACTTATCGTGATGCTGTTGTGCAACAGTTCTGCTGGGGGAGGTACAGGAAACGGCGACTTTTCTCACACGTACTTTTTCCTCTTGTGTCACTCTGTATGTAAACACAACGCAGGCTGTGACGGAAACCAGCCAACTGTCCCCCTCGCCTGCCATCCTGATCCGCTGTCCTAGGTTCTACAGTCTTTGACACTCTTCCAAACAGGCGGACTCGCAGCACACGATGCCCCGCACGACTCCTGGCTCGACGACCCCACCCCCGCTGAGTTGAGCAAGAGCGACAGATAAATAAAGCTGAGGGCTGAGGTAACGGGGGGGGTTGGGGGATGGAGGGGACGAGGCAGTCAACGAACTGAATACGAGGCACACGGAGAAACACATGAGGATTCATTTAATCATTACCTACTAGCTAACTGCCCCACGGGGAAAAGCACTGAGACACAGGATCGCAGCGAGCAAACAGTGAGCAGGAGTTACCTGGGGGCAGAAAAGACCCGTGTCGCCAAGGGAACAGGAACCAGGAATCCGGCTCGAGGGGGACAGCCTGTGAGTGGGACCTGCACAGCGGGCTGGGCTTTGACGTGTCCAATCAGCACGCACGCTAACACAGGCATGCTTACATGCACACGGGCACTCACCATCTCCACCTGCCTTGGGTCCAACGGGGGTGTCGGTGTGGCCGGCACCGAAAAGTGGATCTTCTTCCTCTCCTTCGCTTGTCCCCCCACCTCTGCCGGCACTGACGGATCCATGAACCTCTTTGGATTACAAACTTTGAGGGGGGGTCGGGGAACAGGTTTGGTCCCAGTAAAATGTCCCAAGCTGAGTCAGGGGTTCAGAGTCCGGTCCCAGCTTCGGTACACCTCTCCTTCCAACTTGCTTCCACTCTGACTCTCTTTCCACTCTGACTCCCTTAACGCTCCACTTCACTCTGCTTTGATGAATTCTTTTTCTCTTTCTCTCCCTTCCTCCGCAGCACGTCTATCTCGCACCGTTCCGTAGCATGCCTCTCAGTGCTCTCTCTCCCACACGCTCGCTCTTAACCTGTGCCGCAGGAGGGAACCAGGGGGCGGGGCTGGGTGGGGGGGGGGGTGTCCCTAGACCTGGCAGAGGGAGGGTAATAGAAATGAAGGGGTGGGCACAGGAAGGTGGGGGCGGAGAATGTGCAGCGAGAAAGGCCATTACTCTACATTTAAGCTGCACTCGGGTTTTTAATCTGGGGGGGGGGGGGGGCGGGCGTTAATCTCACAACACGTGCTGAGCCTCCTGTGACCCGCGTTTGGGCCTGAGAGATTTGTGCCAAAAAAAGGAATTGTGCCATCCCCAAGATGCTGGGGGGGGCGAAGACATTTCGTACATGAAGGAGAGAGACTGAAAGATGAAAATCGGTGGGAGTCAGAGAGATTGGAAGATGAAAATCGGTGGGAGTCAGAGAGATTGAAAGATGAAAATTGGTGGGAGTCAGAGAGACTGAAAGATGAAAATCGGTGGGAGTCAGAGAGACTGGAAGATGAAAATCGGTGGGAGTCAGAGAGACTGAAAGATGAAAATCGGTGGGAGTCAGAGAGATTGGAAGATGAAAATCGGTGGGAGTCAGAGAGATTGGAAGATGAAAATCGGTGGGAGTCAGAGAGATTGAAAGATGAAAATCGGTGGGAGTCAGAGAGATTGGAAGATGAAAATCGGTGGGAGTCAGAGAGATTGAAAGATGAAAATCGGTGGGAGTCAGAGAGATTGGAAGATGAAAATCGGTGGGAGTCAGAGAGATTGGAAGATGAAAATCGGTGGGAGTCAGAGAGATTGAAAGATGAAAATCGGTGGGAGTCAGAGAGATTGAAAGATGAAAATCAGTGTGAGTCAGAGAGATTGTTTTCAGTGAAAAAGCACCATGCCTGAACGCTGAGGCCATCCAGCTGAACTCAGCACACTGCAGGATAATGCATTGAAAACTAATATGCATTTAGGTTATCTAATTATATCTGATTTGGGGGATTGGGATGTTGTGCCTGTATTTGGAAGGTTGCTGGTTTAAATCCCAGAGCTGGCAGAATGATGTCACTGTCGGGCCCTTGAGTGAGACTCTTAAACCCCAGTTCTTCCAGGGATCCTCTGATGCCACGTTTTCTCACTGCTTTGGATAAAAACAACTGCCAACTAAATAATAAATCAATTATTCATTTTGCTAAAATCTTTTCCTTTTATTTAATTTCATTTCCTTGGGTCAGGAGCTAATCTGGATAGAACAGGCTGGTGTGTATGCAGGTTTTTGGGATAACCTTTAGGCCAGCTGTTCAAACCCAGGTGTGAGGATTCCTCAGCCAATCAGTCCTCTAATTAGTAATATAATTAGAGAGGTGCAGCGATAACCCGCACATACAGCGGCCCTTTCTGGGTCACCCCTGGCATAGAACAATCTTGAATTTAATTTAGTACATCAATTGACACATCCATCCATCCATCGCTTATCCTAGATTGGGTCACAGGGAGTCTATCCCAGGTGGCACAGGACATAAGGCAGGGCTATATCCCGAGGGGTATATCCCGAGTGGCATATCACTAGGGGTATATCACGAGTGGCATGCGCAGTCCATCGCAGGCCGTATTCAGCTCATACTAAAAAGAGAGCAGTTTGGAGACACAAATTAGTCTTCGAACGGCAGGAGATGATCGGAGTTCTCAGAGAAAACATACGCAGCACAGGGTGGAGGCAGTCGGTTTTAGCAGCACATCGAGCCCAGGGGAGACTCAAACCACTCACTGCTGGGGGTGCGAGGCAAGGGGACCTCCCACTGAGGTACTGAGCCACACTTAATTTAGCCTGTTTTAGTGCAATCATGGAAGATCTTTTTAGTACATAATCTAAAAAAAATCAGTGCAGACAAACTCACCAGCAAATGGGAATCTTGCAGGAGGCCCCAGCGAATCCTTCTCAGTGCACGACATGCGGCGGCATTAGTTTGGAGATGAGGTCACTGCCCGCAGGCTAGCGCGATGCTAATGCTTACCAGCTTCGGGGAAGCGGAGGGAACTAGCCGGCGACGGCGGCGGCCTGAGCGGGCCGGGCAGGTACCCGGGCAGCCCAGCAGCCAATCAGAACAGCCCTGTGGTCAGGATGACCTGGACGGGCGGGGGGAGGGGACTGCGGTGGCTCTCAGGGACAGGCAATTTATCAGTCTCCTGCATGTCAAGGTTTGGACGCGATTTCAGCTAAACACACCCCTGTTCCCCATTGGTGCCGGATTTCCGCCGCCTCTCGAGTGTCTGCTGCAGGCAGAAAGCCACCCCAGTTAGCTAAATGCATCCGTGTGAACCAACCGCTGCCCAGGATCCAGCTGCACCGCGCCTTCCTCTCTCAGGAAGCGCATCTCCCTTCGCTCTTATGCCGAATGCCTGGGAGCCAGTGAGAAACATCTCACAGCCTGTTCAGATTTAGGCTACAGGGGAGCGTGGCAGCTGTGAAAAACTGACCGACCAATCATCAAGGGGGCCGCTCCCCGTTTGACACCTGATCAACGCTATCCGGTGTAAATCCAGTGGGCTGCCAACCCGGAGCTGCACTGCAGCTGCGGCTCCGCCCCCCCCCCCCCCCCAAGGCTGCCGGAAGGCTTATTCACTTAATTTTATGACCCAGCAGGTGTTCCCTGTCAGCCAGCGCTAAACCTGCACACCTGAAAGTGCCAAGGCACACAGCAACAGCCCCATTCATAACTACAATTTCCGGATCCTCTCATGTTACCATGTCTGAATTTCATTCAGGAGAGTAGTTACAGATGAATGGATGGGTCGGGGGGGTAAACATATATAATATAAAAAGATATTTATGACATAAGCAAATAAATACATATCTGGTGGGAGGGGGCTATAAAAAAGACCTTATGACAGCCCGGATTTCATTGCTGGCATTTTAGGATGTCTGTGAAAACAAAATTGTAATTACAAAGCTTAGATGGAAGAATGGATAATACTAACTGCATATGGTCCAGTTTAAGCACTTCTTACTACATCCATTGATTTTCTGCCTTTTCTCCGTCTTGAAGAGACGCATCTCCATAATGTGTCATATTTTATCATTCTTATATTGCATTGTCTTATATGACACTACTTGTTTGTCCTAAGCCCCCCCCATACACCCGGCCCTGCAACTGTGGCACAATAACTTCGTTGTTTTCCTCCGAACACATCTGACAATCGAACTCGAAACCAGGAAACTTCGTGAGGGCTGACTTCACTCAACTGTTGGTGTCGGTCTCCCCCCTAGCGTCCGGCCTGGCAAGTTCACCGAGAAGCAATATAACGCAGGAACGATCGGTCGAGGTTATTTTTCACACACCATCTGCAAGCTTTGAATTCCAGTTTCCAAACACATTTTTTGGTTATTTCGGAGTGTTAGGACATCACAGCAATACTTTCAAACGATGTAAAATAGGAATTACACTGAAAAGTCTGACCAAATAAAATATATAAATTATGCACCGCCAATTTAACAAGTAATATTATGAGAAACAAAATTCAGGATGTATGATGCTCTGAAACATGAGCAAGTCCTACTTCCAATACTGTTGTGCTAAAAGTAATCATAAAATAATTGTAATTTTACAGCAAACCGCGAGTGGAGCTAGCAGTGTTTGAACAGCAGAGGGCGCTCTTCTTCCTTTTATCCTCCACTGTAAAGTAGTCCCGGGTTGGCACACCGTGCGTCTTCCGTAAGTTCTTTATAAGGAGCGTTGGAAGTTATGTGGCATGTCGTAAAAATCGTATTTAAAATCGACTGTAAACCATTAAAATTCCTCCCAAACAACAGTCTGTTTAAAAGTCATTTTCAGTATCCACAGGAAAATCATAAAGAAATGCATTAAACTTAAATTCTAGGTATTAAAACCCCATAAAAAAATGAATGCCAAATCAGTAAAAACTTCTTGCTTGGGTCCAAAGTGAATTCCAGTCAACAACGAGTTATTGTTTCATTAGTTCAGTCAAATGAAGTGGTAAAACGTTTTTTAAAATACTTAGTCAAAAAAAGGAACTGTGGAAAACAGTAGAGACAGAAAGGTTATGCATACTGAAAGACCATCTCCTCAGCTAGTCCTGATAAACTCAACCATCTCAACCGAAGTATCCGCTCTGCCACCAAACCACCACCGTTGTCAAGACGTGGAAGGCACCAGTCTGTCTGGAAGAGAGGGGGGGACGCTCGCAAAGTGATTTAATTACGGCTCTCTCCAGCCCCTCAATCAAACCTTGTTCATCAATAATGCATGGCTCCTTGTTTCAACCGCCTTAATTAATCCACCGTCACTATAATTAAAAGCCCAAAATCCCACAAGATGGTTCAGCTTGGCCAAGCATCGCTGGCACTGGAGCTGATGAAATCCCAAAGCCAGACCCCCCTGTGGACAGACATAAGGATGGACTGACTGACTGTGCCACATGCTACAATAGTCAGAGTCAGCCCTTTATGCTATAAATCCAGCCAGTGCTGACGCATCTACAAATTACAGCGACTTAAATTCATTTTATTGGGCAACATAACATAGTCCCTTATCAGTCTATGTTATGTTGTTTCCAGGCAAGACTGAAGAGGAAGGGAAACAAACAAACAAATACAGATAAAAGACATAAATAAGATGTGTGACGTTGTTACTATTATATTATAAACTATGTTCCTCCGATTTCGGACACTGAGGCACTATTGACATAGAACTGATGAGGGCATATTCATCACCAAGAACTAGTAAACAAACATTTCTGATAAATATGAAAATCAAATGTATTAGACATATTCGGTTAGCAAAATATGCCTAAATTAAAAAAAAGAGAAAATCCTGTTTGCACACATACATACCACCTGGCTATCAGAAGAGTAAGGTGGAGCTATATGAAGCTGCAATTAGGCCGCACTGTCTCGCTGAGCCTGCAGGAGATGAATATTTCAAACCGGAGATCTCGGTGGACACCTTCGTCGGGGGCCTGGCACACCTACAAGAACACACACAAAACAGGCAACTTCCAGGGCTGCCAATAGTTCTCTGTGCCATTAGTGATGTTTTTATTAGCAGTGTTTATTTCCAAACCAGAGCATGACAGGTTTACTGCCGTTAACTGTAATGATGCTGTATGATAAACCGGGAGACAATACAGATTTAGAGAGGACGTTTCCTTTGATATTTCTGTTAAATATCCGGGACCCAAAACTGTAGATGAACATACAGGTACACACAGCAATATGTAGTTAAAAATGTATCACCAACCAAAAAAGGTCGGCTTATTCCTACCAACTTGTCCTGTGCTGAATTTTGTCAGAGGGGCGACTTTGCCCAAGCGTGGCGTAATATGCAGTAGCACCCTCACCAGGATGCACCAGTGTTTCCAAGGCAACAGATGAGCACAAGAGCACAAAAGCGAGTTCTAAGACTTCATCCAGGATGCAACGTCGGTGCAGTGCGCCGTGCAGTGTGCAGTCAGGGGGACATTTCAGCACTATGAGACCTTCCCTCCTGTGTAAGAGCCCAAGCATCTCCACACTGGCAGCCCTTTGCAGACAGAAAAACCCACAAGTTTCCCAAACTGAGATACACTGGGATGTGGAACACAATTATCTAAGTATGCAAATGTACAAGCAGACACACTGAAGGACACCGAGACCCAGACTCAGGGGGGAAGAGCACACTCTGCATGATCCCTTTCCATCAGAACATCTACACTGTCAAAAAGAGTACCAATGTGTACCTTTGCTTGTCAATGGGGCTGTACCATCAAATGTCTGCCAATTGTACCCTTAGCAGTAGGTAAAAATACCTTTTAATGTACAGAAATGGACTCCCAGGAACATTTTTGTACCATTGATGGTACATTAATGTTGTTTGTACCTTGGGGTGTTCCTCAGCGTCCATTTCTGTACCTTAAATTAGACTGAGAAGTATACCATTGGCAGACTCTTGAGGGTACAGCCCCAGTGACAAAAAAAGGTACAAATTGGTACTCTTTTTTCTGCCAGTATAAAAGGTTTAAGTATTACTGAAATTCGTTTTCAAATATCGAGTTTCCTCCCGGCTTCCGTAAGAGTTCACGCATCGCACTCATGTACATACACAGGCGGCAGCTCTTCACAGTCTGTATTCATTTTTAATATTCTGCGGCTGCTGCTTCATATCCAATGTCCTCACCCCCACCTTCTCTTGATTTATCTCTTACAAATACCACTGCGCTAATTAGTTGAGTAATTAATTAATAGGCATTTGCATTTACGCACGTGCGGCTCGGACGGCAGAGCGCGCAGCGCTGCCGGCTTCCGCGCGGGTGCGGAGTGTAGAGAAGTAATGGATGGACAGATGGAGGGGCGGCCGGAAAGGGAGGTCAAGGACAAACCATGGCCCAATTCCATTTCTTTTCTTTTTTTATTTTTTTTTTAAACATGTTCACAAATTCCACTTTGTACATCCGCCCAGGGGACGTCTCTCTTAACTCTAGAAAGTGTCAGGGTCCCTGTTGGAGCTCATTTCATTTCAAGGTTATGACAAACTGAAGTTTGTGTGGTCTTATACCCTCGCACTAAAATAAACACCGGAAGCACTAATACGGAATGATTAAAATATCCCATGAATCACTGTAATCGACACTACGCACAAACAGATATATTTATAAACTAATACTAGAAATGGAGGCTTAATTATTGGTGGGTTACCGATTACTAACACATGTTGTCCTTCTAACAAGTGCAGCACTGTTTAAGGATTATGGGTTGACATATTACTGAGCTTGAATTCTCAGGTGAGCATATCCCTGGGGCCACCACCAGAGGGAGCCCGTACTTAGACATTTTGTCCACTGCAGTCGAACTAGTCAGTGCCGTGAATTTTAATCACAGACGGTAGGGACGGGTCCTTTGTAGGAATACCATTTAGTGTGTTCGTAAATGAAGGGATACACGGAATCGGGCAGTGCCAGACGCACCTGCATGAGCAGTTCAATTCTGTTATTGAAATAACACCGAACGAAGGCATTACTGTACGACCTGGATGCCAGATGACTAGTAACGGGTTAATGAACATATCCCTTGAAGCTGCCACGTTTTATGTTCTGTCTCGCACACTTTCCGTGCAGGCTGGACTTGTGGAAACCCGCCAGCACCACCACCCTCAGCAGCACCACAGCTGAGGCCCGGCGCGCGCACAATAAACTCAGCTGATGGCTGGCCCTCTGAGCTCAGCCGGGCACAGCCGGGCCCCGACCCCGGCAAATGGGGGCTGGCGGCGGCGTTCCACCATGCGTCCACCCCCGCACCGAGAGAAGCCGCACCAAAGGTCCACCCTGCTAGCGGTCCGGGAGGTGAGACCGCCGGCATTGCCGCTTTTGTGATGCCCCCTACCCCCTCCCCGTCAGAGCTGTACAGCTGTGCGCCCCCCCCCCCTTCTCGCCCCCCCGGCCGGGAGGCAGGCCGCCGCCCCTTTGTTGCTGGGTGCTGGAGCTGCCGGTGCTCGGAGAGCCTTCGTGGAGATCTCCGTACCCTTTTGTATCCTCCCTTGGTGTTAATGGTGGAGCAGGTGCAGGGCGGACGTATCAATTTAAGGTGGATGTAAGGAAGGGTTAAAAGTCGCCTGTAATACTGCCGCCTGTGTTGTTTATACCCCGAAACGCACCCTCCCACATTTGGCACGGATGCCAGTCCGTGCCGCCCCCTCTATTCCCCCTCCAAGCCCCCCTCCCCCTTCCAGGCCCCCGTGTCTCCCTGAGACCCCTCGGCAAGTTGCACCTGGGTCCCTCGTGCACGCGCTGCGCAGGCAGCCTGGCGTCCCCTGCAGGCACCAACCCCCCCCCCCCCCCCCCCCCCGTTTTTTGCCACCCCCCACCACAAAAAAAAATCACCAGTGCTGCGGCTCACGCTGAAGCACCTCATTCATCTCTCCACGAATCTGTCTGATCTACACATTCATCCACCAGTCTCCTTAGCGGCTCAATAACCCATCAGTCTGTTTATCTACTTGACTCTTACTAGCGGAGTTTATTTCATAGCGTCCTCCTCAAACAGCTAACATGACAACGGGTTCGGCTCTTTCTTTTCCGCACACAACATAATATCCTTTTATTTAATTAGAAAAATATATAAATAATACTCCCTTCACGACTGAGCGCTTAGAACGGGGTCCAATCCTTCTGTTATCCAACATCACTTTTTTTCCCTGCCGCATTTCATGATACTAGACTAAGGTGAAGAAAACAATCGTATTGGGGTTTTAAGACATAATTTTTCCCTTTCGTCTCCTCGTTTTCGTTCGCCCGCTTGTTTTCCTTCCTCTTTTTCTCTTTCTCTTCTTTCTGCTTGCGCGAACGCGAGCGGAGTGACAGATGGCGAGTCCCTCTTCCCTCGGGAAGGAAATCTCCGCGAATGCAGGCGCATGTCAATCACCGGCTCTCATGTGATGGCTCTTGCCAGTGACGTGCCAACCATATGGCCTGGCATCATAGCTGGTATGTAACCCTGCCTGGTAGCGATGCCACACTGTCTCCGCGCTCTCGGATAACACTCAGAAGCAGACAGCCGCACCTATAGGAGGTTTCGCTTAGGTCCCTGAAGATGGTTTAGACACATGCGCTTTCACCCCTAAAGAACTCCCGCGGAGGTAAGTACGAATATAAACAAATCGACGGAAGAACAGACTGACGAACGGGAAACGATTAAAATAATAAAAATACAGAAATAATGCAACTTAAATTTTCACAGATATTTGAACGTATTTTTTTTTTTGTCTGGGCATACAAGCAATTGATTAATGTTTATATAGTAAATCGTCCTAGTTAATTATTCATGTTTTGGATTAATTTTGAATTGATCCTTAATACCGCCTTATTATTTTCGATTCGCCCTTCAAGTTTAGACAACAGAGGAGCTTCGATTCGCACGCCCCGCAACGCCACTGTTAACAGGCGTACAATCTAACATTTCATGCTTACTTGGCTAATCAAACTAAAATAAGTCCTCACAGCCAAGACAAGCAATATCCCGCGATAAATGACGATTCGGAGCTGAAGCTCACACCGTTTTTTTCCGCGTTTCTCGTCCGTATATTGAAGGGTATATTTAATTAATATGTCTGTTGACTGGATTTAATGAATCACTGGTAATATAGCCGTTCATTAGGGCTTTTCGGTTCGCGTGGGAAATGGCAAGAGAGGTAGACGTTTCTCACCTATATGGCCCTCTTCCCGTTTCGCAGCACTTTTGTATACTTAAGAAATGGGTTCTAAGCTACTAGTGATATTTTATAGATAAAGATCTCATAAAATGTGGTCTGGGGGGGAGGGGGGTGGTGTAATGCATTCGTGTTCGTGTCCCGTGCGATTTTTGAGTGATTGGTTTGTATTTGTGTATTTGCGTAGTTATTTTGCATGCTTTCATTTGAACTGTTCATATGCTTAAAGACACGGAAAGATGCTACTTCGTGTCTTGGAATAAAATTGCTTCTGTTGCACCAAACCGGTGGAAACGCGGAGGCAATTCCACAAACATGCCTATTATATTCTTTTACATGTATAATTAAGAAGACAAAGGGGCAAATGAGTTTGTTAAAAAATAATTTAATGCAGTTTACCAAGACCAAAATTTCGGGCTATCAAATGATACGAGAAATCAATTTCGCATGGAAATCACGCCTTTGTAAAGTTTTCGCCTTTTTAATTTCGTATCTCTCGAGCATCGAAATTGCTAAATTAGATTTCGCCAGTGGCGAACCCTGAAGTCACGAGTCATTCTATGCAGAAAAACAACATCCTCTTGCCACCAGCTTTGTCCCAGCCCGTGTGAGATATACACAATAATATCAATCATATATGGATAAACTATAGTGTTACATTGTGAACCTTGTGTAATTGTATATTACAATTTTTCAATACAACGCAGAAAATCGCATGTATGAAAACGCGTTATAACGGCGATTTTCACACGGAATAGAAATCATATCCATCACATTTTGACACAAATTATTTGAAATAACAGAATGTAATAAGCCGAATAAGTGACGCCGAAGTGGCAGATTATATTATCACGACAGCAACACTAATTTCAGTAACACTAATATTAAGTATCGATATAACAATAGCGTTCCTGTGACGCACCAGGCTGACTTGCAGAAACAGCACGAGAATTATTCATGTTAACGTATGACAACACACGAATATTTTTATATTTTGCTTCATGACAGGTAATTTATGTGAATGTCGTCCGTAACTAGATGGGAGGAGAGTTAGACCCACAGCACGGCGGCATCGAAATTCCACCTGCCCACCAATCTATTCGTATTGCTTCCCAGTTTGGCATCACTGCTACATCGCCAGCGGTATTTTCATATCGGGGAGAGTCTTCCCAGTCGGGATGGTAAAGAGGGTCCTGTGGGGTTTTTTTTTTTTTTTTTTAGCGAGCTCTGCTGGAATTCAGCCAGGAGTGATGGAGAAGCGGCGTGGTCTCGCACCGCAGCCCACGGGATCTGTTAGGGGGCCCGAGCGGCCGAGACCCACAGAGAGGGCAAGAGAGGGTACGGGGATGACAGCAGGGAATTAAGGAGAGCGACGCCTATGTTTATGTCTGTCGCACTGGTGCTGTCAGTGGCTTTTAATGTTTATAATCCCTTTACTGCTAAAATTCACGCTTATTGCCATTTGATTTGACGACAGTACTGACGCGTCCCTTAAGCGTTTTTCGTTCCTTTCAATCCTTTCAAGAGACGCGGCGTTATTTAATCATAATATTAACAATGTTTCCTATACGGTTATGAAAGCTTTTCCTCTTTTGCGACCTACACCATAAGCCGTACGTAAAAGACACCTGTACCATTCGTTTGAATCCTTCGTTATTATTTCTTGCGCTTTACATTAATCTTAAGTACAAATTGGCCTATATAAACAATGGGATATCTGAGGTTAACCAATGTGTGTATTTGACTCACTATAATTAACGGTGTTTTTGTTTTGTATTCCAGTGTCACTATGTTGACAAGACTATTCAGTGACCCCTCTCTGCTGCCCGAGGTACAGAAGTACTCGGGCTGGGCAGGTGACAGTGAAAGCGAGGACGCCAAAGCCAAGGACGGAGATCAGCACTGCAGGCTGGGCGAGGACGATCTTGAGGAAGGAGAGCAGAAGGGTATCAGCAGTCGCGCGCATTCAGAAATCGCCGGTGAAGACGAGGACGAAGATGACATTGACGAAGACGACGGGGACGGGGACGGGGACGGGGACGGGGACGATATTACTGAGGGAGATATGCCGAAAAAGAGGGGGCCGAAAAAACGTGAGATGACGCAGGCGCGCATAGAGCGTTCCAAAGTGCGCCGCCAGAAGGCCAACGCTCGCGAGAGAACACGCATGCACGACCTGAACTCGGCGCTCGATAATCTGCGCAAAGTGGTCCCCTGCTATTCCAAAACGCAGAAACTCTCCAAAATAGAGACCCTACGGCTGGCCAAAAATTACATATGGGCCCTGTCCGAGATCTTGCGTTCTGGGAAAAGACCAGACTTGGTTTCTTACGTGCAGACTCTGTGCAAAGGCCTTTCTCAACCCACAACTAATCTGGTGGCCGGTTGTCTGCAGCTGAACTCCCGGAACTTCTTAACTGAACAGTGTCAGGAAGGAAGCCGTTTCCATGGGCCCAGTTCCTTCTCCATGCACCCCTATCCGTACCAGTGCTCCCGTCTCTCCAGCCCTCAGTGTCAGTCCAGCTCTAACCCGCATCCTTTAAGGACCCATGGATATTGTTCCACCTACGACTCAGTCTACGCTGGGGGCGCCTCACCAGAGTACAACAGTCCGGAATACGAGGGACCTCTCAGCCCTCCTGTATGCATCAATGGCAATTTCTCGTTGAAACAGCAGGACTCCGTCTCGCCTGATGCCGAAAAGAGCTACCATTACTCTATGCACTACTCCGCCCTGCCCAGCTCCCGCCCTGCAGCTGCCCACAATCTAGTGTTTGGTTCATCGGGAGCGCGCAGCGGTGTCCACTCAGATAACGTTATGCCTTACCACGACATGCACTTACACCATGACAGGGCGCCCATGTACGAGGAACTGAACGCTTTCTTTCACAACTGAGGAACCCTCGAGTAGCCAACTGCCACGTCCCTTTTTTATTTCCCTTTCTTTTTTTCAAGGAAAATATAAGCCCGTCTAATAATTATAAAACAGTTACTGTACCGTTGTCTCTAATCCACATATGCTGTCACTGCTGGAAATTTAAACAGCGCGAAAGACGAAGAGAGATAGAACGGTCATTATCTAAGCGCTTGTTTTTACATTTCTTTGGTGTTATGTATGGCAGTTAATAGATGTAACGGCATGTGAACGTCGACACTTGTCAAACATTCTTCTCGTAAGTCCAGTGTTGCCCAATATACAGACTGATAACAATGAATAGTTTTGAAACTTATTAAAATATATTATGGTCGAATCGACACGACACAAAATGAACAGAGGTTGTTGCATTTATACCGTTTGCATACGTTTCATAGAATCCCATTCATAAGAACTGCATTCTCGCTGTACGGCACAAAGTATACGGTGATTTCCCGAAGGTGTACAGATTTAGTGCATTGTGTGAAAATAAGAACAACGATTAAAGCAATAAAGGAAACTGAATATAGTTACATCTATGCAAGATACGCGGACGAATCTGAAGAGTCGAGTAACTGGCGCCCTTCAAAGTTTTGCTTTTTCAGTTTTTGGTCCATTTTTATAATCCGACAACAGGTTTAAAACATACCAATTCAACACAGGATTATATGATTTCTTAAAAATATAATATGTTATCTGCGCCTGTTCTGACCGTTTTGAGCGACATGCCTGCTTCTCCGTATAGTACGGAAGGACGGGACCCCTCCACCTCAGCCGCTCGCCGCTGACCACTAATTTTACTGGGGGGAGGGGGGGGGACTCTCGCGAGCGTGTCTCAAAAATGGGTGAAAACAAGCATAAGAAAAAATAATTACTCCTCCAAATGCTGACTGAAAGGGTCTTTTAATAAAATGTTGAATACCAGGACTATTAGTTACGTGCAATTTGAATACGACATAAAGTTTTATTAACTGATTCACCAGGTTTTTATTGGCAATCATTTTAGTTTTATTAAAAATTCAATATAGCATAACAAGTCAATAGCATATGGTCTATTTGATATTCTAGATTATTTTTGAACGACTATAGTTAATCACTATAATTTTACGGCAAACACGCCAATATTATCAGATAATTCCGTCTAATATAAAAGTGTACGAGGAGAAGCCTATATATAAAATCTCGAACATACCGATGTATCACGACATTTAAAAATTATTGTACGACATTTGGAAAAAAAACGAGACACGTGTAGTAACACGTAAAAGCGATATTTATAAGGCAAAAATAATAACTCAAGAGCGCGAAAGTCTTACTTAAACAAATGTTTTAATTAAATCAGGCATTTAAATCCAGAACTTTTCATAGCATTATGTACGAAACTATCCAAAGCGAAGTAGACGTATTTCATTTTTGCCTACGTATAAAGCGAGATGTGGATTATGTAATTCAGGTGGAAAAAATGACCAGACAGATTTGATCTTTACCGTAGAATAAAACAATACAGGATACCCAAATCAGCAAAGAATAGTATGTTAAACTGATTCATTATTTATTATTATTATTATTATTATTATTAACAGTATAAATAAATCATTTTTAAACTGCACAGAACTTAGCAAAAGAAAACGCTAATGACTTTTATTATTGTTTTTATTAATTAAAACACATAGCAAGACTTCAGTTTTTTTTCATCGAAAAGAGCATCCAAACATTTAATTATCTGTCACACTCAGAAATGCGTAGGAGAGAAGATTAACTTGTTAATAAAACACAAATACAAATTAAAATGGTCATTAAACGTCATTAAAACGTTAAATCACAAGCTAAGGAACGAATTACACTGATTAAATCAACTGTATGCTGTATTTCAAAATACAAACCTAAAACGAACCGGTTTTATTTCGCTAAAATAAATGTTAAATAAATAGACTGTGAAATATTTTATGTCAGGATTATGGACACATATAATAATAATAATAATAATAATAATAATAATAATAATAATAATAATAATAATATCAAGGGTTTACTCTGGTGCAGCGTCAAAATAGGTTTCGATTCGGATCACAGAACAGAACTGGCAGAAGCAAGAAAACATTTCTGCCTGTTAATGACAACTAAATTTGTTTTCCATGGCTTTGGGTCGATGGTGTTGTGATTACAAAGTTGAGTGAAATGCGATAAAAGACTCATTACGACACGGCCAGTTTCAAACGTCTCCCTAGCAAGAATAACGGCAGAAAGGACACACGTTCGCCAGAGTATGTCCGAACTTCGCGAAGCGTTTCTGCGCCCGGACGCCGTTCGCAGGTTCACGTCGAAGGGATTGGGAGTGTTGACAGATTTCTAACAGCTGGGCGCTCGTACGAAAAGACCCCACTGAGAGTAAGAAAGGAATAAATATGATTCACGGAGCTGAAATCCAGCCATCTCCCTTACCTGCTTGTGCAGGTTCGGTCTGCCGCCACTTCTCGTCTACAGAGCGCAGCGTGCTCTCAGCCTCTTTGAGCGGCTGCCAGAATATTCTTGGCTACGACGGTGGACCGAATCAGGCAGGCACCGGGGTCGCGGTACACGAGGGAGAAATGAATGGGCGTTGTAAATATAAGCTTCCCCCGAAACCGAAAGAGACAAACAACAGATCGGGCAATCACTGTTTTATCGAGATATAAAGGTTCTCGAACACCGGCTCTAGGAGCTCGAGCAGTCCCTGTGCATGGGTCTAAAGTGACAAGGAGACTAAGTGGATTTAAAAATAACTGTGTTTACACCGGAGACAAGAACTGCATCAATAACAAACCTCACACAACAAACAAAACTCAGATATCTTGATGACGTTTTTTTCCAGATTCTCTTATTTAGATAAAATATTTATTATCGCTTACTTGACTTAAATGAAAGGATCGTGTTTACATTTGATAACTGCTAGATCTGATCCTATACATATTTTGATTAGCGTATACTACTAAGCATCATTCAGTCACCAATAATTTATAATAATTCAGTTAGTATTATCTTCTTTATCTCATGCAAAGCATAAGCGCAAATTGCACTTTAATTCCTAACTTAAGCTGCATCATGGGGACAAAGTATTCCTTGTCAAATAGGACAGAATCCACCTGGGTGGAAGAACACAGATTCAGCAAATGTAACACCCACAATTTAATTCCTGTGTTTCAAAAAGTGCTACATTGATGGACCAGTTACTTTACAGTAATTCTTTCTTGTTCGTTAAGTTTGAAAACGCGATTATATTCATTCATGACAGTATGTGGAATGGGAAAAAAAAATGTTTTTTACGTCATTTTTTTTTTTAAACAAATCGGTATTTATGCTGTTTAATTTTGCTGTTTGGGTATTTTGTGCTCAGTGTGATTGTGATGAATCCAAGTCAATCGGTTTCTCGATGTCCACGGTTTCCATTTTTCCCTGTGACCCTCCTCTTCCAATTCCGCAGCCCCCCCGACCCCCTCCCACGCCACCCCCAACCTCTAAGCGAAAAAAAGTTCTGTCGCGCGTACGGATTGGATTTAAAAAAACAAAACAAAAAAAACACTGTGCTTCTGAATTCTTAAACTTTGTTTTTAAAAGAAGTGTATTAAAGTTATTCAATTTAAATTAATGTTGCGTGCAGGTGTCGTTATTGTCTCCGTTCTTCGTTTCGAAAGGCTGTTGGTATCGAAAACATCCCTGACAAATAGTATGCATGATAAATCTATATATCCGTCCATTTTCACGCAATAATCGTTTATTTAATGTTGTTTCGCGACGGCTTTAAAGTTCCTATAATGCACACGCACAGACCACTGGCTACAAGATAACCTGCACGGGGTCGTTAGCCAAATAAGCATTTCTAAACAAACATAAGATGACGAGGAAACTTGTATAGTGAAGAATACGCCATTATCACATATGACGTGTGTGTGTATAGGACCATACACACACACACACGCGCGCGCGCGCAAATATAACGTTTGCACAGACATCGACATTTGTCAGCATGTTATAACAACAGTGGTTCGCTAACTTCTGAATTACACAACAGTTAACCATGTAATCCAGTTAACATAGACAGGGAAAATTAATTTAACTGGTCAAGAAATAGGCAGCGCACTGCTATTGGATTTCAACACTATGTGTAAAGCGGTGGTGTCACGCTCAAAACTATCCCGTGGGAATAACTTGTTTGTTTAAAACAGGAAGCAAACGTTTCAACCAAAGGCCGCGCTCACCCGCAGGGTGAAATACTCTCAGACGGACACAACACGCATGTAAAATACGTGGAATGCTTTTTAAAAGTAGCCTGTGGTCTATCATAAAAAGTACTTGGATTTTTATTTATGTGATTTGTTTAGAAGCGGCGATATATTCACGAATAAGAAATAAGAGCTAATAAAAAGCACATTTTCAGGTAGCTGTCGCTTATATTGGTGGATATGTAGTTATATCACCTACATATCCGTGTGAAATTGCGTTTTATACATTTTTTACGATGGAAATATAATTTGAAGATTAATATGTCACGCGAAAACATATTACACGTGGACAGGGCACAGTAATAACACAGCGATTTTCACCCGGGCAAACATACAGACACACACTGAGAATTATGGGTGCTTACAATACAAGGGCCAGTAGCTGCCCCCACAACTCCCCAGAGCTCGGATGAACCGTTGCCACCCCGACCGAGTTTGGAGCGCTGCCCCGGTACCCATATGTTCTGCAAACGTCCAGGTTGCTATTTGCAGTGGACAATTCAGTACAAAATAGGGGGCGAGACTGCGGCGATGACCATTTCACGGGATACAATTCAATCCCTCGCGAATGCATTACTCAGTACTTTTAAAATAATTATTTAATAATTATCAATAATCACTCACAGGTCATACACATACACATATGAGAGGTGTTTTGTTATACAGGCCTACGAAAATTGCTTTATATTTTAAAAAATGTGCACCAATTGTTACTATTATTATTGTTGTTGTTATGCCAATTATTATTATTATTTATTATTATTATTATTATTACAATTACTACTAATAATAATAATACCGAGACTTAGCCATACATACAAAATAAACATAGCACTTGGCTAAACAATAATAAAACATGGGCGATTTAAAATATTTACACAATGCAAAGAGGATGGCTGAATGCACACTATATATTTATTAGTAACTTCAATAACTAATAATCCTACTTTACTGCACTTGTTATGCGTTTCTTGTTTTTGCTGCGCGCAATTAAATTATCCAGAAAATAATTTCCTCTTGGCAGCTCGCTCGAAAACGGCAATCTCTCTGGAAAATTGATTGGATCAACAGAAAATAATACTGGAGTTCTGGTCTGGGACTGAGGGCATTTCGATTCATTCTTCACACAAAAGGAATAATAAAAAATTAAAAAAACTTCACTCACATGCAATGGTACGTACCGCTTAAAACTGCAGTATATATAAACGTTATGCTTTATACAACTTAAAATGTACTTATTTTTGTTTACGTATTTTTGCCCTGGCTGTTACGTTTCAATCAACACGTATTCCCGGTCAGTGCGCCATTATTAACTTCAAAGTAGACCATCAACAGAACATGTTTTACACGGGGTTATAATTTAGACGTTATTATATTGTTTTTTGTTTTGTTTTTTTTTTTTTTTTTGGGGGGGGGGGGGGGGTATTGCGTCAGCAAAAAAAAAAGGAAAGGAAAAAAAGTTTTGCATGGTGGCCTTGCTAGATGAAGGGCAGGCGAGGGAAAAGTCGGGCCTGTCAAAAGGGGGAGGGCGCATCTATCAGAATATTCCCTAGTCCGGAGCGAGGTGCGCGGTTTCCAGAGGCGGAAGTTGGCAGCGCTGGGTGGCGAACGGTGCCAAGTTGCTTAATGTCTCAGCACCAGCACGGGCTCCGGAGCAGACACCGCGCGCTCGCTGCACTCGCGTGCCAGCTTGCCCAGCCAAAGTGCCGCGGATGGGAGGTGCCTGTATTTCTTCCCTAATTCAGCGGCATCTGTTCATTACATTCTGCATTTAAAGGAGAAGAACCCGCATGTGGCTCCGAAACCAGAGTTTCTATCTCTGGATGGACAAATGTGGAATGTGTCGTGTATAAAGTTTGTTTGAACTATTAATCAGAACTATACATTAATTATCTTGATTTTTTTCCTTCATCCCAGTAGCTATAGAATTACTAACGCAAATGTTCAAATATCATTATCATTTTGTTTAATGTCTGTATAAGTGTATTTGGGGAAACTGGGAAAAATAATAGAGTCTTGACTACTTCACAAGCAAATTGTAAAATTCTTTTTTTGCCACCTAAAGTATCGTTTTTTAAATGTAATTTATTCTGTGTTGTTGGCGGTGGCATTCAGAATTCTCCAGCGGGGAAGAATCCGTTTATACTCGGCAGTTACTGACACAAGTCCCTCGCTGTCTCGGTCGTGACATTTCTGCACTTTTTCCATTTTAACACTCAAATGCGGCGTTCGAAGGAAAACTGTAATTATCCCGATGTTCGCCATCAAAATTAGTAAATCATTTGACAAGAAACTGTCCAAATAGGCCACACAGGACACTCGCGAGTCCCATACAAATAACAGCAAGGAATTTAACAAGGATAATCTGGGGATAAAACGTGATTATAAAATATCCTTTTATCTGATCATTGCAATTTTGTTAATAACCATAATCATTATAAATATCATGGGTTGTAACAGCGGCATTCATTTTTAAGGTGGAAATAAATTTCGAGGTAACAGTATTACAATATTTTTGAGAATAAAATTACAGTATCCAACCTGTTTTGCGAATTAAACGTTTTTTTTTATTATTATTAATTTCACCATTAATTTACAGGAAATGAAACAGATGGTAGCAAGGAGTTGTGACAATATCGTGGGCACGTATGTGGATTGTCTGCACATCATGGAGAGTCGGTGCTTGTTAGAGTACCGAGAACACTACTAGTAATTATTGTGGCGTTGCAGGCAGTACAGTAGCTGGCAAAGGCGGTTAGAATCACTAGTAGTCAATAAGTAACAGGTAACCAGTACATTTAGGCTAAGGAAAATTCCTGAAAACAGGAAAAGGTTTCCTTAAATTATGTTCGAGAAGGAACATTATTTTTTATCATGGATTTTTTTTTGCATCTAAATAAAAATGTATTGAATTACAAGAAATGCGTACCGTATACGGATATTTTTAGTTAAGCTGAAATACGAGGATATAACAAGGAGAATTTGTATTATTTTCATAAAGTCGTTTTGTGTAATACTAATATTATAATAGAAATACAATTAACAAAAACATAGAAAATATATATAATCAATATATAATGAATAATATATAGAGAACCGTGATGTGATTGAGGCAAAGATTCCGAAAAGTGAACCCTGCAGCCTATATTTTTTCTTAAGCTTTACAAGGTATAAGCACTTCCAGACATTGATCGTTGTAATTCTTCACAAATGAAAATAATAATCGTACTGTTTTTGGTTCAAAGAGGGCGTTTATTATGGCTGATTTAATTTTCACAATATATATAAGTGCACAGAATTAAGTCATTTGCGCCGGAACGATCATAATTAAATGAACAGTATCAAAAAGACATCTGTCACTTATGACGAAAGACATGTATGTACCAAACAAACACAGGCACGCAGAAAAAAAAACAGGTAAACACTAAATTAGCTGCGAGGAACCGCGTGACCCCCCCATCTCCCACAAGTGCCTACAAGCCAAAATTCGCAAGCCTGTTCTGTCGAGATGCCTGCGGTCACACTAATGGATGTCAGCAGCATCCGTGACCATCGGACAAACTTTTGATGCCACAACTGCAAGTTTTATTTCATGAAACTTCGGATATGAAGGAAAATTCTTCAGCGGTGACGGTGCATATGTGGTCAGTCGACAGCATTACCCTAAAAACAACGCTGTCAGCACGAGAGCAGCCTGCTCAGTGGGGCCTGGATTTTCGCTCTGGATTCGACCGTCCCCCTCGTAGCTGCGGTGCCAGACTATATACTGGCACCCGATGCCAGCCAGGGGGCAAAGCTGGCACACACCGGCAGTTTGGTTCAAATTCCACAACATCTGTTCATTATCACACAATGCTGCTCCACAGTGCGGGACAGGAGACCAGGCTGCTAAAATGGAGAATCTGCCTCAAAAGCTGCTGAATGATTGTGGGAGGCACGCGCCACAGTCGCGAGGGAGCCCCCCCTAAACACCTAGAAACCTCATCTCTATTCCAGAGGCTTACACCACAAAAAACTATTCCCCAATCCAAAGCTTCATGCCGCATTTTATCATACTGCATATTCCCCAATTCGGAAACGTACCATCCGTTTTCATTCTAGAAGATAATCAACATACTAGACCCTCACACCGCGTTATTATAGAGCATTTTCCCCAACACACAAACTAGCCATTCGTTGTCATTCTAGAACTTCACTGTACGATCACACACACATCAATTTACAGTTTCCGAATGAGAAACCTGTTCCTCATTTCAAAACTGTTCTAGAAAATGGCCGGACAGAAGCACCAAGCTCATCTGAGTAGCTGTCATTGTAGAACACAACTCTAAAGCCCAGTGGCGAAAGATCGCAACGTAAGACAGCTGAACAGCCGCTGCTTCTTCTATACGAATGATACCAAGGATTTTTAAAGAGATCCGGAATTAAATTTTGCAAATCAAGCACACTACACAAACTAGACAAAATTAATTGCATCTTTAACTCCTGAATCTTTGCTAATAGGTTTGGGTAATTTTCAACAAGATGAACATCAATGTAACATTAATAATTTAAATGAAATACATTAATGTAACCGGTATCCGGTCCTGGGTTTGCCTCTGTCTTCCGGCCTATGCTGCCTGGGACAGACTCCAGCCCCCCCTCCATTTTCCAAATAAGCAGTTAAAAGGTGGATGAAATATAATAATCAGTACAAATTAACCGGTGGAACTGGATGCAATTAGCAGCAATGAAACAATTAAGCCACTTGGGTTCTTTTATAACAATTAATGAGCTAATTAATACTTTTACACAGAATACTAGCATTTTCAGTTTGACATGGATAGGGAAGATATTCACACACTTTTTAGTCGAGAAGCTAAATAATGTAACATGATGTCTCTGAATGATTTAGTATTTTTAAACCAGTTGATAAATTATCCATCCTTTATTCCTCCAGAATGGCCACCATTTACTGCAGTCTAAGCAGGCAAACGATTTCGCTATTTTACATAAGGCTTTAAGCTGAAAATAAGCAAGAAGTTCACTTGTTGTCTTGGGACAATGCTCAGTCACATTTCCTTCACACCATTGGATTTGCCGTTATCCCCTGGCATAAAATTGCTGGATGGAATTCTGTATATTCAGGCATGTAGATCCTTTTGGTCAAACAGAGTTTGCGAACCATGACAGCGAGCCAGCGGAAGGAGGAGGCTTCAGCTGGGACACGACACGTGTTTGAAACTTAAGTTGTTTACGGATTTCATACGAGCACAAACTGACTAATAGACATTGTTTACGAAAGACCATATGAAGAGTGTTGCTGGCGTCCACTGGACTGACAGCTGTCAGAGAGCTCGATTAAGCGGCGATGCAGGAATTTTATCAGTTCCACTCGTCGTACTTTCTGCTAGGGCCCCGTTTATGAGGTTAAGTACGCGTAGGTTGCGGGGGTGTGTGTGTGTGTGTTATAGAGATTGTTGCTGGTTTGCACAGATGGCTCGGATGAATTGCGTGCGTGCGTTGTTGGGGGGGGGGGCTGGCACGGGTGTATGGGCAGCGATAATTGGCCCCCATATTGACCAGTTTGCAGTGCTGCAGGGCCAGCCGACTCCCAGCTGGACCAGTCAGTTGGCATCGCGTCCAGCTCGCTGCCCTCCCTCCGAGAGGCCTCTTTTAACCCCCCCGCCTCTCTCCAGTCCTCTGTCAGTCTCCCACTTCTGCAGGAAAGATCGCTACCCCATCACCAAACTCCATCGCTGTGATTCAGAAACCAGTTTATCAAATGCCCATTACAGTCTAGTGAATAATAAAGACGGAATTAAGACAGCAATACCATTCAAACTATCCTCTCATGCACATGACCAACGAAGAACAGACAACATCATACGCACTCATAAATCCTGACCATTATATTTCTGATGTTCATACTTTGGACTTTATCTGAAATGCTCATGATTCCTCCATGTCCACGTAAGCGTGCACTCCACAGCACTGAGGGTGAGGTCAGAGATATGGGCATGACACACTAGGCACTAGTTACTTCCTAGAAGGGGCGGAGCTAATGAGGACCGACTGGCATCAAGTCAGAAACTCTCAGTAGAGGGTCATTACAGATCTGTCCGTTAACAGGACTGACCGCACATGAAAACATGCGCTATTAAACTTCCCCATTTGGATGAGTTTTTTTTTTTAGACTAAGGAGTGCTAAGTGAGGCATTCTTCTGGGAAACTCTGGACCAGCCCCAACCTCAACCCACCGCTCACCCCGTCTCTCAATGAAGGAGAGGCATCCCAGCCAGCAGACGGAGGAAGCTGGATGTGGCCGTGGCAGGGAATCACTTGGAAAGAAGTGGTGGAACACCCCATCCCACCTCCCCCCTGCCCCTCCGCCCCCCCGCGCCTGTGCCCTGCCGCCGTTGGCCCGAGGGGTGGCGCTGCCCGCGGCCCGGGGCTCAGGGCAGGCTCTGTGAGGATGGACAATAAATAAATTAAACAGCTCAGGCCTGCAATAACTGGAGGTCTAAATGCACCATGTTCCCCACCGTCTCACAGGGACCATGGAGAGCTGGCGGCAGCCAAGGAGGAAGCATGTGCCAAGTGAAGGGGCACTGAGAAGCTGGGGTGTGTGTGTGTGTGTGTGTGTGTGTGTGAGGGAGATGGGTACCTGTGCTAGCGTGAGGCTAACACCGCATGCACGTGTGGGTGTAGGTGTGCGTGACTGTGTGTGCGTAGTTGCATAGGTGTACGTGTGTAAGGCAGTGCGAGCCAAGGGCCGGAGGTGCCTGGTGGGGGTTGTGGGGGGGGGGATAGGAAGGGGGTGGGGGGGGGGGGGGGTGTAAGTGCACGTTCAAATTCAGTGACATCTGTTCATTACAACTGGAGTGTGTTTATTTTTATACAGCCGGCCACAACCAGATAGCTGAACTGGCACCGCTGGTTAATGTACCAGGCTGCTTTCTACTGCACATCAAATTAAATATTTAGAGCTGAGGGAACGGAAAGATGCGGTAAAGGGGGGAAAGGAATAGGGGAATAAGCAAAGGAAAGGACAAAGAGGGTGCAAAACAGACAAAGGAATCGGGCAAAACAGACAAAGAGTCTCATTAGCTGGGGAACACGACATTTTCGGAAAACGGAGCAGAAATTAAATTAAGAATATCTGAAATAAAAACATATGTTGAGTACATCTGGGCAGGGACAGACATGGTCTTCGCAGTCTGTCACATATCACAGTCTCCCTCTCCCTTACTCTCTCTCCCACACACATACACACATTAGTAGGCATATTTCCGCCCAGGCTCACACGTGTCCCCTAGTCCCGTCCCGTGCGGAGTGACGCCGCGCAGCCAGCCCTCCGCTGTCCGGACGGGGTAGGGGGATTCGCGGCTTTTCCGAGGTGAACCAAGGGCAGGCGGTGATGGCTGTGTCGGATCTCGTCCTGCTAATTGCCGCAAATTCATCCAGCAGCGGCTGGCTGTAGCTAAAGTTGTAGACGCGAGGCGGGGGGACGGAGTGCGCGCCGCCGGTAAAACCTCAAGCCTCCTGACCTTTAAGCTTACTTTAATCTTTCCGTAACGATCCAGGTTTATATATGGAATTTCTCTATAATAAATAGTACGTACCTGTTTTCCTTTTTCTTGTTTTTAGTACACACCTTCATTCCACCGCTCCCCTGATACCAGATTGCAGGGGGGTCCCGCACCCGTATCCATAAGCAGACTCGCTGACCCCGTTCCCAGCCAAATCGGCGTCGATCCGCTGCCTGCCAGATCATACACAGTTAACATTTAAATAGTTTTTTTGTCGACTCGTCGTCGTTATAATTAGGTCTCCTTGGTTGAAATAGCTTATTTTTTTGTGATCCTACAGCAATTATAGGTAATGTCAAGATGTCAAGCGAAGCTAACATAAGGGTAGTTAGGTCGTTAAGTCTCAGCTGGGGTGAAACATGTTTTAATGAGTTTGTAGCTGACTGTTAAAGGGGAACGACTACAAGCCCTCAAACTTATGGCGGCTGAGCATGAAAGGAAGCGAAACAAAAGAAAACTTATATAATATTATTCACGAAAGCTTTAGAAGGATGCAGGAACCCTGTTGCTAGACATCTCTGCTGACCAGCCCTGCAATTACGGCCCCCAACTGGGCGGCTTCGGGCAGTCGGCTGAGTTTATTCCATAAATCATGGAAGAAAGAAGTTATCGTTGAAACGCTTAACCAAAAAACTATGAACGCGTTTCCCCATTTACTACACAGCTACATCAGCATCAGTTATGAGTGATGCTAGTGATCCACCATTTCGATTGTATTGGGAGGTTTAGTTTCTTCGTCCCGTTAGCTTGGCCGCGGACTTTGGGGTAGGGGGCGGGCATCCCCAGGGTCACTTTGCCCACCTCCCAGAAGCTCTTTAAGTGTCTCTCTTCGATTACGCGCATCTCCTGGGGTTCGCTGTTCTGGAATTTCACTCATGGGGAAGAATCTTGCTGCAGGCAGTCAATATGTCGCCTGTGTCTGATTGCAAACGCAGGGAGCGAGCGGGGGAAACAGGAACGAAAGGCGTTTTATTCCCGAACAAAGCATCAGTTTATTAGGCAATCTTTTTTTACACGGATGGTCAGACTCGGAATCTAACACTGTTATGAATAACTTTTTAAAATCACTTATTTTGCTATAACAGTCAGGGGGATACATACAGGTCCATAAATCAGCACATATGCAGCTGCAAAACCTCCAAAACTGTCAGGTGTTTCCTTGTGCGTGGCAGCTCCGCCCACCTAACTAAGCTACGAGCCACTGCAATAGCAGGAACAGATTTTGTTGCCAAAGGGAGATATTTGTACCGCAATTCGTTTCCCGTACAGTTTCATTCACAGTTCTCTGTAACAGGGTCTCAGTCAGCCAGAGGCTATCCCATGAGGCATTGGGGGTCAAGGTCCACCATAGATGGGATGTGTCCATTTCAGGGAAGATAAATGTACATTAGTTAATCTGATCACAATAGAGTTCAATGTCTTATGAAATGCCTGTTAAAGCTATGTTGACCAATGGCTTGGTAGCCATGACCAGCAGGGAGATGAGAGGCTGTTGGAGTGGAACAGTGGAGTGTGGGGCCTCACAGCTGGCACCCCCACACAGAGAGCCCGAGCCCCAGCCAGGATTTTCAAGCGGGGGCCGCACCGTGGGGCTCAATCGCTTGGGTGAACCCAGCTGGGAGCAGGGGATGGAGTACTTTCGCCAGAAAAGCAGGATTAAGGGATTATGATTGGAGGCGGGCCGTGAAACACACATAAAGCTCCCCCCCCCCCACACACACACAAGCCAGGAAGACATGGGGCACATGGGACTAGGAATCTCACTTTGTGGAGATGCGAGGCAAGCCTGGTCAATGTTGTAGGTGACACAGGCAGCCTGTTTCCTTTGCTCATAGTCCTACACAACCATGTTACAATAGGCTACTATATATATATATATATATATAAAAATCAAATTTTATAATCTGCATATTCAGTATAGAAATTTAATTCTATAAAATTGGGGTGTCATAATTAACACAGTTAAAGTTAACGCAATCATATGAAATAATCGTTAGTTATGACTTCAGGACAACTGTTTTATAAGATGCATCGTCATAGTTATTTGTAGCAAAATTATTTGTTTCGCTATATAAAATGTTACATATTATTTATTATGCTGTTACACACAGATAAACAATGAACAATCTTTACTTCTCTACTCATCGTTTGCACATATATATATATATTCTGGCATTGGCTGTAGCGGAGGAAGGGTGGGGGGTGGAGAATAGACGCCGATGGCCGCCTTGGCCCACACATGGGACCGGACTGGCCCCGATGTGAGGTGAGCCTGTCGTTTTCCAACTGCGCCATTTTGATCGTTCATCTAATCGAAGATGCCGCTCTGTTGCATCTAACGCACCCTTTGAGTCGTCGCAAAGACCCGCTGAGGATGAGCACATGTACAGGAAACTCGCACAGCTGCTGTGGCCCCTTTCAAGTCGGTCACACAAAAAAAATAAAATCGGCCGAACCTCTTTTATGAATCATCTCTTATCATCTTGAATTTCAGACTTTTTTTGAAAAATAATTAAAAAAATAAACAGACGAGATGAAGGATGGGCATGTGGGAACATCGGGGCTCCTCTTAATCACTTCGAAAAGGAGATGACATTTTCTGTAATTTTTATACCAAACAGACTTTATTTTATTTCACAACTTTAAAATAACAGACAGATTTTTTTTCACGGATCATTCAGATCACTTTCTGCGTTTGTTTTTTTTTTTTTTTAGCTTTTATGCGAAACAAAATGTCCTGAAGTGTGTTCCTAGCATCACCATGGCAACCATGCCTTCCAAAATCTTTCCCAAATAGCCACAGACACAAGTTAACACGCCATTTGACTCACACATGAATAGACCAATATGCTTCTCGTGCATTTCTATACAAACGCACCAAATCTTTGTTTTTGCCTTTCGGCTCAAAATTTTTCCTGAATTCATGTCATTCAACAAGTTAAGTGCCATTCATGCTACACAATATGCAATTTTCTGTGTCTTCTCCGTCTATGGTTGATGTGTAATTGAATCATTCACCTACACCTGCATTTATTACGGTGCATTACAGTGTCTCACTTTGACTCCAGCTTGTACTGACCATTTCTTATTAATCAGTGCTTATATCCTGCATATTCTGCCAGGTCAGTAATTGCTTTGCCTGCTTATTCTTAAATGAGGTATTAGGATTCATCTAAATGCTCTCCTGAAACAAAACTGACCCATTCCCCCCCTCCCGTTCGCCACCAAATGGTCTCTCCCACCTTCTGCATGCGAATCTGAAGGTCACAATGAATGTCACAACCCCGGCAGAAAATTTCCAGTGGAATTCCACTACAATTTCTAGCTGCTTCCAAAAGGACTTTTCAGACTGGGGAACCGGAAATTTCAGTCTTTGTCTTCCAGTCATTGTACTGGGGGTCTTCTGACCAGTAATAATGACCAGTTTGTTACAGGTGAAATAAACTGATGTTTCACGTCGCATTTCCACCCGGCCACCAGTGTCTTATTATTATTAAAGGTCAGTTGCCATTATAACTTAAACCGAAAGCAGATTTAAATATTGCGTAACCTTCCTATCAGTTTAAAAAGAGGCCCAATAGATTAATCAAATATATATAATAAAAACAGGTGCAGCTTTGGACACACGTGCAACGCATGTAAATTCACAGTAGTGATCGCATGTAAATTCGCATTAGTGATCGCATGTAAATTCGCATTACTTGAGTGATGTCGATCAATGCCAGGCAATTCATTTGAAAACTGTGAGGTGAAACTCAATATATTTATAAATGTGATGAGACAGGCGAACCGCTGTTTCCATCTCTGTGATGAAGACAAGGCACAGAGATTTATTTAATGTCCACTTTTCGTGTGGAGGACGGAATCCATCTAAAAATCTCAGAATATTAGCACCTCAGGACACACTTGCTGGGCATCATACAACAATTGCTTAAAATAACAGATAAACCCACGATAATATTGGATTCAGTTGGATTCGGCTCTGCTAGCGGTGAGCCATTAGTAATGTCTGACACGGCACTGCGGCGCAGTCTACAGGCGTGGTGGTACAAAAGCGACCGCAGTTCCCAGCCCAGAGTCCGGGTGACTATTTCAGCGGGGCGAAAGGACTGGGAAGTAGGACAGAGAACGGGAGAAGATGCCGAGGTGCAGGCCTGCTGTCAGCGGGGGGACAATGTGGGGCTGGCACCGACGGAGCGTGGTGCCAAGGGGGGGAGGGGGGCGGAGCGCCACATGGTGCCCCCTGTGCTGGGGCCAGCACTGTGGGGGGGGGCGGTGGGGGGTGTGGGGGCGAGGAGTGAGACAGGTCTGTGTTGGTGAGGGGGGGGGGGGTTGCATCTTAAATTCCACAACATCTGTTCAGCAGAGGAAGGCTCTGGCAGCCGCTTTAATTAGCAGACTGAGACTCGTTTTCTGCAGTCCAGGTAACTACCTCCTCGTTATACCCAGGCAGCACGAGATGATCCCAGAGACAGAGGTGGGGCAGGTGCCTGTGTGCAGTTAGCCCAGACTAGGGGCTGCATCTGCGTATACAGTGTAGGAAGACATGTGTTTATGTGTATGGTCAGATTATTATGGGGTGCTACTCTGTTTTATGTAGAAAATCATTCAGTGTGATTTATTACTAATGATTGAATGGCAAATGAATTGGCTGACTGGCATCTGTATTGTTTAAAGGGTTCGTTTAAATGGCGCCATGTGTTGTTGTGATTATGGGCAGCCAGTGTCGAATGCTTCCATTGATTCACAGAACGTGAAGGGCTTTTCTCTGAAAGGCTGCTTCCTCATGCTCCCAAACACCATCCTCTTTTAATGTTATCACTGGGGGAGGCCCAAGGTCCTATAGTCCCCCAATTTGATGCACGGCTTTGGCAAAAAATGAAGAGACCACAATGAAGGTCACTCGAGGTCATCCTCTGATTCATGAGGCACTGCCGGATAAGCTAACGGTCACCTCTGCCATTAGGAAAGTTCCTCCCTCCCTCTACCCTGGCTGGTTTCTGGTGGGTTCCCAGTGTCTCCTGCTTCACCTTATTCTTCTGTACTGCTGTCTTAGGAACATTGAGCCTGGAAGCAGCCTGCTGTGCAGTGTAGCCTTCTGCCAGCAGAACCAGGATTAAACCAGGATTTGAAATACAGATTTTTTTTAAAAAATATATAGCGGTCTCTTTTTCTTCCTGAGCTGTATGTTTACTGAATTTCTGACAAGTCTGCTAGGTCACAGTCAAGGTTATCGGTTCATACTGGAACTTCAGGGCTAACTCTGGCCCTGGGAACATAAGGCTTTTCCTGTCATTAGCATGTAGCTAGCATAGCAAAGCGGCTACCAGCCTAACCCGCTCATTCATAACAAAGCTCAGGTTTATGACATTTCATTGGATGGACCTGGATTACACATCAAAGACAGCCTCCAGGGACGGCGAACAGCAGCCTCCAACCTGTAACGGCTGGGTTTTCATCGAGCTTCAAGCTAGCCATTCTGTACGAAGCCGGGCCACGTGCTAGCTTAGGTCATGCCGCCGGTCCCCCGCCCTCCCGGCCTCGTCACGAAGGGTGATGTTTCCACAACACGCAGGGCACCACCAGTCTCGGCAGCTCTTTCCGTATGCTATTCTCCCTCCCTTATCACAGAACATGGGCGGGGGTGGGTGGTGGGGGGCTCTGGAAAAAGTCCATCGTCGTAGATCTATGAATGAGGAGCGTCACTTCGGAGTGGCACTGCTGGCGGATGTGGCGGGGTGCAAATTTGGCTGCGGCACCAATCAGAAGCTGCCCAGGCGGGTGACTGTCAGGCTGCGGCAGGTAGTGAGGATTTGCATTTATTATCTGAAGGTTGTGGGATCAAGACTCCACAGTGTCCCCGCCGTTAGAACCCTGCTCAAAAAATGCTGAATTGCTTCAATGATAATATCCAGCCAGTATGCATGAATGAAATGTGCTGGTGAATGCAGTGAGAGGGAAGAAACAAGAATTCAATGCATTCCAAAAATTATCCAATAACATAATGTGTCTTCTATTTATCATTATTCCATCCATCCATCCATCCATCCATCCACCTTCTAACCACGTATCCTAGTCTGGGTCAAGGATGTATGTCTTTACTATTTCTTAATTTCCAAAATTTATCACAAAACAAAACATTTAACTAACAATGCCTTCTGAATATTCTAATTTGCTATACACAGAAGTATTCTGATAACCACATTTTTATGACTATGTCGCTCAGTGGAGGCAGCCCAGGAAATATCTGTCGGAGATAAACATGTTTATTTTCATTCCATGGCTGCTTTGCCGATGCTTCCGTAGCCACTGATAAATAACCATGTATACAGCGGGAAGGGTGAGTGCGCTCAACGGGCCAAATGAACCAATAACCTTCGAAGATACAAATCCGGGTTGTAAACTGTGAAGCCATTGGCCACCCCGGAATCTGCAGCTTACAGTATGCAGGCACCCAGATGCGGACCTTTCGATGCACAGCGGGGCGTTTTACCGCTGGGCTGAAATCCCTGCTACCACGGTGACGGGGGTGCTGATTCACTGGCGGGTCACTGCAGCAACAGAACACAGTTATTAACATCCAGTGAAACTACGCAGATACCTTTTTCACAAACTGAAGATTTAAAAAAAAAAAATAAGATTCAAAAATAAAACAGAAAAGCACAACTATACAAAAATTATAAATACTGATTCTGAAGCTAAATAAAATAAAAACGAACAACAAATATGCCTCGTTACTGTTCTAATCTACTATTTAGGCGGCTTTTTCTTTTCTTGACTGGTCTCGATGTTTCTTGTAAACCATCAATAACCTGCCACGTTCTGCCCATTTTGAGCACATTCATACATCCTCAGACACACAGAATAGTTCTACAACTTTCAGTCAATCGCTGGAAAAGAACTGTAAACTATAAACTAAATAGTGATGTATCTTTTAGAAAACCAATAACACCACACTGTAAAGCTAAAACTGAATTTTAAGCGAAAATTTAAAATGATATAAAAGAAAGCAACATAGAAAATGAAAAGCATACTAACAATGCCTCAGAACATGCAGTGGAATGGGGGGGGGAAGGCTCCTAAACCCATAGGCAACCCCTTCACTGGAACCCAGTTCACTGGAGGTGCCCAAAATTCCGTAAAGCTTTGGGGGCTGTCGTCTTCTTCCTTTTATTTATTTCTTTCTTCCACCCCCCCCCCCCCCCCCCCCCCCAATGCCCGCTGGCACGTCGGGAACTGTGCCCCATCCCCCCCCCCCAGATGCCAGCCGATGGTCCCTCACAGTGTGGCGCACCATCTGCCATTTTCTCCCCGGCTCGGGGACCGCTACCCACAAGCCACCTCGCCCTCCGTCGCCGCGCCCGCTGCAGCCAATGGGAAGCTTGTGCATGGATCACCTCGCCACCACCCCCCCCCCCCCCCCCCCCCCCCCCCGACACTGCTGGCAGACACGCGCGCCGTGCGCGCACACACACTCGCACGTGACGCATCCCTGTGCACAAGTGTACGTGTGTTGTGGTCTGTGCCTACTTATCTCTGTGGCTATCAATTGTACGAAGCTATAGCCAATGGTCTAAATATCCCTTAAAGCCAAATCTGTGTCCAAACAAGGGGAGGAGGACGCAACAGGAGAGCATTTCCCTGGTCGTCTTTGTTTACCTGCCTGTGACATGTGATCAGAGGCACACAAACACACACACACAGAGAGGCGTGTTACACCGTGGCATCTTTGGCCCATTGCTGTCAGGAGGATATTAAAATAAAAGGGAATCATGCTGGGAAAGTGGCACACCGCCCCACACGTGATCTCTCACATAAACACATGCACTGATCCCGACATGCACTTATTTTGGGGACGCGGCGCATGTTTCCATGCACACGCAAAAGCTGCCCTGTCCGACAGACACACGCCCGCAGATCACACTGCTGGAATCGCTGCGCATCGACATCACGAACATTTAACCCCAGGAACGGTAACACGGGGGTGCAGTCATGGAACTGCCAACACCCCCCCCCCCCCACAATCACACTTACACTCTCTCACGCACTCCACTTTTAGGAATAAAAAGATGAATGAGCGCCAAAAGGCTAATTAAATGTTTGTTAAACTGGTTTGCGTCCCACCTCCCCCCCCCCCCCCCCCCCCACCCCCCCCCCCGAGAGCCAAAACGTGTGGAAAGAGGCGTGTGTGTTTGGCTATTTGTACTCTGGCAAGTGTGTAAAGAACGCAGGGAAGGCAGGTGTGTGTGCGTGTGTGTGTCTGAGAGATCAGAGGGGCAAGACAGATAGATTGGGAGGCTCGCCTTTATTGCATTGCCGCAAATTCAATTAATCTGTCCCAGAATTCAATGCCAGCGCCTTTCCCGAGCAATATGGCCACCTCCCCCAGAATCCTCAGCGGCGGGGCGCTAACTTCGTTAGCCTCTCGCGCCGCCATCAGTTTGCGGCTGCTAATGAAACGTGTACCGGAGATGATCTGAATACGGGTCCTTTGTGTTCCACTGAATTGCCCGATTTTCAGCCTGGGGGGGGTGGTTGGTGATGATAATATTCTTGTACATGTATGTATGTTACTTTGTGTGTGTGTGTGTGTTGGGGGGGAGGGGGGGTTAGAGCTCAGTTTTCTCACTTCGCTCGTCGACCGCTCATTTTTCCTGCAGTGAGACTCTGAATCGATCCCTACATTGTTCTATGTCCAATTTAAGACGGAAACGGGGGTGTTGTGAATGAGAAGGTGCGCAGCAGAGAGTGAGAGAAAGTGAGAGAGAGAGAGTGAGGGAGGGAAAGGAGAGACACAGAGTCCATAGAGACGACGAGCGAATTTTAGGCACGAAAACCACGGAAGGAAGAAAGTACGAAGGAGAAGGTGTCGCTGGGCATCCGCACGGCGTTTCCGTGACATCAGCCGTCCGGGGCGGCGACAGACCGGCCAAATCCAGCTCTCCATGTTGTCCTCGCCGTCTCTCTCCTCTCTGCCGGATTCGCTACCTCCCTCCCAGTTCCCAAGGTGCCCTCCTGGCACGACACGCCGCATACGGACCCAGCGCATTTTCTGTTTTCCAGTTTCTATTCTTGTTCTCCGTTCGCTGCTCCTGTCCTATTATCTGCCTCTCTTTGTCTGAGTCTCGTTCGCCATCTTTCTCCACGTTAATAATTCACCCATCTCTTCTCCACACTCCTGGCTCCCTTCCAGGCTCCCACATGTCTCCAGCCCCGCTCCCGGTGCACCTTGGAGGATGCCGCGTGTCAGAGGTCCCAACCTCTATGCCAGGCCTCTGTGAGACTCCCGGTCAACCATTAAATACATGCCTATGTATGTCTAAATCTCATTGGTGGGGAAACAGTCTCATCGTCGGTAACGTGGCTTCTGATTGGGCGCCTCAGGGTACCACCCGAGGGTGGGCGTCATGGCCGCAACGAATACGGACCATAGCGAGTGCATTAGCGTCGTGTATGTTCATCCCCTTCTGTCTCATCTTTCAGATTCCACCTACCGTTTCGTATTTATATCTAGTATTATTTACTCAATGGGCAGACACTTAATGAAGAGTGACTAACGAAAAAATAAAGACTGAAAACAATGTGTAGGAAACAAAAGGATGTTCACCATCCAACGCCTTATCCATTTCAGGGTCAAAGTGAGAAGAATAATCCCATGCAGCCGTGGAAAAATTTAAGAGGACCGCAGTACAATTTTTTGTTTCACTCATTTCTCAATATATGTGTCTGCGTCTGTGAATAATCTATTTTTTTTTCTGCAAACTCCAGCCTGGCTCTTCCCTGCTCCTCACTGAAGGGCTTCTTCCTTGCTTTATGGGTCTTCAGTCCTGCTCATAGGAGCCTGATACGAACTGTCCTAGCAGTGCACTTCACACCTGCACTTAATGGTTTCCATTCCGTTAGAAGGTCAGTGTACCTATCTGCCAGGATTAAACCAGGATTTAAAAATACAGATTTGTTTAAAAATATACAGCGGTCTCTAAATTTTACCCATGGCTGTATTTCCACATACGTCAAAACATGCTGCATGTCACTAATATAATGTATACAGTGAACACAGCATGATGTTGTGATGCGTTAACCTAAGAGGCAGACAGAGCTACTTCTTCGAGCCAATGACTCTCCAAAATCTTTCTATTGAGCACATCGTCAAATAAAGAAGCAGACGACAGGCGAAAACATCCATGATTCATTAAAGGAACATCAGAGGGAAATCCACGACACAGACACAGTTACCGGTAGGAATTTGACCGCTCCTTGCAAATTTGTGGTACAGTGCGACCCAGCTCTGTCAAGCACATCTCACCTCCCACTTGCACCTGGCACCCCGCTGCCGCCCCCTGCTGGGCCGGGTCTCTCATTACTCAGAATCTCTCACCCACGTCCCGCTGCGGCCGCCTACCGTTCGTCTCAGGCCCCACCGTATCGCGGCGGGAGCACAAACCCGCTGAGATGCTCACCTGAAGTTCCACCCTGCCGGCTCCAGACAAAACGGCAAAGACGCTCGGGATCTTGGGACTTCCGGGCTCTCTGTCCGCTCGGCAGCCGACGGTCCGTTCCTAACAGGATGCGTATTTGCACCCCACCCCCAGGGACTTGGACTTTTGTTTCTGACCCCCTCGAAAGTGGCTGAAGATAACAAAGGGCGTGCTGAGTTTGACAGGAAGGCATCCTGTAATTCCCCGTAACCTTGACTTACATGAAAACACACTAACCACACAAATACAACTGGCACCAGTGAGTCAACCAGTTAGATGCATCGATCCATTTGAATGAGGAAAGAATTCTACTTGAACCACAATGGCAAGTTTTATCTCTTCACTGGTTTCCTTTACAGCAGTGGTTCACAAACCATGGGTTACGACCCCCCTGGGATGGCGGTGGGGGGTGTCACCAAATTATTTGGAGGGACACCAAGATGATTTTCTAAATACGCTAACACACCCCACACTTGCTCAACAACTTTTGTTACTCACAATACATCAGCAAATTTTGTCACTGGAGAATAATACTGGAGAACCCCCTCCCCCCTGTTTGCCGAATATTATCATATTAAGGGGTCATGAGTCTTCACCAGTGTTTTTTTTTTTTTTTTTTTGGGGGGGGGGGGGGGGGGGGGGGTTCCAGACCAAAGATTTGGAAGCACTTCTTTGCAGGAACTGGCTGTTTTATTGACCTGCTGTAACATTTGAGACACTTGACTTAACCTCATCTTGCCTTTGGCGTTGTGTCTCTGGGAGTCGACCCATGATTTCTGTGACCTGGGGTGGATTAAGCGATGGTTGAAATTGGACAAAGGTGTCACACAGCTCAAGGGTTTAACCAGGAAGACATATGAGAGTAAATAACAGCAGACTAGGAGAGAAACACTACACGTCCAATTTATATCCACATATATGTACATATGTCCACCTTAACAGGAGACAGGCTGAGTAAATGGACAGCGTGTCTGACAGCAAATTCTCAACACGGACTCTAGTAATAAATCAAAGTACAGATGGGATACTCACATCCCACCAGGAGCACAGGAGGAGGGAGGCAGCATTTCGCATCCACTACTGTGATCTTCTACATATTCATGATGCGGCTGGACACCAGTGGACACTGTGGGCCCGCTCCAAATCCCAAACAGACATCTTTCCTGGGTGACAGGCACGGATTGGGTGACAGGCACGGATTGGGTGACGGGCACGGATGACTGTTCGGCAGGCATGCATCCTGTGGAATAAAGGGCGTCTCTTCCGTGATCGGGCACAAGGAATGGGAGTGGAGTTTTTATCACAAAATTCTGCACGCTGTGTTCTGGCTCAGTTAGGTCCGTGATTTGTCTCATACTTCCATAGCTTCTGGAAACTTCCGATGAGAAGACATTTATGTAATTACGCCTGATTCAGAGCGGTTCGATTTATTTCATTTTTTGAGACCCATTCCTGATATGGTTTCCCGAAGTTCTTACGAAAGAAGACGAACAGGGTTACACGTTCACGTAACAATTGTATCTTATCCGTGCATCTTCATCACATCCATTGAACCATAAGGATCACAATGACCCTGGATGAACTAATACAACCTAACACCTAGAGTGGGATAAGTAACCTTAAAATTCTGGGTAAAAGTCAGGAGATACTTTCAAGTGGAATGTGGTCAGTGATGCTTAGTCAGTCAACCAGCTGTGTTTTTGCACTACAGGCCTTGAGGGTGATATTTGTGCATCAAAATACATGCAAGAATGTGGCAGTATTGGAAAAAAAAAAAAAAAACAAAATGTGTAACCAACCTACACGCATACTGTACATCCCTATATATCCATGCATACAAATAAAGTACAAAGCATATACAGTATTATACATAAACTAAGACAAACTACTTTCTGGGAATTGTTTCGATGTGGGCATCAAGTTAGGTTCGGAGCAATTAACACTCCACTCTCCTCATCTCAGTGCATCCAAATGGGATTGATCACCGCTAAGGATGGTCAACACTCTCCAAACGCCTCTCCCGGTCCGCCTGCCCCCCCCCACGCGTCGCCAACTGAGCCACCCCCGGAGCAGCGGCACCCCCTCGCGCGCCAGACTAGCGCTGAATCACTCCGCGCCCACGCTCCCAAACACGCCCTCGCGCACCCCTCGGGACTGGATCGCGGCTCCTCTCGTCAAGTGTCAAGTACGCCATCCGCCGCCACCGGCGCGGGCTCATCATTGCCAATTAGTGGGTGGTTAATTGTTACCCAATACCGCGCGGACAGGCGCAATTCGGGGGCGCTATGATACGGGGAACACGCTCCGTTGCCACGGTCATCCAATGCTTTTCACTATATTCTATTTTTAAAAATAATGTTTTGTCATTATTACGCTCATTTATTTTAGCGATGCGACTCCGTCGACAAAAACAGCTAAAAAAATAAATTAAATAATGTCGATATATGAAAATAAAACGTCATGCATGAATATCAATGCTATGTGTGTGGATAAGTTTTGACTAGTAAGAACTCAAAACTACACAAGAACTGTTGGCAGCAAAAAGTGAATTTCCGCTTCCTGTGCAACTAGCCGCCTGGCCTGTGCCATTGGACTGTTGGAACCTTGGCAGTAATTACATTAAGTACTGTAAACACCCCACAGTGTAAAATCAAAATTATTTTTAATTCCATAGTGAAGCATTATAGGGTAACATGACACAGATTATGTTTTTGGAATTTACATTGCAAATGGGGTCAGGACCTCGTCGGAAAAAAAGCTCTAAAAAGAAAGACGGGGAGAAAACAGTGCAAAGTGAGAGTACATCAGCTAGACAAATATAATGTTTATAATTCTGTATTAAACCAATGTGTTTCGCATATCCGAATACGTTATGTTGACATAAATTGCTTATGTCCATGCATACACCCACAAGCGAAACCACTCACGCGCGCAGTAGTGCGCGCACACGCGCAGGCGCGCGCACGCAGCCGTGTAACAAAGCCGCCACCGCAGCCACCTCCTGGAACCCGCTCACATGCATGCGCGCAAACGCCCCGTCTGCGTGTGTTCCGCTCTGCTGTACTGAGACAGATGTCTACTCCCCCCCAGCCGAACCCCCCGCGACAGTATGCAAACCCCTAACCTGCGCTGTCAGAAAATTCGGAGATCGTTTGTGCGTGTGCGTGCATGTGCACGTCTGTGTGTGTGTGTGTGTGGGTCACCGGTGTTGACAGGTGCCTTTGGTAAAGAGAGGGCTCCAAAGCCCAAGCCTGACTGAGTGTGTGTTTGCATGTGTGCGCATGAGTGTGTGACAGAGAGTGAGGGAGAAGAAATAAAAAAATGGGCGAAAACTCCCAGCAGCTGTCGACCTAATTCCTCTAACACGGTGCTTGTGCTCCGATTAGAAAATGGATCTGACCCCTAATTTACTCCTGACACCGGCTAATGCGCTATATCTCAATCACTCCGTCCCTCATCGCCGCCACTCAGCCAGGCCCTAGCCAGGAATCCGCCTCTGACAGCAGCAGCCAGCCCCCCCCCGCACACCCACCACCGACGCTCACCACGCGAAAGGACGGTTCAGCACGGACGCGGGGTCGGGGCGCGCACGCTGCACAAGGAGCCGGTCGGTACGGACACGCACGTCACTCTGCGTGAAGACGAACGCTGATAGGATACCGATGTAACGTCAAGCAAAACTAGTGTGACAGTACTAAATACTCACTGCTTGGGTTTCATTTAAATATCGTGTCCACTGCAAAATCACTACAGTGATTTCTGCGCAGACAGAAAAACGCATTTCACATGAAATCTGCATTCATCGATGGAAATGTCAATGAAAACTTTTCACAGCGCCGACATAAAAACACATCTTCTCTAGCACCCCCTGATGGAGAAACCTGTTAATTGCAGCGTGTTTTTAATTTCTACCTAGTGCAAATATAATTCGGGTTGCTATTTTTAATTTAACAGTTTGGGCAAGCACCAGCGTGAGTAGTCATTATTTGAGCGTCAGCGTGAAAGGGTCAACGTGGGAATTCACGCATGTGCAATTGTGGAGGTGTTGGCTGCCTTTTATAGCAGTACAATGCGAATGTCAAGGCGTGAAAGTGAGTGTGTCGGTTATGAATAACATTTGTGTCCGCATGTGAGTTTCAGTCCAGTCTGTGAGGTACGTCGGTGTGTAAGAGTGGTGTGTGCGAGCTGTTCAGCAGTTCACTTGTCACTATGTACGGTGACATCCGAACATGTGTGAATGCATCACGGGTGTGTCAGGATTTATGCGCATACGCTTGTGTGTATGTGTTTTCATGTGCCGTTTCAGAGCGTATGCCTCTGTTGACCTGCCAGTGTCAGAGTGTCAGTGTGTGCGTGCCGTTTCCGTGCGGCACTGTCAGCACGCGCATGTGTGTGTGTGCGCGCGCAGTGCTGTTGCTGGGGCTGCCAGCTTGTGTGCAGCCAGAGGGAGTGGCAGCAGCACCGAGCAGAGCGGGAATCAGAGGTAAGGACCAGTGCCAAGTGGGTCCCTGGAGAGAGATTGAGAGGGACAGAGAGAGAAGAAAGAGGGAATAAACAAGAGGGTTTCTCTCTCTCTCTCTCTCTCTCTCACACACACACACACACACATACATACACACAGGCACGCGCGCGTACGGACTGGCAGACAAAGGCACACAAAAAACGCCCTGTCAAACATGCAGTCAAACACACATTCTGACACAAACCCACCCCACATGTGCGCAAGAAAAGAGACCGCAAACACACACACACACAAACGCAGGTCACACAGACACCACCTCCAAACACCAACAGCGGGTCAGAAATAGAACGATTAGATTAAACTGGGGAATAATGGTGCTCATGTTCATATTGGCGAAGAGGGGGGGGGGCAGGCAATAAAACGCACGGCCCTCAGCACACTGGACAGAAAGGCCACGCCGCGAGGTGGGACGATCGAATAACGGCGGCAGAGCCTCCCGCGGAAGGAGGGGGGGGGGGGCTGCCACGCGGGGAGCAGAGAGCGGGCTCAGGACGGCGCCCGGTGATCTCAGCGGGTCTGTCGCACGGCTCCAGAGATGGGCAGTGGGGGTGGGCATAGATGACAGGGAGGATGTCTGGATCGTTCCGGCTTCACCTCACGCGCGGCTGCCATGTATGTCCACATGGAGCTCCCGGTCTTCCTCGTGCGTTTGCGTGTGCGGCCGTCGCCTCGACCACTCTATCCTCGAGTGTTTTCGGCATCTCGTTGTACGAGGATTTAAAAAAAATTCTTGTACCGTTGTGCGTTATTTGTATTTTATTTATTTTTTTTCCCGGAGAGCAGTTTGAACGCGCTATGCAAATGAGATGGTTATTACCGCATTGCTCATCAAGCAGCACGTAGGAGACATTAATAGGCTGATGAATATGCATGTGAATTTGTTAATTAAGTTAATTATTCTGCTGAAAATGCATTCGTCTTCCAAGGACATCTTCCCTAGGATTTCAACCTGCTCCTTTCATTAGTCATGCAAAATTTTAAACATGGAGCGGGGGTGGGGGGGGGGGGGGAGGAGAGGAGACAATAGTTTTTAAGTTTTATTGAACAAAAAAAGCCCCAAAGTCACAGCAGTGGGAAAAATTAAGTTGGCATTTTATACTTGTCCTGGCGCAAGGAGGCCATTTTATACGGTTGAAGAATTAACCAATTTCCTTGTGAAAATTCTCAGTTCAGCCCCACCCAGTCCTACCCCCTCAGCTACACCCAGTTTGACTTATTTTCCTTCTCTCCCTCTTTGGTAGTTCTATCTTTCAGTTTTTCCTCTAATTGCTTATTAAAACCTCTTAAATGAACTTTTTGTGCCAACTTTCCAACACATTAATTAATTGTTGTAGCCAATTAAGTGCCGTTGTGCAAATGAGTTTCGGCACAAATGGTCCTGCAGGGCCGCCCTCCTCCCCGCCTGCCTGCTTTCCCACAAGCCCTTGCTCCCTTAAAGAGGCAGCAGAACACACACTCGGGGGCGGACCGTCGGGCCTCGCCTCCGGGATTTAGCCGGGGGTCGGTTCTGGTGTCGTTAATGTGGGGTATCTGGGGTCAGGACCGCTGCTGATGCGGCTGATACCACATAAGCAGACTTTGGAGGCTTTGGGCACAGAGGAGAAGCCTGGGAACAGATCTCACAATGCAGGAGGGGGCTGGTGTGTTTGTAGGGAGGGTGGGTGCAGGTGCCACCTGGCTGCCTCTTGCCCACTGAGCCCGAAGTTTAATGAGATGCCACGCTGGAGAGTGAGCAGCCTGCCAAGCTGTGGCCGCCACAACCACTGGGTGCGAGACGGACGGCACGAGCAGGACACACGCGGGGGCCGGGAGCGAAGCGCTGGAGCCGTGACCCTGCTTATTGCGGGAGCTCCAGCCTTAACCCCCCTAAACTGTGTACTAGTTTAGCGCATCGATCCCTGCGGGTCCCCTGAGCTGCCCGCTGAGCCGGCTCTTACTGTCACCGTGGTAGGACTGAGTCCCGATTGGCAGCTAGCGGTTGCTACAACCAACAGAAGACCAAGGTGAACTCCCATAGTAACGACCTAATGCTCTTACTAATAGGAGCGATTCTAGAATGTTTGAAGGTGGGAGGCACTAGAGGGGGCCAAACTTATCATTAGCCAATGATATGTTTTGAATTGGTGAGTGACGGGGAGGGGGCACTCTGGGGGCCAATCAGCTTTGAGCTGGGGCCAGTGCCCCTGTGGCCTCGCCCCTGTATACACCCCTGCTCACGAAGGCTCTCCGGTGAAGGCCTGTGTGTGTGTTGTATCCTGTCAACTTTCAGTTTGCCAGCTGAGTTGAGATGTCATTTTCGCCTGCACGATTCTTAGTTTTTCCGCCATTCATGAAGTAGATTAAGAAAAAAAGAAAACCAACAAACTTCGCAAACCAGAAAAGAACATTTTACCACTGCACCGCGTTATTTGCTAGGCCGGAAAGACTGAATAAAGTGACGTAGAATAAAAGCATTTAATGAATTTATAGCGGCACACGTAGTCTGGCGCGTTTGTCCTTGTTTTTTTTTTTACTTTGAGGTCCTTCTTCAAGGTGTCGCCTCAAAGCGCAACCAGCTGGAGAGCCGGCGGCGGGAAGATTGCGGCCCGTCGGACGACTGCTCGGCCCTTCAAAGCCGACGGGCATCAAATCAAACCGGCTGCACTTTCCACTTTCAGGCCACGCGGGCTCCGCGTGAACGTGAGACGGGCACAGATGTGCAAGCCCCCTTCGAGTTTCATGGACGCGTCCATCGCCGGCTGCATGTCCCCCCCAGTATTGAATTTGGCTTCATTCATCCCTTCAATAAACAGAGCTTTGTATTTAAATTATGAAGTTGTGTGCCCCCAATCTCAAACCATCCTGCAGATGTCCCCAAAATAACGAGACACCCCAGAATGACCTTCTGCGTGAGGTCCAGCGTGATTACGTTTCGTTGCAAGACCTCGTTTCTGCCATTCTCTCAGCCATGTTATAGTCTTACCTCATACGCCAATCACTACACGGTACAGCTGTAAATTTCAGTAGGCTAATTGAACAACGTTATACCGCACTGGGGTAACAGAAATTAAACAGGATTAAATAATGATAATTTCGCTCTCAAAGAGCGCTTGAACTGTGATACCAAATAGCTATTTTCTTGGTAGGAGCAAAATTCCAGAAAAGACATGGGCCCGGCTAACTACCTTAAGCCAGCTGTAGCTACTGCTAGCTAAGATTAGCCACCAACAGCCATTGCAAAGTACTATTAGTACAGTTAGCTACCGCTACCTACAGTTAGCCACTGTAAGCTACTGCTACCTACAGCTAGCTATCGCTACCTACTGTTAGCTACTGCTAGCTATTGCTACCTAGTTAGCTACTGCTAGCTATTGCTACCTACTGTGTTAGCTACTGCTAGCTATCGCTACCTACAGTTAGCTACTGCTAGCTATGGCTACTTACAGTTAGCTATTGCTGGTCACCAGTACCTACTACTAAATATTGTTAAGATCCTTAGTACCTACTTAGATTGAATGAAGATCTATTAGCCTACATTGGGCACTACAAAATACCACCCTTATTTTCATGAGGTCCTGGCAAAGGGTACAGCCAGGAGTCTTGGGAACGATGTTGCTGTGATTCTAGGTTGGTGCAGGTGACAGTTGGCACATGGGAGGCTTGGTGTGGCTGCCCCCGCTGATCATGGGCACATGAAGGCCCTGATCAAAGAGACTCAGTCATCAAACCTAGGATGAGATGCAGAAGGAGCTCAGTAGCGTGTCTGTCAACGCAAGAGCCCAGCAAAGGAGTGCTGACCTAAATTTCCTTTGGGATCAATAAACTAAGCAAGTAAGCATCCATCCATCCATCCAGACACGTGGGGAGGAGGAGCTAAGGGCCGAGCAACACCAAGAGGCTGTTGGTTTAAATCCCAGGAGAGACACCAATGGTCTGAAACTCCTCAGGACCACTGGGCAGATTATTAAATAATGTGTGGAAATATCTACACCCAACATTTTATTAAGCAGTCGCATTTTTCTAGGTGAGCGTGGCTTGTTTTTGGGACAGGATGTTCCAGTGAAGTGTTTTGATGCAGAGACCCCTAGCTGGAAATATTTATGAAGTGCTCAAGAACTGGCCTGTTTTTATAGCCGCGTCTGGGGAATTGGGATTTTCTATACATTGCAGTATGATGTATCTGCTACCATGGTACCACAAATATTTACATTATGTGTGCCATGGTTTACGGAAGCCTTAAAGAACTTACATCACTCACATTTCCCCGATTCTTACCAGTCCACGGTAAACCTCTCCCCCTTTCCAGATCACCAGACACTCATCACCCTCATCTCTCCGCCCCCCTACAGAAATATCCGCCCACTTCCTCTATTCCTATTCTTAGAGTCCCACCCCCTGCCAAACTGGCCACACCCCCTCTGTCCCACACCCGTCAAAGATAAAGCCCCCTGCCAGCACCCGCCTTTGAGGCTGTCACCCCCCCCTCCCGCCGCCCCCCGCCCCGCTCAGTGCTAATCACAGCCTTGAGCCTGCTAAGCCTGAGCAGGGGCCCTGCTGATCAGGGGGTCTTTGCCGCCAGCTCTCGGGCCGGTACTGCTGGGATTATGTTATTCCGCCCACGGATCTCGCATAATCTCACTTTCCACTCGCCGCCACCTGGGGAGCCCCGCCGAGAGGTTGACTCAGCCCCGGATTCGTCCTGGCAGCTCAGGCCCAAGTTACACTCAAACTTTTCACTGAGAAGAACTTAGAGCCCCGTCCACACGAGCGTTAACTGATGCTGCTGCTTTTCGTTTCTATTTTTTTATTTTTTTTTTTGCGAAAAGCTTGAAATAGACGAATAAATTTCCGGGTTTCTCGTGCAAACTTTAGGCACATGTCATGCGGATAAACCTGACGCGCAGTTATCAAGCGGGGGGGATTGAGAATTCGTTCTTCTTCATATGCAGAGTAATACTTTACAGTAGCGATTCCCAATCCGGTCCTCAGCGACTCACTGGCGGCTCACGTTTTTGCTCCCAGGGAGCTGGTAGGGAGCAAAAAGGTGAACCGTCTGGCATGGAGCTCTGAGGGAGGAAAAACGTGGACCAGCTGTGGGTCCCTGGGAACTAGATTGAGAAACACTGCTTAACAGAGGACAGCTTCCACACTGACCCTGGCCCAGTACTGGATAAGCTGAATGAATGAAGGAAGGATGGATGGATGAATAGGCACTTTATTGGGGCACCTTGGGTGATAATTTTGTCGCAAACACAGGATGACATTTTAAAGTGTTTGCGTAACTTGGCACCTGTGACCCTCTGTGCTAACACAGTCAGGGATGGACCATTTTCACTGGCTTCTGTGTTGGCAAACTGGCAGTGTACCAAGGTCACTGTCGCAGCTAAAAGCATCACTTATAGTTTCTCCTTAACCAAAACCAAACATGTTTATTTATCTGCTTACTATGTTACCCATGTTTTCATTTCCTTTGCCTGCCTGACCGTGAAAATCCTAGGTTGCCACACGCATTTTAAATCACACGGACAGTGGACACGTCCCTCCCCCCCCCACTTTTCTGTTAGTGGTTTGGTCCGGCCTAGGTGCTCCACCTGATTGACGGCTGCGGGACTCGTCCTCCCTCTTCCCCCGGCCGTAAACCCCGCCTCCTGCTGTATTCCTCCCCCCACGTTGGCACTCTTCCTCGTGTCCTCCCCGGGGTCTCATTAATGACCGCGCCGAGCTCGACACGCACGTACGCGTGCACGCACACGCGCACACAAACACGAAAATAAATAAGAATTAATAAACTAAAAACTTACACACGAAACACAGCTCATCCGCTCAGACTCGCGCGTGCTCGTGCACATGCATAAACAGTCTCTTTCCGAACACGACGGCAGGTGAAGATGCCCTCTGAACTCGGGCTCAGCTGTGCCCGCTGAGGGGCTGGGGGACGGGGGGGACGGCTGCTCTCTGCCACTCAGACCAAATGCGTCTGGCACGTGCCAAGCCAAGGAAGCCCGTTGCCAGGGAGACAGCGTTCCCCGGGTATCCATCCCTGGCCTGCATGAATCCGAGGCCCAGCAGGCCCATCATCCAGCTTGAGGGCCTCTTACTCTCTCAGCGTGTCCTTAATGCCCCCTCACGTCACCCCGCTCGTGTCCACACCGCACACTCACCACCCCAGCAGCCCCCTGTTCCCCATCAATCGGACGACTTCAGAACACCCAGCGTCACAGCGTAGGAGACAACTCAAGGACCTCGCTTACAAGTGACATTGATCCAGGTGAGCCAATACCAGACCGACCTCCTGTGAAGCTAATAGAACTTTCTACGGCTCCCCGACAATTATATTAAGAAGGTACCAGACAGATGTACAGCACACCATACAGAAAATGACACAATGGCAACAGCTATCAAAGATGTAGGTCAGCGACGTGGTTAAGGAAATATCTTTGCTTTGATATCCTCATAATTCAATGGAAAAGCCTGACCTTCTCCTTCTGGAAGTTGAGGTTGCCAGCTCTCACACATCTGGCGTGACAGGTTTTCAGACTCTCACAGTCACGCAAGAAATCTTACGGCGAATTTCTATTATTCCATCATAAAATTAAAATATGCTGCATCAAAAGTATTGAGGTAGTTTGCAAACCCTACAGACTATTAACAAGGTAATAAAACTGTCACATACATGTAAATGAATGTGAAGACTTGTCTCGAATTGAAAATCTCACGCCAGCCAGCTGACCGAAGCTGGCAACCCTGTAGGTAACAATTTCTTTGTAAGCAGGTTAAATATCATAAGTATGAGCTCGTACCTTGGTTAGATACTCTTGGATAGAGTTTTGCACCGCTAATGTGAAACGGATCTTACTCGCCACTTCTCGTCTTCGGGGTTTCAGGGGTTGTTCGTGGCGCCTGTTTAAAACTTCCCCGTGTTGATGTTCTGATAAAACGTAACATCGCTGTGTTTTATCAGTAGTTATTCATATAAAAAAAAAAAAAAACAACCAAACCACTGCTGGTGTAGCTACGAATGATAACATACGACAGATTTAGAAAAAGACGACATAAAATCATAATCAAAACATAGGCGTCCCGTGCTTAATAGCAGTTACAGAATCAATTTTTTTTGCACCCCGTACACTTTTGGTGACTAATTGCAATACATCTACGCAAATTTGCTTCCCCACCTATATGTTAAACCATGTATAAATAATTAGCACATCTTTAGCAATTATTCCACAAGTCTACAAGCATAGGCATAAGCGAAAGAGATGAATCGAGAGATATTATAGTCAGATCAGGTTGCGCCAGTGTCTGGCAGCTCAGATTAATTATATACATTTCCAGGAGACTGTGATCACGCTGAGGCGGATCCGATCCGCCATTGCACCTCGTCAGGATGTATTGCTCTTGAGCACTTGCGAAAGTGTGAACTTTAATTTGCCGTTTAATTTCCCTCCCCCCTGACGTGCGGAATTCACGGATACGGATACGCGTAATATTAATCGCACTGTAATGTGCGGTAATTACTTTTTATGGACTGAGCAATAACCTTAAATATCACTTTGGAAAACGGAGATATCCCTCATAACCAAGTTTTTAAAACAACTTTATTTAACTTAATTGTTACATTCGAATATATCGAGAATCCAGTAACCTATAGAGGTGTATTTGGACAACTTAGGGTTATATTGTATTGCTATTTTCAAATGAACGGGTGTCTCCCTCTAGCGGCAGTTCTTTTCAAAGCACGTTAAAGATCATTTTAAGAACAGTCTTCAAAATACAATAATTAAACTGCTGTTTGCTGAACGAGATCCTATGAAGTCTTCCTTCGAAGCTTCCCAATCCACTTTCCTCGTACTGTATCCACAAGGCTGCAATTACTCCTGGATTAACTCATTTTGTCTTCATATTCTCTACACGACAGTTAAAATTAATATATGATAAAATGGTGTCTCCACCCCTCGTCCTGGGGGCCCCACAGTGTATGTTTTCTTTCGTAGTGAAATCTTAATTAGATTTGATTAGATAGTTGATTAAATAGGAAAATCCCTTAAGTGTGTTTTTTGTTCCGTTTAGAATTAGCAGTGTTAAATTACAGTCAGTTATCAGAAAAAAAAATATTGCTTAATAATCCCCTGAACGATCAAATAAGAGCATGTCAAATAAGTGATTACGGAAGGCGCAAATGGAGCTCAATTTTAAATGTTTTCCTATTGAATGGCCTTTTAAACATCCTGCTCTTATTAACAGAAATCCTAGTTTACTCCGTCGCCAGGAATTAACGCAGCATGAAATCGCTCTTTCTAAAACACACTGTTTTAGAGATGAATCTTCGTCAGGTTTAAGACGAGCAAAAGGAGCAGCACATGCCATACTTCCCCGATTTCTGTCGTAGCTTGTGGTGATTTACCAACCAATTACCATCGTTTTAAACAACTGCTTCATTGTGCCTCATGATGTTTTCAGTAAAATAGAGCTTTTCCGGTTAAGAAAAACTCTTTCATAATGCCATTAAGTAGAGGCATTTCAGACAAACTCAGATGCGTTTCCCGCAGAAAAGGAAACGTAAAAAATGTCGCTAAATGTCTGGTCATAAAAACGTAAAAAATGTTTGGTCTAATTCACCAGATAAAATGTGGTTTAAGAAAGTGGGTGTTTCTCAATATCAAGAACGCAAAGACCGCATTTGTGGTCTTGGCAAGACCGGACTTGTTAGCTTGCCTCCCAAGAACGAACTTCGGGCGCAGTGAATAGTGGATTGATTTCGTTTAGCAAGAATGCAACCTATGTGTTTTAACATTTGAGAGAGTGACATCCGAGGATTTTTACCGTCCCCTGTACTTCTGTTTTTGAGTATTGGAATTGGTCTTGCAATGATCAGGCAATGGATGATGACGTAAACCGGGTACACGAGAACACGTATGGTCAAGCAGCGATGGAAAGTTCAGCTCCAAAAAGTAAATCTCCAGACCAAGATTTTGTTTCAACCTACCAGTTGAGTACCCTGACTGTGGCTCTTTATGCTCAACTGGTCGGTTGAAACAAAACCTTGGTCTGGATTTGTACTTCCTCAGAGTTGCCGACTTTGGTCAGATGGCTGGCGTGAGATTTACAATTCGCGACAAGGCTGTACACACATTTACATGATGCAAGAATTTTATTACCCAATGCTTTCGATGCAGCTAATTTTAGGTTTGTAGTGGAATAATATAGATTTGCCGTAAGATTTCACACGTGACCATGAAAGTCTGAAACCTTGAGTGCCTCCTCTGTGGTCAAGTACGCATATTGAGGGACACCCAGTGTTTCTCAACCTGGTCCTCGGCAACCCTCAGACGGTCCATATTTTTGCCAACTCCCAGCTTCCAGTCTGGGGGTCCCCGACGACTGGCATGAGATTCCTATGAAACTTGTGGAGAATCAGAGCAGCCTTTAAACCAGTAATTCCTTGGCTCAAAGCGCCACCTGCTGGTCGCACTTAAAACATTTAAGTAAAGACACGATTTTGGCCTTCGATTTCCTTTAATAAACAGAAAAGAAAACATATTACAAAATATCTTTACAGTCACAGGTGACCCAAAATCTGGCTCCTTATTTTCTACCATTTCTGAGCAGAAACAACAAAATCAATCTCAACTGTCAGCGTTAAACTTAAAAGTAGAAAAAAAAAACCTCACACACACCAGTGTTTGCTGGGTGGGGGGGGGGGGGTGGATCTATGGCATGGGACATGAAAGGTTAACGGCCACTTGAGACAGAACATAAATCAGACAAATGCAAAGGGCGGGGGGGTGTCGCCTAAAAAGAGTCTCCCAGGTATTTGTTACCATGGCAATACTGGACAGTTGACTCTTCCATGCTCAAAACGCCACCGCACAGCTGATAAGATGTCCCACAGACATCGGAAAGCAAAGCGGGAGAAGCGGTGGAGCAAACTAACGTCAGAAAACGAAGTCCACATTTGACATTTCGTGGGGGGGTGGGAGGGGGGGGGGGGGGTGACGGACAAACTCCACTGCAGCAACTTTGGCCCGAGACACCGGAAACAAACAAAAATACGATTATGCTAGCCGAAACGCGCTTTTTATATTAGGAGCTTTGCAATCACATGAGATGGGGTGGAAACAAAGTGACTGGGATTCTCTGAGGATTCAGAAGGAGGCACGTGGACAATCAGGGAAAGTTCTCTGCATTATTCAGTCGTATGTATTGGTACCCCCTGCAGCCACCCTACCGCTCATTTCCATGCATCCAGACAGACCCAGGGAACAGTCAAAAACAACTGCTTATAGAGAAGAGAGGAAAAAAAGGAGGGGGGGGGGAAATGAAACAAAAACATAGACTCCTGTACTTGACCCTCACAATGGGAAAACACATTGAGATGCCTCACATCATTCATTCTGTGTGCAAACAATCCATGGCAGGTTACATTCTAGGGCTGCTCTCTGCCTTCGCCTCGATACACACGGATGCTCGCTTTAACCAGGTGAAGACTGTGGGCGGAGCCTCCTCCCAGGGGCCTTTGCAGGACAGCCCCGCAGTAGCCTGGCTGGGGGGGTGGGGGTGGGGGGTGGGGGTGGGCACTTGGGGATTGGGGCTTACCAGACTGCCTTCTGCAACATCCCTCCAAAACCTTCAATGTTTACATGCCCCTCACTGTCCTCCCTTCCCTGGTCCCTTCTATTTTTCATCTCAGGCAAGTGGAGTATGACCAAGTACTAAACAAGCAGGTGTTCCACACTTGCTGTAACCCTGCCCCTGATTATTCAGGCTGCTCACATAGCGATAGATTCCTTAAGACGCCCGTCAGTAGGGTCCCCCTTTACCCCTGCCTGGACCCTGTGCCTGGGGTTGGCTGTTGCCCTGGAAGCCCTTGCTTCCCTGGCCCCAAGCCTCGTTACTAGGGAAACCAGGGACCCCAGGCTTGGCTGGGGCCCCGTGAGCGAATCGGAAGTCCTGGTCCCGTGGGAATTGCGCCGCTGTGCTGAGGGTCGGGACGGGCTCACCACAGAGCTGGGTCTCTGGAGATTTTGGAGAGTCTGAGGGCTGAGTCCAGGACACAGGCGCCCCCTGCTGCTGGGAGGACCGCGCCACAGCCCTGCCCTCCACAGACATCTCGTCTTTGTGGCCCGGCTGGCTGTCCTCTAGAAGCGGCCTGGGATCAGTGTCCGGCTGAGACAGTAACTGGAGGAGGGCAGCTGCTACTGCAGGGTTGATGTCCTCGCCCGTGTGCGACTCGCCAGCTGGGTGGAGCGGGCCGAGAAAGGCAGCGGGGGGGCGGCCCTGGTGGGGAGGGGGGGGCGTCTCTCTGAAGGCAGAGGTCCCTGGCCCACGCTGACCGGCTTCCGCCTTCTGACCGCGCTGTCTGAATGGGGTCAAACACAAACACGGGTCAGTCACGCGTCACGGAACCGAACACGCCTCCATCTTTATCTCACTCCACAATCTGAAGGTCACGTCAGGCTGCTAAGATTCAGACACTTCCTATCAGAAGAGCCAGTGCAAACTAAACACCATTTACACACACAGGCTCAGATGCAACACACACTGCAGCTATAGTCACCCAAGGCACTGCATGGAAACGCAGGCATCGATTTTAATCACAGTTTGCTAAACTGTGACTAGAATCTGCTTTGGATCCTGTTCCATCTACAGCACAACTGGCACACTGCAGACCCCTTAAAATGCAGACATATTACACTGCAAAAAAACACTGACAAAGTGGTTATGAACACCGAAATCCTGTGGTTAAAACACTAGACCTGGTAAATAAAAAGCACAGATTTCACACAGTTTTGAAGACATATACAGAACCCAGACGATGTAGCAGAATAACGTTCATTCACATGACAGCAATCTTAACAAAACTTAACAAAAACATGCTTCTGAGTTAGATTACCCCCAAACAAGTAGCCCCAGGCCCAGAACCGAATTCACCAAGATCGGACAATTATCAGTATGCAAACCAGTGAAAAGTTTTATTAATAATAATAAAAAAAAGACCTTCTGCATCAATAGTCTAGGTGGCAGTACGGGGTTAGAAGGTGACGGAGGAGGGTGTATTAGGGGGGGTGTGAACATGCCTTGAGAGTCGTCAGAGTTGGAGGAAACTCCAGTTGTAGTAGCTCACATTCAACCACCTCAGACTGAGTACAAACTAACGGTTCTGATTATCCTAAATCGGGATCGTGACTGCCGGCAGGTGGTCGTCCCACACAGTGTGGGGCAGAAACCTCGGTCATCCAATCATGGGTGGTTAGAAGACCGATTGACGTTAACCCCCAAATGCGGATGTGGCGGGTATCTTGTGGGCAGCACACAGCCACAGAATCATTGTGAAGGGCTCAGCCTGGCTGCCCGCAGCTCCCACTCCGAGGGGGGGGCAGACAGAGGGAACCCCTCACATTTAATCCTAATTCTCACTCTCTCAAAAACAAGAAAAGAAAAGATGAAGCACATAAAACATGATGGGAATGGAGTATATGGAGGAGAAGAAGGAAGACATGCAGTTGAGATCTATGGTTTAAAACATTTATTTTCAAATTATAATTTATTAGATTTTATGCATATAGACTTACAGACATGTTTTAAAAGAAAAACGTTGTAATAGGATGGGAAAAAAAAACAGAGAACCCAGTAGCCTTGAGAGGGTGGGGGCAGTGAGAGATAACAGTACGTGTTTGTACACCCCCACTGGTGCCCCCGTGCCCCCCCAGCTTAGGACTGCGCCCCTTCCAGTCCACGTGACTGACCCCGACCCCCCCCCCCCCCCCCCCCCCAGACAGATGTGTTGCGACAGGTGAGACAGGTGCTCTGCCAATCGTGACATTGTTGGAAGGGGTGAGATGGGAGACTATGGGTGGGGGGGGGGGTGTAGGGGGGGCAGAGTGGCTTGATCCCCTAGTTGAACTTCAGCTCCAGCGACAATCAGTTTGCACATTGAAGTGTCCGTTTAAAAAAAAACAAAAAACAAAAAAACATTCATTTAACAGTAGCGGATTTGTGCTTCTTTATAGCTGGAAAAATGTGTTTGCTTCAAAAATGTACAAATTCTAGAAAAGCAGACCCATAAAACATAAGCCAGCCGAGGGCGGGGCTGCGACACGCGGCTCCATTCTCGCCCGTCCCTGACCCGCCCCACGTGCTGGACATCAGTGCCCCGGTGCTCTCTCAGTGCCCCCTAGAGACTGAAGTCAGACTTGCCCTTGCGATCGCCAGCAGCGGCACCACGGGGGACGGGCTCCTCTGATTGGACGCCATTGCTCTCGTCGGCTTGCTCCGCCCCCTCGCCCGCCGGTTTAATCAGCTGTCCCAGCAGCAGCGCCAGGAAATTAGCCTGGTCCTCCTGGCTAAGGGACGGATCGGCCGGCGGGGCGGGCTCCGGGGGTTCCTCGGGCGCTCCCGCGGGCTCCTCTTCCAGCTCGGCTCGGAGCGGCGCCCCCTGTTGGTGGGAGGGCTCGCTGAGTACCGACAGCGACTGACTGAGGTTCTCCAGCTGCCGTTGGCTCTCGGGGTGGGCCGACACACTGAGCAGCTGGGCCACCTGCGGGAGGCTCAGGTCCGTCTGCCTCTGCAGAAGGTTCAGGAGCACCGCCAGCTCACTCTGGTTCAGCTGCTCCGTGGCCGCGCCCAGACCTGGGGACACATGGGGGGGGACAGAAGGGGGAAAGTTAGGGGAGTGTCTCTGTGTGCCGGGTCCTCATCCGGTCGTGGGATTCTCACCTGTAACAGGTTTACTGTGCTTCACGTGGTCCAAGGCTGGGGGCGGGGTCATCAACACAACCAACATCACCCACCTATCGCCTTTGACTAAACTCGCATCACAACGCTGCCCCCTGCAGCTCCCCTTAGCAACCGAATTGTCCTGTGGCCCGTCGCCACGGATAAAAGGAAATTTTGGGACACGCATACAAGGCAAATCAAAAGCAGCTGACGTCCTCGTGCGAGGTCGCCTAGCGACGCCGACCCGCGGGTCTCTAGCACGGCATGAGCCCCCGGTCACATGACACACGTGGTGCCTCGTACCTTATCTTTACTGACGCTTGTTATAATGAGCAAAAATATTGGGTTGACAGATTTAATCACGATTTGGGCCAAAATCCCAGACGTGTACAGTATCAGAAACCATGGACAGAGGTGGCACTGCCTTCCACAGAGGTTACTGTGTCACCGTGGACCTGGCAGTGACACATATTCGCTAAGGACCTGCTACATGGGGCGAGACAAGGGAAGGAACGACAGGCATGCTGGAGGCTGTCTGTCTGGAACCCCCTCCCATTCCCCCCACCTCTAGCTTAAGTGGACCTGCAGAGGCAAATGGAGGTGGCGGGGGGCTGAGAGGGCATGGTGGTCGGGGGGGGCAGAAAGTGCCTCTCACCTGCCAGCTGATTGTCGCCGGTGCCTGAAGACTGGGAGCGGCCCGGGGCGGCTGCAGGTGGGGGTGCCCCGGCGGGGCTAGCCGGGGGCCGGCTGTTTTCTCCACTGGGGGGCCCAGCGGGGTCCTTGCGGGGCACTTTGGGCACATCCTCAGGCAGCCCGCTCTGACGTTGCCGCCTACGTTTCTTGCTCCAGAGCTCATGGCAATCCTGCCAGTGCGGGAGGCTAGAGGGGTAGGGGGCCAGAGGTCATTTAATGGGGGGGGGGGAGGTCAGGGGTACATGCCACAGCAGGTGGGGCACTCACTCGGGCGGGGCCATCTTGCTGGGCTCTACGTCGATCAGGAAGTCGCTGTGGAGGGCCTGCTCTGCCGTGCAGCGCCGGCCGGGGTCAAGGGTCAGCATGTGGTCCAGCAGGTCGAGGGCAGCGGTGGGCAGGCTGCAGGCGGAGAGAACAGGTGAGACACACACAGGCGCCCACACACACAGACAGACAGGCACACACAAGCGTCTGTATTCATACCGTTGTAGGGACCATCCATTCCTTTCTATGGGCAAAGCCGTAATCCTAACTGATAACCTTAACCGCTACCCAGCCCTAACCATACAAACAAAACCAAAGACTTTCTGCCATTTTCGGTATTTGATTGCATTCACAAATTTTTTGAAAACTGAGTTATCCCTTGTGGGGTATGAGAAAATGTGAGTTTTTATGCTGCGGGGGACAATGGATCCCCACAGATAGACAGGCAGACAGGCAGGCAGGCAGGCAGACAGGCAGACAGGCAGACAGGCAGACAGGCAGACACCCACAAAGAGAACTCCTCGCGTAGCCGCCGCCTATACTGCTTCTTGGGCTTCATGGTGTTGAAGTAGGGCAGCTTGATGACATCAGGCCAGACTGCCGGGCAGGGGCTGCCGCAGAGGCGGCTGAACAGGGGACACAGGGACGGTCACTCCGTGAATTAAATGTTATACTCAAAATTACCGACATAATATGTAAACAGAAAAAAGAAGGTTCTTCCACAAGAGGGCGCCATACCTGATTAGCTCCAGCTGGAGTAGTTCCTGATTTGCCTGGAAAATGGGCTTCTTCGTGAAGAGCTCTCCCAGGATGCAGCTGTAATGGTACAGGGGGCGGGGTCACGAGCCTCTCACTGACACGCTGTTACCGTTTACTGCTGAAAGGATGTTTTTTTTTTTAAGCAGCCCAAGTGCTGAGGCTGTGAGTGGGTAGCAAGAGCTGGAAGAGGAATGCGGGGGGGCGGGGATGTCTGTATGTGTGTTTGGAGGGGGGGGGGGTATTATCCAGCCATAAGACTTAATAAATGCATTACAGAGGCAACTGGGACTTTAGTTTAAATTATAGAAGACCCGCATCAAATATTTAATTAGCTAAATTAGGGAAACAGCTAAAAAATAAACCCAAATAAATTAGTACATTTGTATAAATGGCGGAACAACGGTGACGATGGTGTTAATGTAGAATGAGGAAATTTAATTGGACATTTTAATTATTCAATAACAGATGGCACACAATAGTAAAAAGGTTTAAAGGCCATGATGAAAAGCAAACTGCTACTATGTGATTTAAATGTTTGTCCCCCCCCCCCAACAGAGGACAACTGAGACAGGAAATAAAATTTAAATACATAGTGCATATAAAGTAGAGGAGAGATGAACAGATGAGCTGCGAAGGGCACCGCCCACAAACATCTCACTGAGATTTGATTGGCTGTTTCCTAGAAAAAGCATCCAATGAGAAAGAATTATAGTATGCAGCAGTGGCTTGGCCAGCGTCGCATTGAGAGTGAGAGGGGAGGCTGTTGATTTGTGTGCATCAGAGAGGACAGGACATGTGCAGGTGGTTTGTGTGTGTGTGTGTGTGTGTGTGTGTGTGTGTGTTTGTGCGCGCGTGACGAGGGGGCACTGACCCGCAGCTCCAGACGTCAATGGCCGGGGAATATCTCTCCTCCCCCAGGAGCAGCTCGGGGGGTCGATACCACAGTGTTATCACCTTGTTAGTGTAAGGCCGGCTGTGGGGGGCAGGAGGAAGGCAGGGACAGTTACACCCGTGACAAACAGCTGAGTGTAGCTGCTCTGAAAGGCGGCACCACATGCTCAGCACGGCCGTCAGACACGGGCGACCTCGCTGTCCGCTGATCGCTGACCGCGCTGGGAGATCAGCGTACCATCCGGCCGTCGGACTCACCTCTCCTCCGAGTTGTAGAGCCGGGCCAGACCGAAATCCGCCAGCTTGATCTGACCGCTGTGGAGGAGGAGGAACAAACTCTCGTTAGCCCCTATTTGGGAGACGACGTCCCAACACCCCCTGCCCGAAATTCGGCTGGCACCTGTTGTTGAGCAGGATGTTGGAGCACTTGATGTCCCGGTGCAGGAAGTTCTTCTTGTGGCAATAATCCAGGCCCTCCATCAGCTGCCGCATGAAGCTGCGCACGTGCTCGTGCGAGAACTGCACCAGGCCCGACTCCAGCAGCCCCATCAGGTCGTGGTCCATGTACTCGAACACCAGGTAGAAGGCACCTGGAGGGGGCGGGGCCTGAACTGAGACCGCTGGCTCTTAGGCCAGAACCCCAAAAGTTTTCCTACCGTACGTGCGTGTGTGTGTGCGTGTGTGTTCATTCATTTAGCACTATAGGTGACTGATATTATCTAAAGGCACTTTAACCTATTTATATACAGGCAGCTCTCGACTATAAAATCAACTGGACAGTACGAAACACCCGACACGCAGAGTTCACGCAAGGCGACATGCATAAATTGCATTTCATCCTTTGCTTTAATATGTGTACTTCAGCAGGCATTGCAATACATTTTTGGCTTGGGGGGGGGGGGGGGGGGGGGTAAATCCGACGTGCGTAAAATATGACTCATGTTTGTGTGGGTTTCCAGTTACTGGAAATTTTAACGGGGAAATTCCAGTATGATGTTCCAGGAAAATACGGCAGTGTCGTGGCTCAATGAAGGATCTGCTCTCAATGCAGAACAGCGTGATCATGTAGGAGGCAGAATGAACATGGAGAATCCTGAGCCCGCAGCTGCCTTAGGTCTCCAGTCTGACTACAGTACTGCTCTCGTTTACCTGTGATATACTTATCCTGCATGATCCCCTCCCTCTTCTTTAAATACACTAAACAAGCCCCGCCTACCTTTGTCCTTCTTGAAGTCCAGGGCGTCCTGCTTGTCCGTGACGATCTCCTTCATGTTCACCACGCTGCGGTGGTTCAGCTGCCTCAGGATCTTGATCTCGCGGATGGCTGTGATGGGGAAGCCCTCCTTCTCGTTGTCCAGGCGGACCTTCTTCAGGGCTACCAGTTCGCCTGGGGAGGGACGGAAACAGCGCGGTGACTGACCTACGGAAGGGTCTAAACGGTCATGCAACTCAACTTCAAGCAAAAGGGGGGGGGGGGTGGTGAGGTGCAGGCCTACCAGTGTCCTTGTCCTTGGCCTTGTACACCTGTCCGTACGTTCCCTCTCCGATGATGCCGATGATGTCGAACTTGTCCACACAGCGCTTGCCCCAGTCGCTCTGGGTGTGCTTACGCTCGCCGTAGCGGGGGCAGCAGAACCTGGTTCGCCCATGATGGGGGGAGAGGATTGTAAGGGTTTCAGGAAGCCAATGGTTTTGCCCAAAGCTTAAAAGACCAGCCGGAAACTAGCAGTTGGTTGGTGTAGCTTCCTGCGTTTGGTTCAGCCCGGAAGGCCACCCCTCCCCCCCAAACTCACTTTGGTCTCTTCTTGAAAACGGGTTGCAGTGAGGGTGGGGCCTTTTGGACAGGAGATTGAGGGGGTGACGAGTCTCCACCGGCCAGAATGGGGGGGTAGCGGGAGGTCGCTCAGCAGCGGCCTGCTCCGCACCTCCTTCTCCTTCTTGTGCGGTCTTTGTGGGGGGGGTCTTCTTTGGGCTTCGGGGGTGAGAGAGGGAACATGGAGACGCAACTCTGAACAAGAGGAAATGATGGACATTAACACCCAAAACCTAAAACCATCTCATTTCTCCACGTTGCTATTCTGGCTGGAAGATTCTAAACGGGAACCGTCAGCATCCGTGCCGGCAGAACGGGAAGCCGGCATGGAAATCCGGTCCACGGGACGTGCTCCGAGGGAGACACTGCTTTATTTCTGTCGACAGCCGCATGGCCGGGCTTGTTGCGGGGGCGGTCGGCAGGGAGCTTTAGATTTGGCCACACAGATACAGAAAAATCACTAACTGCTTCACAAGGGGCGGCTGTTGGTGAGTCAATACAGCAAGGGGCTTATGGAGAGGAGTCAGCGTGCTGGCGACTCACCTGTCCTGTTCCCCCAGCAGCATAGGCGGCAAGGGCAGGGGGGGCAGCGTGGAGGTCTTCATGGGGGGCGGCTGGCGGGCAGGACTGCGTGTCGGCAGCACTGCTGGGGATTTGGGCTGAGCCGCCGAGGATGAGGAGGAGGAAGCGGAGGAAGGGGTCGTGTGAGTTGAGGCGGGCTGTGCGACCTCTGGGAGGGGCAGGGGCGGTTGATGTAGCGTGGCTGGTGACGGGGGCAGAGGAGGGGGCAGGGGAGGGGTCTGAGAGGGAGGCAGCGGTGGTGGAGGGGAGGAGAAGGGTGGCAGTGGCGGGGCCGAGGTCTTCTCTTCTCCGCGCTGATTGGCCGGCGGGAGAGGGGGTGGTGGCTAAGGGCGGGGCTTGGGGAGTTGGGTCAGCTGGAGGGGCCTTCTCCCTGTCGGGGGGCTCAGGCTCTGGCTTCACGGGCCGCTTCGCGTTGGGGGAGGATGCGCGGGTGGCCGCAGCTGCAGCGGCCTGTCGCTCCTTCTTCCGCCGGCTGAGCTCAGCGCCCAGACTGGAGTTGAGCGGCAGACAGGAGGTGGATGGAGAGCGGCTGGGGGGCCGGCTGCTGTGGGAACCACCACCGCCCCCCGCAGATGAGTGCTTCTTGTTACGCGAGCGTGAGGAAGAGCGCCGGGAAGAGGACGAGGAGAAGGGGCCCGGGGAGCGACTACGGGAGCGAGCAGAGCGCCTGTGGGGAGAGAGAGAGAGGAGGAGGTGTGGGACTTAACGGCACAGCTAGGAGAATTCAAACACACTGATACACAGTGAAAAGGTCTGGATGACTAGAAACATTTAAGGGCAGTAGCTGGTCTAGATTTTGGACATTAGTCATTTTTAAGGAAAAGAGGACAATAAAAATTTTACAGACCAATTCTCTACTGTCAGTCTAAAAACAGAAAGTTCATTTTCCACATATCTTCACTTCACCAAGCAGAAGCAAGCGTCAAACAACCTGACACATCCTGAACTGGACATAACGTGGAGGAGATCCCAAGCCGCATCATCAAAGCTCGCCGTGCTGAGTGCGCGGTCATCAAAGGGCCGACCGGGGAGACAGTGCCAGCACTCGTACTGGGGGGGGGGTAAATCTCATACCCAGTATTTTAGCATCTCTCCCTTCCCCCAGCAACACTAACTGCCAGCCGAATGCAACAGTCAATCCTGAGAAAGAACATTTTTGTTCAAGTCTGCTCAGTGCTTGTTTTTCACAGGGGTGTGTGGACCCAACGCCTGGCGAGGGATGAGGCCCAGTGAAACAGGGCGGCGTCTGTCCCATCCTGCCCCACACAGCAACAAGAACCTGCAGGCTCCTAATCTCCAGATCAGCTGTTAAATACTTCAAATTAATTTGTTATATGTCTGAAGAGATTTGGAACACCCGACCACAAAGTTGCGTATATACTCAAAACCCAAGGGCATGCCACACATTTTATACACATGTAGCAGCAATTACCAAACACAAGCTATTTTTTAAAAATAAATCAGTTCATCACATTTGCCAAAAATTGAAGGTGAGCATCACACTACTCATTTCCCCAATTAGAAAATCTAAAATATGAAGATATTAACACTGATTTGTAAAATGATGCACTGAAATATAAATGCACCCCCCCCCCCCAGTCTTCACACAACCAGCCTATTACTAGTGACAGTTTCGAAGAGGCTTCACAACAGCAGTAACTGAGAGGGATGGTTGCTTTTTTAAAAGGCTCTTATGAAACAGCCTCTTATAAAACAGACACCGGTCTTGACATGAAATCAAGCAGGAGGTCTGCAAACCACAATTACATCTTAATGCTGCCTTCTGCAACCTCTGCAGTCACCAGTCAAGGTGCCTGCACCCCCTAGTGGCCACACTGAGGATGGCTGGGAGTCGGGCTGCATTTGCAAAGCTAGACCACTGTATAATAATACGTTCGCCGCTTTTTCTTAACTTTCAGATCACAACCAGGCCGAGGCCTTTGCTGCCACTTTCGTCCTCACAGTTGGTCTCCACACGCAGTGCAGCCGTTCGCATTGAGCAGGCAGTGGGGAGGCTGGGCTCTTACACTGGTTCGCATATTTTTCGCGTGGATTTCCTCTGGGCCCTCCAGGTTCCTCCCACAATCCAAAGGCGTGCAGCTAGGCAAACTCGCATTCCTAAATTGCCCATAGTGTGAGTGAGCGCACCGTGATGGATAGGCATACTGTTCGGGGGTGTTCTTTTGCCTTATGCCCTCTGCCATCTGGGAGGGGTACTTGTCCCATAACTCCGACTCAGACAAGCAGATTAACTAGGAAGCTGCTACATTCATGTGCATCACCGTCACCTTATTCACAAAAGAGAATGACACAAGTAAAAGGTGGTGGAATCAAATTAAATAATCGTGTTCGACGAGGTTCATCCGCAGATGCTCACGAATCCCTCTCTAAACAAAGAAAACGTAGACCATGACCTTGAAACTGCTCAAAACAGAGCAAATATGAAGAATAATTCTGAGAAGTAAATCTTACTCACTTATTCAGCTCACAAAGGACCCTCTAAGCCTATGACATGGAGGTCGTCAGTCTGTACTAGAGTACCGATGGAGTAAAAGCTGCTTTGTGAAACATCCAATAGTGTTTGTGCCCTTCAGGGGGTAAAAGTAAAACATTAAAGACATTTTTCAAAGACATATAACCCAGCACTGCCTCCCTCTACATCCGCATGGCTGTAAGAAAAAAAAAAACCTTTATTTACACATCTTAAGCAGGGGTCAGTGGTTTGGCGCAACTCAACGTGCCACTGAAATTCACAGAGAAGGTGTGAAGAGGTAAACCATGGGAAGAAGCAGCTTTCATGAAAGAAACGCTCTTTAAACTGCGCACATCGCACTGCACCTCTTTTACAGAATACAGCAGCAGAAAATATTACTGTGAATTAGTGTTGCACTGTTCACCGGTTTTAATTTCCCGTACGGTATGAATTTTTCATTTCAATTTATCACTGTAGTAATTATTAAAATCATGCCAGTTAAGCAAGCATTTTGTCATCACGCTAAATATTCAGTAATAATCAATAAAACGTGTGTCTATGGAGCTAAATATTTGTTTATAATCAATTAAACAATGTGCTATCTAGGTAAATGTACATCATTACATGTCAGTGAACCAATTCTTAGCGAGCTAAGTACATGATTATAATAAAAAATGTTTTTGAGCTGACTATACATTAATAACTTCATAAATCATACCAGTTATACTACCAAAATAAATGTAAATAATTTTTATAATTAATAGGGACGGGAAAATATTTCAATTTTATGATTAACTGCGGTCCTGGCTGCGATTAAATATTTATTAACACAAAATTCCAAGAATGATCTACTTAATTTATGCCTTTACCCCGTGACTTGAAAATATTTTTGCTGCATTTTACTTATATCTGTCCTTTTACCATGTAGGTGGCGCTACTTTCTCTCTCACCTATAGGAGAGTTGCAACATTATTGCAAAATTGCCTTGTGCCGCCATCTTGGTGCATTGTCAGTCAGGGTAATGGGGTACTCTGAGCATGTGACTGCAAGCAAGTCAAGTCGGGCTTTATTCTCACACCAGTCATTTTCATTACACTGCTCATGGTGACGTGAAATACGTAAAAGCAAAATAAATAAAACCGTTATTGTGATATCAGTGGCCTGTACTACGAAATGGGGTTACTGGCTTATTGGGGTAACTTGTCAGATTTAAGGTACAACAGTTTAAATTCATATTCGTTTGCTTACATTTTGCCCAGACTACCTTAAATTCGACAAGTTACCCCGATAAGCCAGTAACCCCGCTACGTAGTACAGGCCACAGGGCCGATTCCCAGCCTTGAATAATACCTGTATAAGATTCTAATTTATGTCTTGGCACATGCAATTAAGTTAAAGTCCTTCTGAAACATGGCATGAGAGTTTTAGACATGTTTATTTTCAGCTATTCTTTTCAGCCAGAAGTCATTTTAAGTGCTTTGAAAGACAGATTGGTTTTGTTCTCGAAGAAATATCCTCACACATTCCTCAAATAAAACGATTTTGGTAAACAAGCCTTTGGCCTTTTCTTCGGAGGTTTCCACAATGTTTCAGGTGACTCTGCATTTGTAAATTTGTGTTCCATTTAGAGCTTTTTAAACATCTCTCCAAACATGAGAAGCGGCTCATACCTCATTCCTATCGGGCTGAAATCTAATCAGAATCGATTTGGATTGGACTGAATCGAATGGTCAGCTTGGGTACCGGAATTGAATTGGGGCATCTGTGCCAATACCCGGCTTTTTAAAAACATTCGCATTTTATTGACGCAAATGCTTGATGCCGCAATATGGGTGAACTTAGGTGGAAAAAAATAGTAATATACAGTGAAAACTTGAAAATCTTAAAAAAAATATTGTGATACAAATTTTTTCCAGTGTGTTAACAAGGCCGCTTGGGTTTATTCTTCATCTTACAGCAATTCATGCTGCTCATAAATATTTTTTTTAAAAACCCACAGATTAATGGTTCACGATGACCACAGATGTGTCCCACGGTCCTGCTAATCAGCTACTGCATCGTCCTCTAATTTAAATCACACTGGGGTGTGTTTCTGCATGTCTGGAATAAACTGATATTGCCGCAGCTTCTATCCTCAGAGTATTTCTTTGCGTGTGTGAATACACACGGTGTCAGAGACATGATGGACATGTTGAAATCAGCACACCTCTGCGGGCCGATGCAAGGCAGGCGGAAGGAAATGGGCGTGTGATTCACTGTAGCTAATGTGCTAATGCAACAAGCAGCCTCGATCGGACTGGAAACAGATGGGGGATTTGCTTCTTGCAAGTCTGCAAAGCAGAGTCTGTACGACCGGCTCGCTGGGTGACAGACCCAACGCACGGGTGACTGGCGCTGCTCTGGACGGCTGCGGACAGCCCTCATACGAGGCACGCACCCCTCGGCTGGCGGCCAGCCAACGGTCCAGGACAGTGCAGACCGCACAGGTGACACGCCCGGAATCCCTCTAACACACAGCAAGCTGGTACAGCTGTTAGGGCTGAAAGCCTAGACTTGCCCCATAAAGGCCGGACTTGTTTACCACTTCTGCAAAAATCCCAGCAGCAGGAAAACAATCGTTCAGCCCCATCAATCACATTTCAAAAGCTGATCTTGCAAAAAGTACCAGCAAAGTGGGAAAACATACATAGCACTGCGCCTTAAATATGGTTTTTATAAGAGCAAAGCTATTTGCAAAAGTGCATGTGAAAGGAGTAGTTTAAAGGGTTAGACATAGGTCACGACCCACCACATCCTGTACAGCCTTTCACCTGTTAATGGTTAAGTCCTATATATAATTTTAGTGTTTAAATAATTTATGGAGAATTGGGGTCTAGCTAGAAACTTTGGCCCCCCCGCTTCAGTTGGCACTTTCAGTCTGAAGGGTAGACAGACCCTACACAGTGTTGGACCCCCTGAACCTGCCAGGGCATCCATGACCCTGCGGCAGCCCAGATGGAGAATGACCCTCGGCCTTCTATCGATATACCAGTAGCCCAAAATGAGAGTGTGACTCACTTCAGGAGAGTCCAAAACGACAAGCTGCCCTGAGCACAACTTCCTGTCAGTACCGTGGAGGACATCCAGACCTGGGTTTAGAATAGGGCCGCCAAGCCGAGGTGACGGCGGAGGGTGGGGCTGTGAGAGTGACCCCAGTGAGTCACATGCTGGGCTCACGCAGGCCGAACTCTGGTGGGTGGGGCTGCAACACTCAGCCCCCAGATGACTGTCACATGCACAAAGCTCCCTGAACAGGCAGGCTGGCATGACACCCCATTTCCCCACTCACACCAACACAGACAAACACGGCTGCATAAAGTCAACACCCCCCCCGACATGGGCAGGCCTTAGATGTACATTACGGCAAAGAGCTTAGCTGGAACTCAGAAATGATAGGGGATCGTGTGCGACACTAAAATCACTCCCCGCTTCAGTCTGCTCAAAGGAACCATCTTAGCCCCCAAGGGGGCATAGAACTGACTGCCCACCAGCATCATAACATGCATCATCGTGAGAAGGTAACGGCTATAATAAAACTAATGGAATTCGGTGCAAGATGTTAATTACACTTATAATTTAGCTTCCCCTTCATGGACCTTGAGAGTAGGAAAAATTTTGGCTAGGGACAATTAGCCCCCAAGGAGAGATTTGATATTTTCAGGGAGGCAATACACTCTCACCTTTTGAGACTATGAAGGTGTAATTATGGAAATTTGGCTAGCTCAACATGTCCCCTATGGTTAAAAAGAAAAAGAAAAAAAATCAACCCTAATTAAAATTTCCCAAACCAAACAAATGAGTAATTAAATTTCACCTGCTTGTTAGGACATATATTTTTTTTTAGATATAAAAAAATACATCTGGCACTTTAGAGTTAGACACATTCTGTGGTCGTCAACAACCTGCTGAGACAGACTGGAAGTAAGCGAGCAGCACTGATTAGAGCGACTCGTCTCAAGCTGCGGACACGTACTACCGCACCATTTACGTTACAGTTTTGGACCCGGACCTTACCAGTCTGACAGTCTAACTCCTAACCCACGGAGTGCCGTGTCACTAATCTGCCAGTCCCACTAACCCAGTCACAGTCATTGCCGTGGAGGGTTGGTGTTCGTAATGATTAACCGCCGCCACCGCTGGTCACCCCGCGGTCTCATACCGCCATTCAGTGATGACGGAACACAGATTCACGACAGAACAAGAACACTCCCCTTCCTACAGCCTCTGGTCAAGGTCCAGCAGGCCGTCGAGCAGACGAGCAGAATCAAAATGGCCGACGAGGTGGATATTGATTTTCCTTCCTATTATAGGGCACTAAATAGAAGTCTTTGCAGCCCTTGTAGGACTACATGGAGACAATGCTGCAAATAGTGTGATCTAAAACTTTAGACGCAAAAAGACTTTGTCATGACTATGGTCAGGAGGAATAAATGATACTGAGATTAAACACTAAGCCTCAACAATCCATGCGCTAAAACAGCTGCTATTCAACCTACACCTCTAAATGTGATTTTCCAGACTGGTTTCCCTAATACTTGTGAGTAAAGACCTAGAATCACCTGAACACATTCTATGTCTTTTATGGCTTATGGGAGAGCTAACCACTCCAAAGCAATGCATGCTGGGAGAGCCAACCATGTGCTGCTGACAGTCAGTGACCTTAGTTTTCCACAAGAGACCACAGCTGACAACAAATGTCACCCGTCCCAACCCCCCCCCCCATGTCCGGCCTGCCCCGCAAACACACACCTATCAGAAGAATCTAAAATCACACCCGAAACATTCAGGGCCCATGTTCAGTTCCGGAAATATCATGACAAAGGTAATGTTATCGCTTTCCCACGGTCCCGGGATGCTAAGCGCTACAAGGCATGGACCCAGTGCACTTTGGCATCATGCCGCGGCCTACAGCAACGGCCCACGGATCTCCCCAACTCCCTCAGACTACGAAGAACCACAACCTGGACCTTGACACAATGACATGTGAAGCGGCACTGAACCCATGGCATCTTCGTGAAAAGTGTCAAGTCAAGGCCAGCTCCCCTGGGTGGTCACCCTGCGGCAGATGCGACTTCCTGAAAGAACCTATGCCATGACGGGCGCAAGTAACAACGGAGCGGGAAGCGGCTGTGCCGCACTCACCGGGACATGGGACTGAGGCTGGAGGATCTCCGGTTGCCATAGGGACTGAGCGAGGAGCGTTTCCTGGAGGAGTAGGGGCTGCTGTCACGCTCGTAGCTGGAGGAGCGCTGCCGGCCACCGTAGGGGCTGTCTGAGCGCTGTCGGCTGCGCCTCGACACCTCCCGGTACGGGCTGGGGCTCTGCTGGGCCTGTCGCCGCCGATGATGGTAGCTCTCCTCCACGTCGAGGCTATAGCTCCCACCCAAGGGGCTGTCAGCACCTCCGCGTTTGGGGCTGGGGGACTGGATGGAGGCGAGGGCCTTTCTGCGAGGGCTCCCCCTGGAGGACGGCCGGCGCTTGGGACTGGCCTTGTAGCTCTTAGACTTGCGGTGGCCCTTGTCGGCGCGCTCCTTCTGCGAGGAGCCGTGCTCTCCGCTTCCCTCGCGTCGCTGCTGCTTGTCCTTGCGTGGCTTGGCCGAGCGGCCGGCGTCATCCTTACTGCGTGAGGACGAGGACGAGGACGCTGTGCTGCTCACGCTAGCCCCAGGCTGGGCCAGCACACTCTGGGGCAGTTTGGCCCTCTTCAGTACCAGGTCCCCCTCTATCTGGGCCGGCTGCCGGGACCCAGATGACAAGGTGGCCACGGAGGCCACTTTCTCCTTACTTTTCCCTGAACTTCCTTTTTCCCGGTCCCTGCTGCTCTTTTTCTTGGAGCTGCCGCAGGACTCTGCCGAGTCTTTAGCTCTGTGCGAGTCTTTGGACTTCTTACGGGGGTGCCTGTGCTTGTGTACCCGGCCGTCCCTGCTCCCGCCGGCCCCGCCCCCCTCGTCCTTACCGTAATCCAAGTCTGCCTCCAGCCTCTCCCCCCCTCTACGGTCTGCGGAGGGGCGGGATGCGGGGGGGTCCGAGAAGGTGTCCGAGTCCGAGCTGATGTCGTCATACTCAACAAGTGGCTTGATGGCGCTGACGGCAGGAGGCGGTGCGGAGCCCAGCGCTGCAAAGGCGGCCGCCGGGCTCAGCGCCGACGATTCCCGGCCGTGCTTAGACGACTTGTGCCGCTTCCGCTTGGAAGAGGAGGAGGACGACGAAGAGGAGGCGGACGACTTCGAGAGGAGTTTGCCGTCTCTGCTCGTCATGTTGGCGGCTGAGGAGTGCGGCGACAGCAGCGGCTGATAAGCCCCGCCGGTGCCGCTAGCTGGCGGAGGCTGCAGTGAGGCGCTGGGGTCCGGCTTCCTCTTGCTTCCATGGTGTCGGTCTGACCCGGGCATTCCTCACGTCAGCGGCGATCCGTCTCCCAATCGCGGGCCTACGCAGCCGAGACAATACATTAACGGCAGAACTGCACTCCAAAATCCGGTTAAAATGGTCATTAAAAAAACGTTTACAAAGCAAACAACAAAAAAAAGTATGCCCACGTTCCGTCCTTATGCTTTATCCGAGTTAATCCCAGTCAGGTTAGTAGCATGTTTCTGGCGTTTTGTACAGGAAAAAAAAATTAGCTAGAAACAAAAAAATACGCTACTTAATAATGAGCGGCTCAGCGTGTTGCAAGTTTTAATAGCCGGTTACAAAGAATCAAGCGGTAAGTCGGAGAATGGAGCTCGGTCTCCCCCGTTTCGGTTTGCTTAGCCGGCGCTGTTGTAGGTAGCAAGCTAGCTAGCTAGCTAGCTTTTCGTAAAAAACGAAAAGGGGGGAAAAAATAACCCCCTTTTCAAACAGCCACCTTTAGCCTTCTGTGAGGCTTTAGCAAAGGTGGCAGTTCCTTCAGTTTACGTTGAGTTCGGAAACAAGTAGTAGTCCATGATGAATGGGCAATATTGTTTCACAGAACTGAAAATGAAAACTTGACCCGGTTGGTACTGTTTACATGTTCGCTTTAATTTTCAATTTTTGTCTCATTATATTTGATGTTTGGTAAGAAATTATAGTATATTCGTGTGCAGAAGATGTCCCAGTTTATTAATAGTGGCCCTGGGAATCGACCAGGCCTGCATTTAGGGCGATGTTTGCGGATATAAGAACACCCACTGCCCCTGCTGTTATGAGGAGAGGACAGCCGCCATTGTGGCTCCTCCTACGAGCTTCAGCTTCTGCGCTCCTCTTGCTCTCTCCAGAACTCGAGCCGGAAGTCTCGGTCGCTGTCAGTCTTGACGGTAACTCGGCAACAACCTTTTTTTCCCAAATGCGACGCCCGCCCTCCGTTCTTGGCGCGCTGCTGTGACACCCCTCAACCTGCAGGGGGCTTCGACATAAACTACTGTAGTTGTGAAAGTTGCACACACACAAAAAAAAAAACCGGCTGTCTCACAACAACCGCAATCTTCTGTGTAAGACCCCATTCATATTACCCAAGCATCAGTCCCGCAGTTGTAATAAAAAAAAAGAAAAGGCTGCTGATAGGGAAATGTTTGTGATTTTATTATAGAAAAGTCCATAAGTCATCCAAGAGTTCCAAACAAAATCAAATTAGCTACCGCGCAAGTTTGCAGATCAGTATTTTAACGTCATGACCACGTTTAAGTGTTACGTATGAGTACACCGTTTCCAAAAAATCTCGAATATCTACCTATATATATGATACGACAACGTTGAGCCAGAGGCTAAAGAATATTAATCTAGCGCTAAAATACCTGAGGCCTAAGTCTATATAAGATCCATCACAGAAGCAGACTAAAATGATCGAATCAAGTGTCCTTCTTCCACGGGAACCGAAACCAATGTATGAAGCGGAGCCCTTCCTAGCTAATTAGCGCAAAAATCCGCAAATACAAACCAGGTGAGAAAAGCTTTCCAGTAAGGATCTTTACTCGCTGACTACCTCTCTACTGTAGCTTGCTGTAACGACGGCGTTCGTTCCTCTCCCACGAAATATAACAATCTAAGAAAAGTAAAACGTAGGTTAATTTCATTACAATCGCACGTTTCACCTTCTATCTTCATCAGTGAGGAGTTGTGTCGCCGAGATCTTCCGAAATTAGCTATAACTAGCTTTTTAGAAAAATCACATGATGAGCGAGACAGCTTGCTAGCTAACTAAAAGCATTCCCTGCAGGCAAGCTTGTTCTTCTGTCACATGTTGATGACGTACGGGAAGTACTTCTAGTGGCGACGGAAGAGAAAGGGTTTCGTGTTTTATGTGCAGTTTGTATTTTTGTTATTGCATAGGTGATTATGGTATTCAAAAGCATGCCGTGTGTTTTCCATATAACTACGATTTTTCCATTTGAGAATAAGAGAATTGTTACGGTCAAAGCCATTGGACTTAGAAGAATATGGAATTTCGTTAACGGGTCACTTGGGGGGCATACAGAATTGCCATGTGGAGGTTACGGTTTGACGAAGGTCTGCGTTGTGTTTTGCAGAGGGAGCTCCGTTTTGCTGCAACTCCGGCACAATAGGTGGCGATGTACGCCTTTGCGTTTATTAATAAGTCGCCATTAACGCCAAAGACAACGATCAATTAAGTTTTAAAAAGGTATATTTTGTTGCTAGAACAAATATTGCTGTCTAGACTATTATCACAGTCTTGACTTTAATTTCCTCTTTTCATAATTATGTGGACCTACGTACCATAAAAAGGTAAATCTACCCACAAATATAACTTCTAACGTATGATCCACATACCGAAACGCATTAGGAGGTGAACATGAGGAATGGCATTCATAAATTGATCCTTGCATTTTATTTTTACTTCCTCACTACTTCTCTGGTAAATTAGGATATCCTGTTTTTGACGGAGATCTTCACTTTAAACCACACCAATCTGACCCCATTAACCTGGCTTCAATAGCGTTAGAACCACTTGGTGATAAACAACCATTCAAGTCATACATTGAAAACAAAACCCACGTGTTGTTAACCGTGTTTTGATTGACGTTACTGAACTATTGAGTTTTAGGTTTCATTGATTTTCTCTGAAATTGGATCGCGTGAAAGCTGTATTAGGTATTGAACCCACATTAATCAGATGTCTGCTGTGTGCACACCGCAATGCCAATGAAGCACTTACATGCCATGAAAATAGTTAACATTTTTAATAATAATGATAATAGTAACATACTTTACATCTGAAACAAATCTCAAAGTGCTGCAAAATAAAAACGTTATAATGAAAACAACATAAAACACCTTTTTTTTTTAAATGAGGCAACCCGCAAAATTAATTAAAACCCATAAGTTCTGCTAAAAAGAAATGTTTTAAGTCCCTTTTTAAAACGCAATAGTCTGTGGTGCCCTCAAATGATCCAGGAGGGCGTTCCATAGTTGGGGGGCAGAACAGATGGCCCAAATACCCATGGTGCTGAGCTTAGTCCTGGGGAGGAGAAGGTGATTTGAGTTCGTGTTGGGGATAGTGGGGTAAGAAGTTCTTTCAGGTACAGGGGGGCATTGCCATAGATACAGTGGTGAGTAAGAAGGGAAACCTTTTGTTCAATCCTGGCAGAGACGGGAAGCCAGTGAAGTGAATGAAGAATGGGTGAATGTGTTCATATTTTTGCACACTCTTCAGGGTCCTTGCTGTGCTGTTCTGATTGTCTTTGAAGATTCTTGCTAGGGATTCCAAGGAGTAGTGCATTGCAGTAATCCAGTCTGGAAGAGATAAAAGTGTGAACCAATTTAAAGCATCTGGTAAGGTAAGAGATGGATGAAGTATTTTCAGAAATACTTGACGTAGAACTTCTATATTCTTTCTCGACTCTTATTCTGGTGTGTTTTTTTTAAAAAAAAAAAACAAACAAAAAAAATATAAAATTCTGCACTACTCAATGGAGTTCTCAGAGATAGTATTCATAGCTTGGGTCCTTATTGAGCTAGCATCGGAAATTCATTGCAGAGTCTCAAAGCACTTATGTAAGTCGCTCTGGCTAAGGGCGTCTGCCAAATCCTGTAAATGTAAATGTAAATGAAGTTTTGCAGTATTTCTAAAGGTGGTGGAATGAAATCTTGCAGAGATGCTTGATACGGGCTTCAAAGGTGAGTTGAGCTTCAGAGGTCATTTTTATTGCAACTTTGTTGCGCATTGATATTTCAGCGGATCTATTACACTTTAATGTGAAGTATTATTATATACAGTTGGGTAATTCAGGTCCAGAGAGTAAAAGTCCAGACCGGGATTTTGTTTCAACTAAGCAGCTGAGCATAAAGTGGCAGCCGCACAGTACTCAGCTGGTTGGCTGAAACAAAATTCCAGTCTGGACTTTCTCTCTGGACCTGAATTACTCAACTCTGATTATGATTTCATTTTGGGTTGAACAGTAACTCAGTAATAAGAGGTATAGTAGCCCCATGTGGTATCAGAGCAAATCTCACTCCGCGAGTCGTCAACAGCCCACCACAGAAAGCAAGAAACATCGTGTGAGGCTGCAGCAGCAGCAGACAGGAATGTCGTTCCCAAAAGGGGCCCCTACTTTCCGTTTCGTGCTTTTGTATGACCTGCTGGACGTCGTCTTTTCCTTAGTCATGTGTCAGGTGGAGTTGACTTTAAATAATTGCAAAACCTATGACCTGCTCTGATGCCACAAGAAAAGCAAGCAAGGCTCTCAGTAGTTTGTCTCTACCAGACTAAGGTACATGTAAATAAATGCTTTTAACACAATACTGCCGTGTATCTCTTGTTCTTTACACTTTGTTGCAATAGTATGTACATAATGTTTATGGGGAATAACGACAGACTATATTTAGTCTTAATGTTTTAAACATTAGATCTTATCAGCTACAGTGATAAGAGTTACACCTCAGATCCATATGCCTTTTCATTTTTATATGAAAGTGCTATATTTGTAAGTGGTGGACTGTGAAAAGGATGAGCAATCATGCTGTATACCAAGGCCACAGGTAAAGCAAAAACCTGCATGGATGTTAAACAAATTAAGTGTAAATTCAGTTGTAGATATAATGTTACTCAAAGGAATGTTGACAAGCCACACAGGTGCCGTTTCCAGTTGGTCAACTGCTACCCACTGTTGTCTGTCGTTAAGGATGTTAGACATCACCCTGTGTACCGTTTCGGTGTTTTTTTCTCTTCATCTACAGTGGCCGTATATTTCACAGCAGAAAGCAATCCTGATAGAAGCTGTTCAACCTTAGTTTTCATTTTTACTTGCCAGTAGTTAAATCCATCTGAGTTCTCTTATCAAATCCTTACTTCTCAATAAATTTGTATTTGATGATAACGGAGAAAACTAGGTCTCCTTTTTAAATATCTCTAAGCACAGTCATAGTTATCAATGTAAAATTTCTCAGAAATACGACATAATTAATATGCGTGAACAAAAGGATTAGGATGATTAGGATTAGAACTGCGTACTTGAATTACAACCTGGCAAAACGAGTTGTAAGTGCAGAGCATTTGCAGTGGTATATAAACAGTATTTGGGTGCGGGTCGCATCACGTGAAGTGATGTAGAGACGAGAAAAAAAAATAGGAATGACCTCAACTAATCAATTGAGCACTACTGTCATATCAAAACAAGCCCACGCCAGGCAGGCATGGTGTCACGTCCGCTGTTTATGCCCTTATGTATCAGGGTACATAACCAAGATGGTCAAAAAACTATATAATGTACTTACAAGAAGGGTGGAGGAGGGAAGGGACAGAGCGATTCTGAGCAAATGATATAAGAGGGGTTTGTTTTGGCGTCTGAAGGAAAGACACTGTCTGTAGCAGCAGTTTCAGAGACATCGGCAGCATGGTGAACCCGAAGCGGGTCCGCGAATCGCTTTTTGCGCGGTACTGCTGTGGTGACACTGGGTTTTCTGTTCTGAATTGGACCGGATAATTCGCTGTCCGAGATGGGGAAGGAGGCGAGCGGGGGGTCGCGCAGCCGATTCGAGGTGAGCACAGTCGCCGGATTAAAAGGCGTGTTAATTGGCGTGTTAGACTAACAAAGCGGAAATAATTACTTACTTGGGCACAGCGAGATAGCTAGGAGAGTTATCGGTATTTCAATAAAAACGATTATATTAGATAGACTGCGGTAGGTGTTTTTGGTTATTAGGTTATTTTGATGGATTTCGGTTTGGGTCCGATCACGTTGGGAATAACAAGCCGTACTCGCGTTAATACCAGAACATTCTTGCCTGACGGTTTTCGCACAAACAGGCGCGTTAATCGCGCTTTTAATAACAGCCGCAGCTTTTTCCACGTTGTCTGCGAAACGACGGCGTCAGGGATGTTACTGCCGATCGCCTTAACAAACACGGACCTTAACTGCTCTCCCCTCTGTCCGACGTGTTTTTATTAAGTGCAGAATTTCAATGGCTCTCTGTGTTTAAAGTGCCGATTACGGACACTTACTGGTACAAACTGACTAGTTGTATCCTGATGACCAGAGACGCCCAACTCTGAATAGTAAAAGTTGTTTTTCCGTATTAGTGACGACAGATTAAGCAGGTCACCATAAGTAATGGTGACATTGCTTTTCCTTATAACGTCAGCTGTTAATGTCCAATGTAACTGTACGATTTATTTAATCCCAAACGTTATTCTGCGTTACAATATCAATTCATTTGTATTCGTTGTATACATCGTGTAATAAACTGTTTTATCGTTACTCAAAGTGTGATTGTTAACAGGTTTCTTTTGTTCCCCAAGCATAATGGAAATAATGTGATTGTTTATTTTAATAGTGCAACAGATGACTGGCAAGGAGAGCTGCGCCGTACCTTATGCTCCGACAACTGCGACATGAATGTGCAAAGTAGCTTTTTACCCAATAATTAAATAGTATAGGTTTTACAGATACGTTTTTTTTTTTTTTTATAGTAAATCAGATATCTTCAGATTTGATCACCGGATTCCCCAATATATCAGAAAACAGAAAACGATTAACCGTGTTTAAATTAGGGTACGTGTAAGTTCGGCTACATGTATAGTAAATGGCATTGTATGCATCGCCCTGAGTGATCTAAAGTCACCCTTTCATTGCCAGATTTGTCAAACACGGGGTTTTTGTTAACGCTTACGACAGAACTTTTCGTTCAGTAACATAAGATAGATCTTTATTGTCACTATTACAGAAATAGTGAAAAAAACAGTTTAGCAGCATAAGAGCGATAAGAACAGATAAAAAAGTTTTGTAGAGAAATTAAGTATATTCGTTTTATTCGGAGCTAAGAGCAGGCTGTAGTCTTAGGAGTTGTCACGGACACGAGTCTCCATCTGTCGCTTTGCTTGCCTCATTTCCCCTCGCATAAACGCCGCCATTGAAACGTTGGAGTCAGAAGGAGGGGGAACCTATCCGTGTGGCTTTGCGTGGTATAAGCCAGCAGGGATGACAGAACAGGCCGGTCACTGGAGGGAGCTGCTAACTAAGAATTATGCGAGTAATTCCTACATGGTTACTTCTATGCTGCAGCCAAGTGCTTACAAATGTATAGAAGTTAATTTACTGGAAAATTGGTTAAAGGTTGGATTATATTTGTTTAGTTGGCTTTGGTATACATGTGTTAAAAATATTGCTAGACAGGTTATGATGTATTAAGAGCAAAAATAAAAGTATTCATTAGCGTTTATTAGTAATATGCTTTGTAGATCTTTGACAGGTTTTTAAACAACTTCCTTCACATAAAACCCGGTTAACTGAAGGGCAGATGACCGGTATTATGAGTCACGCCAGTTGCCCAGAAAGGAAAGTGTTTGGTTTAAAATGCCAGGGTGACCTCACAGCCGCTTCATCCCCGCATCCTAGATGTTCTCGAACATCGACGAGGCGGCCATTAACAGGAAACTGCCCAAGGAGCTGCTCTTACGGTGAGCATGTTGGGAGTCGTCGCTGTACCATGGGCTCTCTTTGCCTGCGGTGCCCTTTTCTTTTCCGAGCAGGAGTGAGCTGTCCACCTGCATGTTCCTGAAGTGCTTACTGGTTTGTGGATCATAGCCACACTCTCGGGGCTAAATGCTAATGAGATTAAATGCTCCTTGTCATTTGTGAGTGCAGGTAAATTTGAATGCTTCTTTTTGCACACAAAATCAGACACATTATATGTACAAACGTACTGCAATACGCCTCGTAATCACTGAATTCAGGCCCATCGCCACAGGTGTATAAAATCAAGCACCCAGCCATGCCGTCAGCTTTACAAACATTTGTGGGCGTCCATGGCTGAGCAGCTGCATGCAAGCCTCACAATGCCAAGAGTCAGATGCAGTGGTGTAAAGCATACCTCCACTGGACTCTGGAGCAGTGGAAATGTGTTCTGTGGAGTGACGAATCACGCATCTCTGTCTGGCAGTCTGATGGAGAAGTCTGGGTTCGGCAGATACCAGAAGAACATTACCAGTTTGGTGAAGGAGCGATAATGGTATGGGGTTATTTTTCAGGGGTTGGGATAAAACCCCTTAGTTCCAGTGTAAGGAACTCAATGCTTCAGCATTCTATGAATTCTATGCATCAAACTGCATTCATCATCAAACTGGTTTCTCTGAACCCCCCCGGACCACATGCTTTAACCCCAATGCCTAACCCCACTTCCTGCCGTTGCCAGACACCCGTTCATCTGCCAGCAGGCGACTTTAAATCGATGGTGAAGCTTGAATGGACGCTGGTCCTGGTTAATTTTTTTTTACTCACACACCGGCTGACACTGCTTCTCTTGGGGGAGAGGGGGGGGGCGGGATCCCGGGGGCAGATTTATGCATATTTACTCTGGTTCAAAGATGGAGAGCATGTGGTTTAGACCCCCCAGGCTTGCGACTGTCTACAGCAGCACCTGAGCCTCCAATGAGGAACTTTCCTGAAAAGGAGGGCTTCCTCCTGGTCTGAATTCAGTTTCTATTCTCTGTTAAACATTTACCAAAATAGCTTCATGTTTCGTAGCGTAACATCAGGACCCTCAGGATGTCCTGAAGATCTCCTGCCACTAGAGATCTGGAATAATCTGGAATCTGTATTTCCTCCAGTCCCCACTAACCCAGATTATTAAAACACAAAGAATCACAACTCACCCCCCAACTGTGCGTTGATCATCTCTCTCTCATTCCAGAATCTTCTCCTTCTTGGACGTGGTGTCGCTGTGCCGTTGTGCCCAGGTCTCGCGGGTGAGAGTGTCTGGGAGTGCGGTCGGGGGGGTCGGGGAGGGGCAGCCATGCCCCTCTTGTCATGATGCAGGGACACCCTGAGTGTGTGTGTGTGTGTGTTTATAAATATGAGTGTTTGCATGGGTATCTATGTGTTCATGGGTAAGGGGCGAGATGTTTCAGCTTTAGTTTGATGATAATAATTTATTCAGCTCTCCCCCTCTCCCCCCCCAGGCCTGGAACATGCTTGCCCTGGATGGTAGCACCTGGCAGCAGATCGACCTATTTGACTTTCAGAGAGACATTGAGGTCAGAAAGGCTCCTCCTCTTGCTCCGACCCCCCTGTTTTTAGGATATCAAACCTGTATTCAGGTTTCAGACCAGCAGTGCCGTCAGGCCCAGGGGGGGCAACTGGGGAAGTGTGGGGGGGGTTGTGTGTCATGGGGACTTGGGAATTATGTGTGGCGGGCCTGCTGACCCTGACACTGTAAATCGGTCAATGCAGCACACATGCTGGCGTTCACGGTTTACTTATTGGCACCCGTCCTGCTGACCTCACTGCCCCCCCCCACAGGGCCGAGTGGTGGAGAACATCTCTAAGCGCTGTGGGGGCTTCCTGAGGAAGCTGAGCCTCAGGGGCTGCCTGGGCGTCGGCGACGGTGCGCTGAGGTAGGCAGCGGGGCATGCTGGGCAGGAGGGTGGGGGTCCCGGCTTGGGGGGGCCCTTGCACATGCTCAGTTCGCGTGTTGCTCTCCAACAGGATCTTCGCCCAGAACTGCAGGAGTATCGAGGTGCTCAGCCTCAACGGCTGTACAAAGATCACCGACACGTGAGTGTGCCTGTGCTTTGGGGGGGGGGGGGGTCGGACGGCCCCCTTCCACAGATCCTCAGAAACTCTGTGCCAATCTGTGGCTTCTTGGATTGGCTGAGTGTTCACTAGTTTTGGGTTCATGTAGGTTTATTCTAGGATTGGGACTGGGTCTGATTGTGGATCAGCTGATTGTGGATCTCTCAGTCCGGGTCCCGTCTCCTCAAACCAGTGGTGGTATCCTAATCACCACCTGTGCCCCCCCCCCCCCAAAAAAAAAATAAAAAAATCACCCAAAGATGCTAAGAAGACAAACAAATGATCACAACCTATTGTGCAAGCTCTTCGTTGTGTGCCAACGAAGACAACTTTTACCCCCCCCCAGTAATCAACTTTTGCAACTTTTATTAAGCCCCCGATGGCATTCTGATATGCCCCCCCCATCAGGTTCAGAGAAAGTGTGGCATGATTGTTGGCTCAGGAAGTAAATCCAGTGACCACCAAAAACTTTTCCTACATGCCAGATCCCCTTGAACTTCCCCAGCCCCCGTTTGGTGGGTGGGGGCCAATACTGACACAGACATCTTGGCCTCCTTTAGGAGGAAGGGCCGTTTGTCCCCATCCTGCCTGCAGTAGAGTTTGGGACAAGATCATGTTATTTTGGGGAATTCTGAGACACCCGCTGATGAAAGGCAGCGTTGCCTTGACCTCCTGTAGCCGTGATGTGAGTATAGAACACAGGTACCCCCCCCCCCCCCCCGTTCTCTATACGCTAACAGTCATCATCTCAGTAAACGGGCTGCCAACCCCAGCTTATGTTAAGTCTCCTTGGCACAAATAATGACTGGATCTTTGGATCGGCCGCACGGTTATAACAGGAAACTTTATGCCAGTCGTTGTCTTAGGCTCCTGTTTTTGAGACAACGCAGAATACTCATGATATTCATTCATCATGTCTGTTTTTCTCATTAATGGAGTTAATGGGTCTTGTTATCACGTTATCCATTTATTTATATACAAAAGAATGAATATTTCTATCAAATTAATACATAATGTTTGTACAGTCGTCACCCCAAATGTACTTGCATAAAGGTGTACGAACAGTAAGACATTACCAGCTTTTAATACGGTAATAAAGGGAGTCTGACGTTTTAGCTTAAATGATCATGAGACAATAGAACGATGAATAAAACTTCATGTTAAGGGATGACGGAGTGGTGAAAGTCATGCCTTCGGAGGAACATTGAAAAGACATCGTTAAACGTTTAATTATTTTTTTTTTCGGATGCGGTAAACCATGGATAACAAACTGTGGATAGAGGGACGCTACTGTATAATTTTATCCGATTCCTATCTCTATGTGAACATTTATTGACTGAACTGAGTTCTTGCCCTGAGACAGCTGACGGAGACGCTGAGATGACATTATGTACCTACCTACCTGAGTGGAGTTACCAGGAGTCCCCTTAGACCACTTTGCTCCTCTCCCTCCATCTCCCCCAGGACCTGCACCAGCCTCAGCAAGTTCTGCCCCAAGCTGAAGCACCTGGACCTGTCCTCCTGCACTTCCATCACTAATCTGTCCCTCAAAGCACTCAGGTTAGGGTTTCGCACGGGGGGGGTCGTGCCCAAAGACACGTACGCTCCTTTTGCTGCCTTTATGAGGATCCGCCTCGACTTCAACGTCACTGCAATCTACAGCCCTTTAACCCACATCTCCAGAACTGATGATAATTAGAAGAGGGGGGTAAAATGTCTTGTAGCGGCGCCCCCAGGATGTCTGTTTGTAAGGGTTTTTCTGTCTCGTGGGACTGAGAGCGTGTCCCCGTAGTAAGGATGCTGATTCCGGGGGGGTGGGGCGGGGCGGCAAGTACGGGAGGGAGATCAACCAATCAGATGTCTTAGTGCCGCCTCCTCCAGTAGCTTGGACCCACCTCCTCTGCAGTCTGATTGGTTATCTTTCTGAACCAATCATTTGTCGTTCTGCCCTCAGAATTACAAAGGACAGTGTGTTAAAGCATTTTAGCAGCGCTTGGGTGCCCTGTATTTAGACCAACCAGTTGAGTACTCTGAAAATGAGTCTTTATGATCAGCAGTTTGGTTGAAAAGAAAAGCTGGATTTGTGCTGTTTGGGCCTGAACTTTCCACCTCTGCTGTACAGGGCATGTGACGTGGACGCCGACGACTCCCCAGGCAGCTCACCTCTGAGATATTAAAACCCCAAGGGTCTGAATTCCAAGCTCAGGGACGCATCTGCTCCAGGGCGTAACCTCAGCACTGGAGTATGCTTATTTAATCACGCCGCAGATGCGGGTCGCACTGGAGGTCATCCTGAATCTGCTAAGCAGCCCCCCCCCCCCTACTTGGCCCCATTAAAGGATGCCACACTCTTCATGAAACAGACGTAAGCCTTAGTCCAGGATGCGTCATCGGCCAGGGCGTAGCAACCGAGGGGAATGGGGGGGGGTACGTGCATTCCATTTGGATTCATTCCCCCTCTGTGCAGTGAGGGCTGCCCCCTGCTGGAGCACCTGAGCATTTCCTGGTGTGACCAGATGTCCACAGACGGAGTACACGCGCTGGTGCGTTGCTGCCCGGGACTCCGCGGACTGTTCCTCAAGGGCTGCACACAGGTACCCCCCCCCCAACTAGACCAAACTCGTCTGGCCACGCCCATCCCACACGCCTGACCGCCTCCTCATCCCTGCCCCTCCCGCAGGTGGGGGACGAGGCCCTGAAGCACATTGGGACCCGCTGTGCAAACCTGCTGACCCTAAACCTGCAGACGTGTTCGGTAAGCGCCAGGGCCGGCCCCCGCCGCCTGCAGTGGGGGTGAATTCAAGCCGTGTCCCCCTGCAGGACATGTTAAGTAACGCTGCGTGAAGCCAGCCTGGATGAGATATTTTTATCTTTTGTTTGTCCTTCCCTCTAGCTTCTCTCTCTCTTTTTCTGGTTCTTTCATATTTAAACTCCCCCCCCCCCCCACAGACTTTAGTTCCCCTACACCTTCGCCCCCCCCCCTTCCGTTTAAAAATTGCTCTTTCGAGTGTCCCTCTCCCCCAACCACCACCTGAGACATTGTGTCTTCATCATCTCCCGTTGCCGCTATACAATCTGCACCCAAAATGCTGACACTGCCCCCACCCCATGTGCTCCATTCCTGTCTCCCCCCCCACCGGAGCAGCAGGTCACGGACGAGGGACTGGTCGCCGTCTGCCAGGGCTGCCCCCGGCTGCAGACTCTCTGCGTATCCGGTTGCACCAGCCTTACGGATGTCATCCTCAACGCCTTGGGCCTGAACTGCCCCTGTCTGAGGTAGCGGCCCCTTCCGTAGCTTCCGGGTACCGAGACGTTCCTGCTTCCCGCGTTAAAAAGCCCAGGGCTTATCTAGGTGCACTAATGGTGCCAGGCCTCACTTTCTGGAAGGGCTCATTCTAGGATTTTTAATGTGGGAGACCTACTCCAAAGAAGAGCTATAATTAATGCAGAGGGGGCAGCCTTATCAATAGCCAATGATATTTTTTGAATCAAATGAGTGACAGGGGAGGGAACACTTTGGGGGCCAATCAGCTTTCATCCCCTGTGCCCCCCCCCCCGGCTTTGGGTCCTCACTATGGCCTATGGAGATGTAGTGAGGCAGAGTCCACTGTACGATGAAATGGGGGGGGGGTTCTCTAAGCTCCTGCCATATGTTTTTCTGTATTCCCCTTTGTCCCTCTCCCCCCCACCCAGGATACTGGAGGTGGCCCGCTGCTTCCACCTCACAGACGTGGGCTTCACCACCCTGGCCCGAGTGAGTCTCCCCCAGCGTTGTTTATGTACTGTATAGCTTACATGACAAGTACCATCCACACAGGGAGGAGCAGTCGTAAAGGAAGGATTTATATAATTTATTTTTTAGGGACAGAACAGGTGGGGGGTCTCCCCCCAACTGTGTCATCCGCCATTTATGTAATCGCTCTGTATTGCGTTCAGACCAATTGGTTTCGTGCTCACGGGTGACCACGCGCTGAGTCATTCAGACGCACGCTCACAGGTGACCACACACTGAGTCATTCAGACGCACGCTCACAGGTGACCGCACACTCTCTCGCTTTCTTTAGCGCGATACCTGCCTGCCGTCGCCAGTGCAATTATAGCCGCGTTGATGAGTTACAGAGTTAGAAGTTTGTGTTTTACAGACCAGCCACTCACTCAATACTAAATCCAAAAAACAGAAGGGAAATGCTTATCTGTTCATTCGGGCCTATGCTGTGCTAAACCTCACTCTTCCTACCCCGTCAGAACTGTCACGAGCTGGAGAAGATGGACCTGGAAGAGTGCGTGCAGGTAAGTGCCCTGGAAAATCGCCCCAAGATGCCCCCTGTAAGCCTGATTCCTTCCCTACATTGGATGAAGTCTGAGACATGCCTCTACCCACACCTATGAGAAACCCCGCCTTCAAACTTGACTCCACCCCTGCTCAAGTGAAACCCCACCCACCAAAATGACTCCACCCCTTGCTCTGTATAAACACTGCCTCTGAGACTGACCCTACCCCTCCGTCTCTCTACCCTCAGATCACAGACGCCACGCTAATCCAGCTGTCTATCCACTGCCCCCGGTTGCAGGTCCTGGTGAGCAGACACCGGTTTGTCCAACCCACCCCCCCCCCCCACACACACACACACACACACACACAGACACACAAGTTGGCCTTCCTATCTAAATGGGGACTATCCATTCATTTCTATGGGGAAAAACCCTAATTCCAATCACAACACCCTTAACCCCACCTTAACCATAAGTAACCAACCAAAATAGTTGGCCAATAGTTTTGGCACTTTTACTTTTTTTTATTGCATTCACAGATTTTTATAAAACTGAGGTTATCCTAATGGGGACCTGAAGAAGTGTCCCCACAAGTAAGGAAGTTTCAGGTTTTACCACACACACACACACACATGCACGCACGCACACACACACACGCACGCACACACACACGCACACACACACACACACCGCGATGCACCAGTTGCCACATAGCTCACCTAAATGGAAGCCCTCACCACTCACTTGTTTATTTAGCAATCCCTCTCATCTAGGGCAACATGAAAAAAGGCAGATATTGTGTGGCTGACAGATCTGCTAATTGCTTTGACTGCCGAGCCTATTGGGAATATGTGTCTGACTGAATCACAAAAACACCGCTGGCCTGAATGAGAGAGAGGAGACACAGAACAACACGCCCCACGCGGCACTGTAAGTCAGCCGCTCCACTTTGGGGCCTGAGTAGAAGCGATAGAGCAGTGAGCTTTGATCTTGAAATATACTGGTAGCTTTATTATGGAAATTACACAGCAACCGGAACTTTAAATATCTGCACCGCGAATGGAGGCCGACGTACAGAACAAGGGGGAATTGTTTGGAAAATCATGCGTGTCGTTCCGGGAATGACATCGACGTGCTCGCTGGCTCTGCGCCCCCCCCCAGAGCCTGTCCCACTGCGAGCTGATCACGGACGACGGCATCAGACACCTGGGCTGCGCGCCATGCGCCCACGATCGGCTGGAGGTGGTGGAGTTGGACAACTGCCCTCTGATCACCGACGCCTCCCTGGAGCACCTGAAAGTCTGCCACAGCCTGGACCGCATCGAGCTCTACGACTGCCAGCAGATCAGCCGCGCTGGCATCAAGAGGCTCCGGGTGGGTTACTCTCACTCGCTACAGGAACACACGCCCTTGATGTGCTGTCGAAACCCTCACACTCGCCTGGTGTTACTGAAATACTCGCCAACGCACTGCCAAATACTCACATTAATGCAGCATGAAGTGCTTTCCCGTACTGTACAAATACTCATTCAGTATGGAATGCTTTCCCCATGCTGTACAAATGCTTGCATGCCTTCAGTGTGAAATGCTGTCCTGCGCTGTACAAATACTCATGCTCATTCAGTGTGAAATACTTTTCCACCCTGCACAAATATGTCCATTCAGTGTGAACTGCGCTATATAGATACTCATATTCATTCAGTGTGAAATACTTTTCCACACTGCACAAATACGTCCATTCAGTGTGAACTGCGCTATATAGATACTCATATTCATTCAGTGTCACATTTTCCCGCACTGTACAAATACTCACACTTATTCAGTGTGAAGAGCTTCCCCACGAAACTCGCATGCAGTCTGCTTCTAGCATTTCCAGTGATTGCCTCGTTGTCACAGTGTTATGAAAACGTATTAAAAGCATGATTCTCATCGCTCCACCATCCCCTGATACATATTTTTTTAAATCTCTCTATCATCTCTTGAGAATTAGGCTGAAACGTGAGAATCCCTTTCATCTGAGAGTGCACAGTACTGTACTTTAGTTTAATAACGTGGAATTTACTATTACTGTAATGTAGTGTGTTAGATTGCATTATATATGAATATGTACTAACACGAAAATCATGTTATATATGGGGTCCGCAGATGGTTCGCAGTTATCGGCGGTAGGTCTTGGAACGTACCACTCACAGATACCGGGGGACTGCTGTACTCTAACATTCCGCCCTGTGCTGTACAAACACTTCAACATGGCTTTGCACATCCACACTGACCTGCATGGTTTCGCATGCCGTCATACACTCCTAACCTTCATAAATTTCACTGCACTGATTGTTAATTTATTTAGTTTTGGTCCTTATTTTCAAGTAAACAGCAGCATAAAGTTATTGGCGCAAGTTAGCTAACCGTTTAGTCTGTGCCGCTACACCACACCAACTCTCCAACTCCTCCTTCTCATCTCTCTGTCTTCCTCAGACCCATTTGCCAAACATCAAAGTGCATGCCTACTTCGCTCCCATCACTCCTCCCCCGTCTGTCGGGGGGGGCCGTCAGAGGTTCTGCCGCTGCTGTGTTCTGCTGTGAAGGACCCCTCCCACCGCCGGAGACCCGGAGGACTGACGGCGTGTATGCACACGCGCTGGGCCACGCCCTACCACCGTGAATGCTCTGATGTTGCTCATCGGCTGCTCGAGAACAGCAACTGGGTTCATTCCTTTGTTTACTTTTCAGTCCGACTCCAAAATTTCTTATAATTCTTTAGGCGAAATGAACTTGGGGGGTCATCAGGGTCACCTACAGGAAGTACGTACCTCGACTTTCAAAATTCTGCTGACCACCTTTACTGTGTGGAATCTTCCGGCGAATCTGATGAGGGACAATGTGCTTTCACCTCCCATGCTGGCTTCCTGACAAGAAATAAGAAAAATATATAGAAATACAAACACGGACTAGAGCGTTGTAGTTATTTTTGTTCTAAAGGTTAAACGTATGGATGTAAGTATTGTAGGCCAAGCTGTAACTGGAAATGACTTCACTCTGGGATCTACATAGAGAGAAGAGCTGGAGATGTAACTGCAGAAATGTGCAGGTGCCGGATGGTCATGGAGGTGGAGTGTTCAACATCAGACATTGCTGCTAGAGATACATTGGGGGGGGGGGGGGGGTATTTTTGCACAATTATCACATAATGAGGTGTATTGGAACCCATTGGTTATTTGAGGGAGGGTGGGAAAACCTGTTAAAGCAAATCGGCGTTTTAGAATTTGCTGTGACATGGAGGATTACGAAATGACACGTAGCTCATGATGGACCTCAGGGGAGAGCGACTGCCCAACCTGGGCGCATGTCCCACTAAATCCAGGTGGAAGATAACCAATCAGATATCTTGGTCCCGCCTTCCTCTAGTTCCTTGGACCCACCTCCTCTTCTATCTGATTGGTTATCTGCCTGAACCAATCATTTTCCCTTCTGCTCTCAGAACAATTTTATGCAAGAAAACCTCCCATGAGCTGGATCTCAACAGAGGAATATAAGGCGGATCCGTAACTCTGCCGTGTCCCCAGCCTCGTCGGTTCACCCCCCACCCACCCACCACTCAATGAGGGCTTTTTGTTGCCCCCTCATTGACTTATTTTCCAGATGTCCTCCTGAAGCAGTAATCAGCGAGCTGACTGTCACTCCCCTTCAGTGCCGAATGTCTAAATTTTTCTTTGTTTCTCTCAGCCAGCACTATATTACTTGAGATACCATGTTAACTCTACTGAGGGTGGATGCAATTAGAAGGAAATTAATTTAGCTGGGGCTCATGTTTTATCTTCGAGCACCAGACTTTTCCCGTTTAGGAAATTATTCTCAAACATCACAGGGAACGTGGCCATGTAGGGACTTGACCTCAATTTCTCCAGCATAATCAAATAAATAGGATAAAGTGACTAATTTTCATTGGAAAAAATATCAGTTCCTAAGCCAATAATCAGAATATTATCGGTCTATAATCAACAACTTTCCCTTACATTGTGACCAGATCTTCTTGGACTGGCCCAAGCTCTGAAATGCCATAATTATGCACTTGTTGAGAAGCTGGGCATGTTGTCGTACATTCATTCCCCCCAACACAGAAAGCACAAAGTGCTGACTCCTACTGGTGGGAGGTGGTACTGCCTGCACTCTGTGCATCAGCTCTACTCAGGAATTGTGAATTTAATGAAGATGACTTAAAATGGATAAAAATGGTTCATATTCCTTTATCTGTACATGATTTCTTCTTTTTTAAAGATTATATGTAATACATGATGCATATATTGTACATGCATTATACATATTAAAACTTTTTCTCTGTGCATCATACTGACGGGACTCTGAAAAACCGGAGAAAAACCCTCCCTCCCTCCCCACGGAAGCAGGATCTTTATCAGTGGAAGCTGTGACTCAGTGTTTATCCATGTTGGATTTTTTATATCACTTGCATGTTTACAGGACTGAATAGCATTTACATTTAATTAGCAGATGCTTTCGTCCAAAGAAACATACAAGTGCTACTGGAGCAGCTGCGGTTAAGGGCCTTGCTGAAGGGCTCAGATGTGATTTGATCACTGTGCCAGCTATGGGATTCAAACCTACAACCTTCCGGACACCCCGGATCCCAAACCTGCTGAGCAACAAACCGGAACGTAGATGCTACACGTCTGACATTCCGATGTGCCGCTGGTCTCGCGGCTGAAATACATTTCTATACCCAAAATCAAACTTCATTGGCTCTGCCCTCCATGTGCGGCCAATAGCAAGAGCCGGACCTGAAGTTATGATAAACATGCCAGGAATCGATCTTGGTGGTTGTGCCCTGGTACAACATTTAACATCCAAGACAACACAGGACAACGTACATTTTTCAAAACACAAACTATGTGTGAAATTATAACACTAGGCTCTCTACCAACAGTGAGAAGCAGCCATGAGACAGAATGGTGGATGGATGGATGGATGAGTTATAACAACACAGCTGACTAAAGTGCTAAGTATCTGTTAGCCGGTCGATATAAACACCCATTCTCCACTAGAACCTGCATTCTACCTGCAGGCAGAAGGTGCCGATTCAGTTCTTCATAACAGGTTCTGCCTGTGGAGTAAATATCCTGCCTTTGGCACCTGCTTTCCAAAACGGGCTGCAGATCACTGTTAACCTATATATGGATGTAGGAATAGGAAGACATAAGAAAAAGAGAATTATATTCCGCGGGGTGCTTTTCATAATGTTATATAATATACCTCTTCTAACCTATAAAGCAATATATGAACATTTCATTTTTCCATTTCGATCCGCTCATCCTCGCTTGCATTACAGAGCTGGTTTATCGATCTTCATTCTTCTCCGCATTATCCGCCTCGTGGGACGACGGGGAAGAAGCTTACAAAGGTTTCTCTTTGGGCTGGAAACCACCAGATGTGTTCCGTTTTACAAATCTAGTTTACTTTAATGACTGCTCGTAAATTGTGTCGGGTCTGATTTTAGTGTGAATAAAAAAAAATTAATCAGTATTTAACGATCCAAGGGAGTATAATCATCAGACAATTTCCAGGGCTGTTTTACTTATTGCATTTTTCCTTGTCACGTGCTATAATAAATATAAAATGAGGTATTTATAAATACATTCATGAAATATATTTATATATTTTAAGCCATTTGTTATGTGCATGGAGCTCGTTTAAACAGATAAATTGGTGCTATGGGAAATGAAAACTGCACCATAATTTATAAGCTATTGTAAAACACAGAGGATGCTCCTAAGCTAATTTGAGGCCAAAATAATGATGACTGTGCATTTATCTGCCAGGAATGGTTTGTAATTAAAATACCGACCTGCTTATATCAAACGTCAACGATTATTAACATTTACATTTATATTCGTGTCGTAGCTGAAAAGTGAACGCCGCTTGTGTAATTCACTAACTGTCCACGTGGTGGTAGCAGTGGGTTACGTTACAGCACCCTCGTAAACACCTGAAGTGTTTCTTGGGTGTACTGGAGATCCGAGGGGCATGAGTCATGCCAGGATGACTGTCATGTTAAAGCGTCTTGCGGCGCCGATGAGCAAAAGACAGTGAGAGGAAAACCGAAATGTCTCCAGGCAGACATCCGTATCACGATGGGCGCTGGCACGTGAAATGAGCAGAAAAGAGCAGAAAAAACAGCCTGAGGGAGAGCGTCGCCTGGTTGTCATGGTGACACCGGCGGGACAAGTCCAAATAACAAGTTAAAGTCCTGCGGGGTCGCTGCGCCATCGCCTACATGACTCCTCATCTCAGACTCCCCTGTTTCTCTAGATAACACAGTCGGGCTTCATTTTAGCGGTTTCCAGAAATCCGACTCCCTGAGTTTTCTTTTTTTAACTTCAGTAACTGAAACAAATTCATCTGATCAAGCGTTAGCATTCGCCAGTCAAAGGAATGTGAAGATCTGTTGGACGGGGGGGGTTGAGTTGTTTTTTCACAAGCTTTGAAGCCATACATAAATGTATTTCTGCTTGGCTCGACGCGTTGAGACGACGAGACTGCTCACCCATTCGCTTCGTGCGGGATTTCATATTTACACTGATAATTTATGTTAACATTCTTTTAAAAAGTATGCTTATAAAACATAAAACAGCAAAAGAAAATTTTTGGTTGATGACCTTTGAAACACTGTGGGGGGGGGGGGGGGGGGGGGATCATCGGTGAACTTTTTCTCCTCCTCTGATTTGAATCTGAACTTTAGGCACGTCAATATCGCATAAAAAAATGTATCTATTGCCCAGTTCCCCAACATGTTTTATTACGCCATCGTCAAACTACAGTCTAGTGTGGCAGGTCACGCCTGTACAAGGTCAAATGCAATTTCACCAAAGTGTTGGTAGTCTAATGATTAATTTGCCAGTGCCACCATGCAAGTAAACTGTATACTATTCCAAATTTAAACAGGCATTTAGAAGAAGTGGCAAAGAGAGGAATATTTGGGTCCTATTTCTCCGCAAGTCCAAACAGTAAGAGCCTATATCTGAACACATCCTCTGGGTGCCTTTGGGGGAGGCATCCGTGGATAAGGACGCGTTACAGAGTCCAGAGCCAGCGGAGCGTTATTGCAGCGATCCTTATCTCACTCTTCCAGGCGTCTGGGGTCCTCGAAGCCCCCATGACACTTTCCAGTGGGACAGCTGTGTGAAGTGGCTACGGTCCTAAGGAGAGTGGTTTTCGCAGAAGCCACCCACGGTGTACAAGCCTGAAACTTTAGCGAGGCGTCTGGGCCACTGCGGGCTACGGGGTTACTTCTGGTCAAGTCCCCCCTCCCGCCCTCCTGCACTCTCTGGTCATCCAGCATTAATCACTCATGAGGCTGTGACCGCTACTCCGTACAGTATAATTTTAGGGAAATATCCCTTGGCCAGCTTAGCATGGTGTCCCACGGCTCGGTAAGCAGTAATCTGGCAGCACAGCGCCGCTCTCGTCTCTTCAGAGTCGCTTGAATTTTGATATGCCGCTCGGATGTCTTAGTTTAACGTGCAGGCAGGAGATGCATTCTGTAAAACACTACCATTCCCACCCCCCGCACCCCCCACGACTCTCTCAGCTATTGCACTCCGATGCTAGCCTTTTTATTTGTGTTTTACTGCTTGCACACACACACACACACACACACACACACACACACACACACACACACACACACACACACACACACACACACACACAGCTGTCATTTAAAGCAAACAGCAACACACCTATCCTGGCTGAACCACACTAGATGTAACATTTCAATTACGTTAACATCAGTGGGTCATTCATATATAATCATTTATAGAAGGATTTTGTTGTTTTAATTCTGTCTGCTGAAGCCTGTATAGTACTTTAATAACATATAATGGCAGGTTCTTTAACCTACTACCTATAATTATAGCAGGCTTTATTTATATTCTTGATTAAATCCAGTGCCATTTCTATTTCTGTGATTAAAGAGGAACAAAAATGCGATATATCAGACAGACATACAAGCTAAATAACAACAAACCAGTAGCTCTGAAATAACATGAACGTCACACTTTTATTACAGAACACTTATGTGGCATTTGAAGTAATCTTTTAAATATGTAAATAATTCATCTCCAAAAAAAAACAAACAAAACAATTAAGATACTGGGAGGTGTCACATGCTGCAGGAATCTGCCTTGGGGGTGCATGTGTTCGTTTGACTTTTTAAAATGCGTGCGAATGAATGTAACCCTATTGTTTCCGATGACGAAAGCGGCAGTGGGTTTATGCTGAAGTGATGATCGCAATACAACACGTAACCAAAGTGACAATCGTTTTGCTTTGCCGTGTGTATTTCTGGTGTCTTTTGTTTATGATTCAGTTCACGGTTTTGTTAAATATATGTATCCCAGATAAAGTGCCCACCCATGCCCACGCCACACAGTTCGGTTCATTGATCAAAATTTAGAAAACCGATACGGAGTGCCAAGGTTTCAATTCCAAAGATGTGGGATGTAGGAGATGCCAGAGCTACTAGAAACCGTGTTGTTTAACTACAAACCACACATTTGCCTGGGGTGCCGGAGGTTTGGGTCCCTGTTGGCCAAAACAGTCACTACACTAATTATTAAATAAACGCGTCCCTTATTTAGGAGATGCTGAAGCCGCATGTTCTGCCAGCCGTCTAGCTAGCTCCGACCTTCTGTCAGTGCTAGCTATTTCTTTAGTTTTTTAAATATCTGGGGGAGAAATCAAAATTCTACCTCTCATTATGAGGGCACCAGGGGGTAACAGTCCGGGCGTATGATGAAAAAGACACGTTGCTGTCCTTCATATTGACAAATTACTGCGACTGGAAGACTGTTATCTCCCGTACACAACTTCAGTTTATGTAAATTATTCCACTGGTAACATAAAATTACTATTTTACCCTCCTTTATTTCCCTTGTTCCTGTTATTTCCCACGTTGACAATTCTATTTAAGTTTTTATGCGTTTTTTTTTTTTACAAGCAGCACACAGATATGAAATATTTAAATCTCAGTTATGTTGTCAGAGGATCTTAGTTCCCATCCCGTTCAAAGCGGATGGGGGCGTCACTGATGAGAATGGAAAAGATGACAAGGTTTTTTTTTTTTTTTTTTTTAAATCCGATTACCTGTCAGGCGGCAGCTTCCCGTGACAGGAGGAAGAGCGCGATACCCTGAAACTTGCCAGAATGTACGCTACCACCCCCTGTTTATTCAGACTAAACGGTGATAAATGGACACCCAGTGATGTGAATTACAGGAATCTACAGCTGTCCCCTGACACACGTGTGCGTGGCTTGCACATTAGGGCTGCCACTAAGGACTATTTTTCTATCGGTTAATCTATCGCCTGCTTCTGTTTGGTCGATTAATCGAAACCATTCATTTTCCTCCAAGAAATCAGATTGACCGTTTGAGTTAATTTTATTTGACTGTATGTCATTGCAGAGCTTTAGGTAATGGACGCCGGCTTTTCGGCACTATACGCATGTTATTTTCACCCAAATTAATAGCATGGCTAAAATATTAGTGAGATGTGCAATGATGCCAATAAGTTAGAAATTTGTATAAATTTGGCGTATCTTTATTAAATTTACTAGTACGATCAATCGATAAACAATACGCCAGGATTCTAGGCTAAAAATTATCTCAAATACTTATTTCCCAAAACTATCCAAAATGCCCAAACTAATCACCAGAAGTTTACATTACGCCTACGTCCCTGAAAAACAGCCCACCCCTTCCTGCCCCAGTGCTGGCAGGGTTAAGCGTTTAAATAAACGTTATAGCAATGCTGTCAAACACCTGAATGTTTCAGCCAACGAGACTGTGAGCCATTTGGGATGTGAATCGTACAGGGAGTTGGCCTTATAGGTTCAGAGATTCGAAGTCGAACAGGGTCCTCCCCAGTGAGAAAGTGCCTAGATCAACTTGACTTTCTCTAATGCAAAACAGATGTTTTAATGAAGAGTGGCAGAAAAGTATCGGAAGGACATTACTGCTGCCAAACCCCCCCACAGCACACACACACACACACACACACACACACCCTCGGCTTCTCACATCAAATCAAAACTGGAACAGGATGACCTTTATCAATATGACACGACAAAAAAACATGCCAAAAAAACCCTTTTCAGAGGAAAATCCTGAAAGCCAAAATGTTACTAATGTGTGGGTATACATCTTTGACTGAATACTTATCAAATGGAAGACAGCCGGGCATGACACAAGGCTCTCTATTCTCCACTACCCCCGGCTTTCCTGCAGTACGACTGACAGTCCTGACAGACCTCAGTGGACAGCGTCTGGGCCTCCCCAAACCACCGGCGCACAGGATTGTTGAGACTGGCTTGAGACAAGGAAGAGACGCGCTGGTGGTTCCCTAAGTCACCCTCCCCCTCATAAGATGCTGCCCTGGACACTTGCCCACCTTGCCCTTGCTCATGATGTCATGCTATTCGACTACATGTTGCTGCAGCCTGCGTGCGGTCGCTGGTCTTGATAGTACTGTCATCTCAACGTCACGTGTGTGAAAATGTGCCCCGGTGCTCTTTCACGCCCCACACCAGGAAGTCTGGGCCAAACGGCGTTGGCTCGCCTGTCGTGGGTCCTCGTGCCCGCAGTGCTCTGACTCGCTCCCCTATCAACACACCCGAAAGGTGCTGGGCGCGGCAGGGTTACGGCTTTGAGTGCACTGACCTCCTCTCGGGGATCGTATGCTACCGTAGCGGGGGGGTGGGCGGATGGCAATGATGCTCAGCGGAAGGGTCTAGAATCCTTCGTCTGGGCTGGAGTCCAGGCATCAGCAAGGAGGGAGAGAGAGAGACAGAGAGAACCTAAGAGACAGAGAGAGGGAGACAGACAGACAGGCAAATAGAGAAAAGAGACAGCAAGAGACAGATTGAGTGAGAGAGAAAGAGAGAGAGACACACGACAGGGGAGCGAGTGAGCGGGCTGCCGCCTACCCAGGGCCCCTCACCCTCCCGACAGACACAGGCTCTGAACTCAGCCTGCCCTTTGTCAACAGCGGCTGCCATGACCTGAACACAAACACAACAACAATCAGGTAAAACGAAATGGCAGCAGGCTTCTATCAGCCCAAGGGCAGACCAGAGGAAAGCAGCAGATGGAGGCTGTGATCTAAAAGCTGTACCAGGGACCAAGCCTTTAGATCCTCACACACCTGGGTGACACCAGCACATTTAAGGCACCCGTAAGCCCCACTTCAGCAACTATCGCAACAGCCCCCCCCCCCTCCATTCTCCAATTTCTCAAATATTTTGCATTGATACACCTTTCCATTAATTGCACACCGGCGCTTGAGCGCCCTGCTCTGCCAGGTGGGGGCGCTCGCCGTCAGGGTATGAAAGAGTGCCTACCTCTGCAACACCCTCTAAGAAAAATGAGGCTTGGGTTGGGGTTGGATGCGATGCATAGCCCCTCCCGGTCTCACTCACACCCGAATGTGAACATGGATACATCACCACACGGACAGGAAGTGGGCCAATAGATCCCACAAGGGGACCAAATCTGCAACAAAGACCAAATAAGCCTCAACTCTGGCCATCTGGGATAAATTTCCCCATAGTCATACGTGTGAATGAGTACAGACGTTATATCTGTGACATCCCTAACTTTCTGCTATATTCACCTCCCCACTCCTGCGGAGGGTTGTGGTGGCACGTCTGAGAACCGTGTGTGTTTAGGGGGACGGGGGTTTGCAGTAGATTCAGTCCCTACAAATGTTGATAAATTATAAAATGATAAATCCTTTATTTGCCATTTGCACAAGTACAGGGACATTGTAATTTTTCTCCTTGCCTACCCCATCTCGCTCTCCATAGCCGGGGGGGTCACAGCCCAGGGTCAGCCAACGTGCAGCACCCCTGCAGCTGGGGGTTAAGGGCCTCGCTCAAGGGCCCACGGACATGTGATTGTTCTGCCAAGGCCAGGGCTCAAAGAGGTGACCTTCCGTTAACGGGCACAGAGGCTGAGGCTTAGCCCGCTGAGCCACTCATGTTGAAACTGAACCTATGCCCTTTTGGTGCCACCATGCCGAGCAGGTCGCACCAGACCGCTCTTTCCAAGCCCAAAGACACAGGCACTGGGGACACCGCCCCCCAGGCTGACATGTGGTCCAGGCTCAGCAACCTAATTCCCAGAAGACTTGAAATCGCTGGAGAGCCAGCGGGGTCAGGCCTGTTGGGGATGGGAACTGGTGTTGTGGTGGCGTGTCACCTGCTGCATGGCAGCACTCGGGTCTTAATCTGAGGCGTGTGGAACCCGTCTCTCCAGCATTTGCCCTCGTTAAAAAAAAATTAATCTGCCAAAGGGACACTGAAGGCCGTCCCGCCCCGCTCCCGCAAACTGGGTCTGCCTGCCATCTGTCACGCACTAGGCTGACAGCTGAGGGCAAGGGCAGCTAGACCCTTACAGGAGTAAAACACGGTTTGCAAGCTGTTTGCTGAGTTTAGGAGCCAGTGGAGAAACTTCTGCTGACATGAGGGGTTTCGTTGAAACGTCCCCGGTGCATTTATGGGACTTTTTAGGATGATCTGTAAGGTTAATCTAATAAATGACACCATAGCCCTTGACGAGTGGGGTGTGGCCCACACATGGAGGCCTGACCCACCAGATGCCTCTTCAATAGACAGGGACACCCCTGCCCCCATTCACCTCAATGGCCGAGCCGCCGGCCAATCAGCACCGAGGCTCCAGGTCCCTCTTAGTTCGTGCGAAAGCCCATGAGGCGAACGTATATATGATGGGGGGGTTCAGCCAGGAAACCAGGCGTGAAACAGAGCAGGCCCAGACCAATTTGTACGGCCTCGTTTTATATATGTATAAATTAAGAAACAACCAGAGGAGTCACAGCGGAGCGATTGTGGTTCGGGGAAGAGAGAGAAAAGTGGGACTTAAGATAACGTAATGCGAAAGGCATTTTCGGTGATCCAGCGGCCTATTTTCTGGTCCTGACTGCATAATTCCTGTTACGTATTTTATTGCAGCCTGACTGACAGAACACACACGACCTGATCGCAGCCTGCACACCAACCCATCGAACCACACGCTCTTAGACGGCCGACTTGCATTTGCATGCTTCATGGTTTTTCAAGGGGGGGGGGGGGGGGAGAGAGAGAATCCTTTTCTAGCCTGACGCCTCTTTATGTTTCCAGAACGTTCTTATGTTGCACTTCTGCTCTTTCTTGCTTTGTTAGTAGCTCTGAAGCTCCTGCTCCGATTCTGCTTACATCTGTACCTGGGCATTCGCTGGAAGTTCAGTCTAGCTGCACTTACTACCAGTCGGCTCCTTGACTGCATGTACGTCTGCAATGTCCCATTCGCCTCACTTGTACGTCGCTTTGAACAAAAGCGTCTACTATGCGCGTAAAATGTAAATGTGGATCTTTGGAACGAGGGAGGAAGATGGCTGGCGGGTCTTTGCATTTCAATTCAATAAATAACCAAAACGTTTCTGCGTCACCGTTCTTGATTTGAAAGAAATTTGGCATGTAAATTTCACATACTTGCCAGAAATTAAATATGCATAGTTTTTAAAAATAATTCCCTTTGAAATATTCCTTTGAGACATTCCCCTTTCTTCACCACAAAAAAAAAAAGATTATTCAAAGTGTTCAATAGGCTGTAATTTTTTTACAGCTGCGTGGGTCAGCTATAGTTCTTCGGAAAGAGTACTTCGGTAGAGTACTATGGGGAGCATAAAAGAATCACATCAGCATCAAATTCTGCACCCCCCACCAGAACAGCCCCCCCTTGGCAGCCCCGCCATCAGCACAGCTGGTGGCATACAACTGACAATGCAAAAAGACACTCCTCGCAACAAAGCATAATGCTCTGCTATCCAAGTTCATGCACAACTTTCTGCTGATTCGCATTTCGCATTTAGGCGTGGCTAATTCTGCATCGGTTAGCTGTTTTCAGGACTGTGTCTAGGTGCCTCAAAGGCTTTACACACTAGTGAAAACTACATCACTAGGCAGGGCAGCCAATCAACTTGGCGAGCGCACATTCCTGATTTTGGCAAGTTCGATGGGAAAGTCATTGTCTTCGTTGTATGACATCACTGCATTAATTAAAACCAGTGTTTTCTGTTGGGATGTGCACAGATTTCTAAAGTACCTGTTTCATTGTGTATGACTTTTGTTAAGGGACATGTCATAGATGAACATGGAAAAAACATAGGAGTGTGCTTACCTGCAAAGGCTGCACAGAGCAGTTTAAGAGTGCGTCTTTATTTCATGATGATAATTATAACAGCAGCAGTAAAAAACAGTAACAAAAAACAAGGCTTGAACCAGCCGCAAGCAGAGGCTTAGAGCACTAAACCACACGCCACTGCTGACTGAACACCTGGAAGCCTTGAGTTTGAAGATGAGGGGGAAAAAAAACAGATCGATGTGATGACGTCATACGACGAAGACTGTGATTGGTTAAAGAAGTGAAACACAAGCCCCTCCCTTGTGGACCCAGGAACACATCGAACTTGGCAAAATCAGGACGTCCCTCAGGGAGCAGTGGCTGCAAGACAACCGCACGGTCCTAAACAGTATGTTGGGGAGACTGTATCCAGTATTGCCTTCTGATGAAAATCCTCCTACACGCTATGCACCCATGCCAGTTATACTCCGCAGAACATCCAGTCACAATCAGCAGTGCATTATTTCACACTGTTTGATACACACTGCATGTGATTTCATACATTATTTCATGCCATTATTTTTGGCACGTCGCCCCGGTGGGCGGCTGAGAAGCAAAGTGCCTTTTCGCTAACCGCTAACACCCAGGATCAACACCGGCAGTGAAGCGATTTCGCCATTTGAACTCCACACCCTACCAGCATGACTCGGGCTGGAGGGGGCCCAGCCCTGCAGTTGGGGGGGGGGGGGGTCCACATCCAGCTTTGAGTCCCCTTTTGTCCACAGGTATCACTGGGCTTTCATGCTACCCCTCTGAACATTTCAAAGCGCTTTCACACATGAACCCAGGTCCATTTTTAGTTTTAGTTGCAAAAAAGCTTAAATGGTCAGAAGGAAGCTTTCTAACGCTCTGGGACACGCCGAGGACCAGTCAAGCGCGAAAGCCAGGAAGAGTTGTGGTCAGGGGGGCATGACGACTCTGGCAGACTCAGGGGTCCAGCACTTCATAAGGAGTGCCACTGGAGATTTTGGCCCCCATGAAAGCATATCATATTGGGCCCCCAACCCAGACCAAAACAACTGTATTCATAATATTTTTAAGGCCCTTGTGTTAAGGGCCCTTGGAATAATCCTAATTTCCCCCACCCCCACCTTTATGGCACCCCTGGGACTCAAAAATGTAACACTGGGGGCCCATTCTGCAAAATCTACTGAGGAGGACCACCCCCCATCTAGTAAAATCTCTCAAGTAACTATTCATCAACTGTTTATCCAGTATAGGCAGGGGCACAGGAACACGTGGCCCACAATATTTAATTTGGCTTCATTTACGCCCCCCTCTCCCGTTTTGCTTTTGCCAAGACATTCTCTGTACATATGGATACCAAAACTGTGACTGCAATACTTTACAGCATTTACATTTCTAGAGCATAATATCATACATAAGTGGTTGGAGGATGGAAGGGTGATTGAGAATTCAGATTCAAACACTCATGACGGAAACACCCCGCACATTACATTATGCTACAACACTCTTGCATGTAACCGCACAATTTTACAAAATTAGCCACATATAAAAAAAAAACACTTAAAACACGCGGAAGTGTGTAAAAATCCCAGGTATAACACGCGACGCAGAAGCAAAGCATTTACCTATAACTGGTTTCCACCGTCCGCCTCACTCGCAAGGCTGAAGCTAAGGCGCTCCAATCAGGCACCGGTGACGCACGGAGAGACGCCGAGCCCCCCCGCCGGACGCGGGTATTTTGCTGCAGGTTCTTCGCACGGGCAGCGCTGCACCCTGGCAGACGATCTGTGAATGAAAAGACGGCGCATTTCTAACTAAGAAACAAAACTCCTGCAACTCATCGAGTCTGTTATCCAGACCGGAGCTCATATGAACGCGCCATCACCCGGATTCCAGCATTTATTTACGTTTTGCTTTCCCAAACTTTGCTGTCATTGCTGTCCGGTTTACAGTAGCTTGCATGTGGTGCCAACGCTGAGCAGATTGCCAGCATAAAAGGGAGAGATGTAGTTAGAACTGGTTTTGAGTGGAACAGGCTTTTGCACTCATCACGCTGGTAAAATCGAAAACGAGCTTATTCGGTCCAACTGATGTAATATTACTACAGAATATTTATTTCAATACTCGCAGTAAAAATAATGGAAATGAGCCACTCGCTGTGCGAATTTCACTGACGTCTCCAGAAGAGTGGATATTTTTGCGAGTCGGGGAAGGGATATATACCCGCGGCATCCCATCTATCCGCCGGCCCTGATCTTACTCCAAAGTGCAGTCTTTCTGCTAAACTGATGATGACGGAAAATAGCGAGAAGGAGAATGAACCACAGAACCGGGTCCTTCAGCGGTCACCGAGCACAGTGTCCATGCAGCCGGTATCCAAGGTAAGCACAAGTCCACAATCAGGAGCTTCAGGTTTGTTGAACATCGACCGAACCAGAAACGCGTATTTACTCATAACATTAAACACCATGTAACGGACTCAGCAATTGCTACAGCTGATTAATGCACAGGTGCCATTTCTGCAAGAGAACATGAAATTTCAGCTTTTTAGAAGAAAAACAGCGAGTTAACAACCCTAATATATACACCTATAACATCAAGTACTTAGTGCTCTCTTTTTCCATTTTCATTGCTTAAAGGTAACTAATCGTATATGATGCTCTTGCCAGCCAAATGAATGAAACGAATTAAAGCGCTTAAAGAAAGGCTGTGCATATTGGGTGTTTTTTTTGCCGTCTCATAATATTCTTTGCATTATAATCAACTGCTACCAAGAATACCCCTATATATTTTTCCGTGAAGTTAACCTTTCCGTGGGTTTCAGGTAATAATATCAGCGTCAGGTTCTTGCATTGAAATGTCAGTGCAAGTGCAGATGAATAAAAATGAGCCGAGAGTTTATTATTAGGCTATCAAATATTGTATAAATTAGCAACCGATGTCATGTGGGTCACTGTTTTGTAATTGATTGTGGTAATGAAGGGGACGTAACCCAACGTCACACAGCCTTGTTGCGGGGGAACTAATTACCGCAATTTCTTCAACAAGAGGCTTTCGACGTTATGAAAGAGATGCACATTGACTTATCTGAGAAGGTCTGATGGAGCTGGGATTGCATTCGCACCTAAAACATTTGTCAAATGTGGAATTATTTTTCTGCAAGAGAAGCAAAAGAGCTGTCACGACAGAGCAGTTATCTCTCTGAGTCATAATTAAACACAGTTCCGCAGAAGTATTTCGTTTACATGCCGTGACTCATTGTGGTGCTTTTTTATTGGGAAAGTTAGCTGGTCCAATCAAGTGCTGCCCGCAGTGTTCACTTCTGAACACCAGGGAGCAGCTGGCGAAACTGCTTTATTAGATTTCATGCCCGTGATCTTTACACGTTAATACCGTTGCTTCGGCAGACACGGGATGTTTCGCGCCGGCAGTATAATAAAGACACGTAGTTAGCCATTGCTCTAGGGCCCCTTTGTAGTATTCGGAATTACAGTAGAATCTAGTTGATGATCTAGTTGATAGGTGAGCAAAAGCGCGTGATGCGTTTGGCTCGATTATTAAGATTTGGCCCAAGGCTATGATTAATGGCTTTGTAGAGGATCCCGACTTTTAACCATACAATTGGAATAGCAGTGTATACGCAATCTGACGTGTGTCACAGAATGGCGGAATGGCTTTTGAATAAGGGAACCTTGACTCCCGTCAGTCCGTTTCTTATGTGGTGCCTTTCTGCTTCAGTCATTTAATGGCTGATGGAAATTTCTCTGCGCACAATAGTGCTTTAGTTTTAGGCAATTGAGAGCGACGAACGTGCCACTATTGCGTTTCTTTGTGAAGGGGACAGCGGATCGAGCTCAAAAGTGAGCAATTGTGTTTTCAATTGGTGCCCTTCCGGATCTGCTTAGTGTCAAGGTGAACCTTTTTTCCCCGTTTTAATTAATGGAAATTGCGTTGTTTCTTCTTTCCCAAAAAAAAAAAAACTCGGTGAGGATCCGCGATTATCGGGAAAAAAAGTATCTTTAACCTTTTGGTTTACCTCAACTCCTAATTCCCTCGCATAATGAAGAAATCAACGGACCATTTAAAACCCATTAAGCCCAGGTCCTGAGTCATTAAAATAATTCACCTAGATCAACCCAGCTAGAATCTGCCAAGGAACGCTGAGCTAATTTAACAGATGACCAGCATGTGCTCTGTCATATGGTTTGGAAGAATTTCGCTCTATTCCTGGTTTATGAGAGAATGGGTCAGGTACCGTTTGAACAAGACAACTTCAATGGTGCGCATGAGCTTCCAGCTGTGTGACCCTGAAACCTTTTTTTAAAAACTGCCCTGGCTAAGCTGAGCCCTCTGAGTAAACAGACATAAATTAAACCGGCTTGCAGATGTGGCCTCCCAAGACCAGGGCTGATAGGATGAAACGGTTTATTTATAAGAGTATTTATGGTTGTCCTTGCTGGGTGTTGGAGATACCATTAGCAGACAGCAGAGAGTTCGGCTTTGCCGGACTGGAAAACAGAAAAGTGTCGGTTGCAGTGTGAGATGGTCGCAGAACAATCTGGAGCGAGTCAGTCCCGAGCTGAGGTGTGCCGTCCTGTACCTGGGTTGCGAGAACTGAACACCCACGTGCGGAGAATTGAATACCGTTCTCAGCGTCTTCCTTTTTGTTATGTAAACAGCCATTAACTAGTCATTTACATTTAGCCTGTACTTCTGGCGTGAATTCAGCAAAGTCGTGCATCTTCCACTAACCGGTGAAAAAAAGGGGGTCATCTTAGGGTGGGTGATGCTCCGTCTTACAGCAGAAACCTCGCAGAGGTGCAGACTGCGCTGGAAGACCAAGAGAGATGTATAAACATGTGTAAGACGTCCTAATGGACTTAGAGAGGGTACAAGAGAGGAGTGTGAGTATCTGCTCGTGGGCTCTTACCGTTCTCCGGTCTTGGTGCAGTAAGTGTCCCGGATCTCCACGGTCAGCTGGGACCGCTGGCCACAGTGATCACCCTGCGGGAATTACAGCAAATGCAGCTCCGCACGGTCAGTTTCTCGGTCTGTTCTGAATTCGTTCCAAATTCCTGAGTTTGGCCAAGTTAAGATATCTGTGAAGAATGCAGAATTCGAAAGGTTTTCTGTTGTTAGTTCTCGTACCAATACTGCTGCAAAATGATTCAGCTCAGGACATAGGACAACACTTAGGTAAAATAAAAGCATTAACATGAATATGTAAATATGGATATCAATATATGATACGCACATATATGGATATAGACTGTGAGAATTGGGTATTCTATGGAGAAGACAGAATTCCAACACAGTGGTGATGTTGGATGCGGAGTCATACTATGGTACTGCAGTAGTAGTCCATAGGTTGTTGTAGGCCTGTGAGATTTGTGATTGGTCAGTGACGGGCAGCACAGCCAGCCAACCGCAAGTTACCATAACAGCAGAGAGGCGTGGCCAAGAAGAGGCTGCATTCATTTAAAGAACGGTCGGCTTTCATTAGCAGTTAGCGCTCCGTCACTGTGCCCTGAAACGGGCCTCGTGCCATCCTTTGACATGAAGCAGTGCGTCTTGACAGACCGAGCTGGCGACCCAAGATTAATCATCTCCCCTGTTTCATGAGCCTCATTTTTCCACCATTACAGACAGACCCTTCTCAACGGACGTCAACGAATGTAATTCCCCTAACTGCAAAGTCATGACGGTGGAAATCAGGCTCCCTCCACGCTGCTACTGTTACCAGTGACCCACGCTAACCAGCCACTTTATTCAACATGCCCTGGGTAACTTTGTGAAAGATAGATTCATGCCTTTTGGTAGATGCCGCCCCTTCATTTGCTACATTTGTTTAAATGTGAGTTTCTGGGTATATTTAAATCGTAGACTGAATTGGTGGGGGGGGGACCTCATGACTTTATAATTCGGACGAATGAGTCCCTTCGAGAGCCAGGATACGATGTTGTCGTCAGTCATGTTTATTACAGAGACACGCGCGCCTGTGGACGTCACAGCAGTAATAATGGTCCCCGCACAGGGGATGTGAGGAGCCGGAAAAGACGACTCCGGACGTCAACAAGAACCCGTTCCGGAGAGCTTTCCGGAAAAAAGAAATCACCTTAATCCTGACCTGCTCGTCAACCCTAATCTGTCTGTCTGTTGGAAATGGAGGGGATGAGTATTGGGGGGGGGGGTGGCAGGAGACTGAAAGTGAGAATGACACAGGAATTTGGGGGGGGGGAGCACTCATTGGTAACTAGATCAGAAATGCCAGCCCCTGGAGGACGGGCTCCCGCTTTGAGTCTGGTTCCTCCCAAGGTTTCTTCCATCTAGGGAGTTTTTCCTTGCCACTATCGCAATTGGCTTACCCACTGGGGGCTTTGGGCAGGGATGCTGTAAAGCGCTTTGAGACGATGTAATGTTGTGAACATGCGCTATACAAATAAAATTGATTGATTTGAGTGTGTGCATGTGTGTGACACACGTGTTAGACACCCTCCACGAAGCAGATCTGGTAACACGTCCTGTGAAGCCCATGTGTATAAGAATCTATGAATACATCCATAACACATTATAATGCATTCATAAGGCATTATAAACATGGCTATCAGTATTTATAAAAAGGCATAACACATTATAGCCATGTGTATTATGCATTATTAAAGCTCTCACCTATAAAGCACTATAGATACCTTTATAATGCATTATAATGGTCGGTATAAGCATTATGGATACTTTGTGATGCATTATGATGTTATCTATAGTGCATTATAGATGAGAGCTTCATAAGGCAGTCAATGCATTATAAACATGACTATAACGCGTTATGCCTTATAAATAGTTATAGCCATGTTCATAACACATTATGAATGCATTATGATGCACTATGAAGGTGTCTATAATGAAGTATAAGGACTGCTTTAAAGTGTTACCGCAGATCCCTCACTCCCACTTGAGATAAACCACACTGCTTATTTTGTTTCTTGGCCATCCTGAGTCAGGGAAATTGTCCCTCAGGCAGGCCCTAGAGCCTTCTCATGGAGAGCAGGCAGCGCAGATGGCCACACACACACACACACACACACACACACACACACACACACACACACACACACACACACACACACACACACACACACACACACACACACACACACTACAGCAGCTCAGGTTCTGGAGCAGCACTCCCAGCTCGAGCCCGTTTGGACTCACCAGCTCTCCTCAAACTGTCAGGCACCCACTGCTGCTCTGAATCTCTAATTAACGGGCAGCAACATCTACTTTTTTTGATCCACTTTTCGAACTGCTACTTCACCCCATCTTCAGAGGATCCATGCCTGACTTCTCCAGTCCATGGCTCTCTATGCCGCTCCTGCTTGAACTGCTGCCAGTTGGATTTCTGTCTCTTGGAGTGACAATGATCTTCGGCAAGAGAAACCATGGAAAATGGGGGGGGGGGGGAGGGGGGGTGTCATAGACAATTTAACATCAGATGCAAATGCTACTTGATCATATTAAGTCCAACAACATTAAATTATATTGTAAAGTTACATTTGAAAATGTCATTTGTATGAGTCATATCGATTTGAAATAATCATACATTGTAAATGTATTATTATTATTTTAAATTTATTTATTTATCTATCTATTTATCTAGATGAATAATCTAGATTTATCTAGATTTTCCCCCCCCCCCCGGGAAAAAAGCCCAGAGCTGCCTATGGCAAAGCAGACGTCCTGTGTACACAAGGACAAGGCAGTCATGAACATGTGACCTTCCACCGTCTCCCCATAGTAACCACGTCTCAGTGGGGGAGGGGTGTAGGGGCTCGAATTGCAAGCATAGCAGGTATATTTCGGTCCACATTCCTTGGGGCCCAGGTGATCAACTCGGGTGCTGACATCCTACAGAATTAAGATTGTTTTCCAGAACAGGCACTTGTGCATGCAGCACCTTGGGAACGATTGCGATGGTTCGGACCGACAGGCTCCAGAGGCTTCAGCAGTACATAGTGGGTCACTGTACTGGGTCGCGGCTGGATTCTCTGGGAAGAGTTAATGAGCCTTGCTGGCCTTCTCACAAATGGTTACGGTGTAATTTAATTTGTCCGGATGACAGTGTACATTCTGGCTGTGCAAACAAAGTCCTTAGTGCGATTTCCTCTGACTAAGACTTCACGGTGCCGCCCCTCAGTTTCACTGATGAATGAGCGAGACCATTGAGTTCTCGGATCTCAGCTCGTTAATGCTCACTAAGCACTTACCGTACAATTGGAGCATGAAGATAAGTAATTAGTTACATTTACCATCTGAGTAAATATACAACAGGCAACAAGCAGAGTGAATCAATGAAACAGAATCATAAAACAAAACAATAGTATCTATCCATCAATCTGTTTTCCGTACTGCTTATCAGACGTAGACTGTACACCAAGAAGCGAAGAGCACAAGGCAGGGGACATAATGCATGAAATGTACTATAGCAAATGCATTGTGGCTGTGCTAAGAATTTCTGAAGCATCTTCGGTGGCAAAGAAATGCAGATTAAGACTCCTGGGGACTTCATTTTAAGCCGCCTTCCAGATTCACGTCAGATCCTGATAATTCATTCACTTGTTGTTTATTCACAGAAAATGCAAAATGCTTTTAAAATTTCTGTTTAAAAGCACAAGGGTATTGTTTGGTTGTCCTAGGATGCAGGAAGCTCAAGTTTTAAATCAAATAAAATGATAAAAATAAACCTTCCAAAAATAATATATTCCGCTCCCTTCCGTTACACAGAGTGCGTAGATCTGTTACCAGAATTCCCGCTGGTTAGGGAAACGGGACTCTAACAGTGATGGAACCCTCCACAAAGACTGCTTATTTCGCTAAGACCCCATGCCTAAAGGTTTTGTTCTGCATTGCTTATTTTTTCGGGCTTTCTGGGCCGCCACCAGGACCAGTCTCCATTGCCAGGAGCCAAGGTCACCTCTATTCCCGGAGACGTCGGCAGACGGCACAAGCACCAATTAAGTACTTTTGTGAAAAGTAAAGCAAAGGGTTAAATGCCTTATATTAACCCACTATAGGAATTTACAGGTGCTATTTCACGCCCCTGATGCTGGGGGTGTGACACAGCAGCGATCATCTCTATGCCGCCCTACTAAATCTGTTTACCGACATAAAATTCTCTTATGTATTAGCATTTAACGAAAGGCCCTTAAGTCTAATTTATGCCCTCAGGTAGTTTAAGGGAAAAACTTTTGTCTAAAATAATTTTGATGGCATAGCTTAGGGCTGTCCCCGTTTATACAAATGGATATTTTAATGGAAATTTTCAGGTTATGGATCTTAGGAGAACAAAAGGTCCACTCTTGGATACTATGCAGCTTACTGCCCAAATTAATACATTACCTGACCCAGCCATTATTTAAACAAGTTACAGGCAATATATGCCACACAAACGCTGGAGTGAAGACTGATCTATTATTCTCCAAACTGCAGTTATTGCTGGCTCCCAGCAGGGGGCGGCATCTTTTTTTTCGATTGCACTTTAACTCACCACGCTTCTATGGTTTTGTCTCCCGGGCAGCTCCAGCGTCTGAAGCGCTCGCTGTCCTTCAAGTCCATCATGCGCAGCAAGAGTGTGGAGAACTTCTTCCAGCGGTCCAACAGCGATGCTCGGATGCCGCCCGATTTCTTCACCGATGCCCCGCCCCCGTCCCCGCCCCTTCCGTCGGGATCCCCACTGGCCAGCGACGGCTCGCCATCCATGTCCCCGTCCCTCAGCCCCAACCCTTCCCTGTCCTCTCAATCCCCGTCTTTAAGCCACTCCCCCTGCGGGTCCTCCAGGCCCCCAGACCTGACCCGGCCCCAGCTGGTGCACTGCTTTCAGGAGCACGTATTCCGACGGCCCACTTACTGCCAGCTCTGCAACAACATGATCGTGGGTAGGTCGTACCAATCCTCGGGAGGGCGGGGCCCGCTCGCTCTGTTCATGCATCGTGACTCAAAAGCAGACAACGTTTGGCAGCCATCTGTAAACACGGCACACAGAAATACAGAGTTTTATCGCTGCTCGTAGAAGTATGCAAATGCATGCAAATAAGCCTGCTCTCCTACAGCCGACTGCTTGGAGAAGAGATCAAGCCGCAGACCTGTCATTTTGGTATGAGCTGAAATTCAAGCTTGTCAGACCTGATAATGGTATGGGAGCTCAAAACACATCGTATTTCTACCCATGTATACCACAGTATCAATGACAGAAAAGTATGAGCTAATCAAGTTTCTAATTAACATTAGTGGCGTTTTTTAGCGTCTGTCGGTTGTGCCTGACACGTCGTTAGGTCTTTACTTTTGAAGGATACACATGTGCTCCAATCATTCATCACACAATCCACTCACTCCCATCCATATTTATCGCTCACCACATCACTTAGCACCTCGGACCCCTTTCCCACAATTCCCTCTTTGTCACGTTTTCTCTTCTCCCCCCATTTCTGCTTTTTCGTCGACTCAATCTGTTCCGCCTCATTAGTCATATTTCATTGTATAGTTACTTCTCTCCCTCCTTTTCTTCAGCTGCTCTTACCTCTCTCTTCCTGCCTGTTTCGATTTGAGCCCTAAAATGACTCTGGGGTCGTTTGAAAACAAGTGTCCCTGGGTAACGCTGTCGCTCGCTGCGTGCACTTAAAATTCATAGTTTATTATTTATTGTTCGTTATCTTCCTAGAAAAGCCTGAAGCAGCACATAGGCCAAGTCCCACCTCTATTAAACCATAATATATCCCTTTCGGCCCCTGAATATAAACCCGCATTATTATGAAAACAAAAGGCACGTCCATTTGATGGTTTATTAAGCTTGTTCCACTCCGTACACCGTCCATCGACTGATCAGATACAGAGGTGAAGTTGGCTGTAGCCCATCCCAGCCTGGACAGGACAGAGGTCCGTGGGCAAGATGCCAGTTCATCACAGGACGCATGCATGGTCAAACCCACAATGTGTGCAATTTAGAGATACCGGTTAGTCCGGCTGCATGAGGAAGCCAGAGGACCTGAACAAAGCCCACGCAACATGCAAACTCCATACAGGCGTAGTAGAAATAAAATTCAAACCCCAAAGCCCGATGGTCTAAGGCACAGTGAGCCGTCATACCATCCAAATTACAAACTAATATTATTGCCACTTTTCAGAGCAGGAAAAGAAGAAGTGGAAGAAAAAAAAAATGTTTCTGACATTTGCTGAAAATTATTTAGGGACTTAATAATTGGCATTAGGTACCTTTAGGCAGAAGTTATTTTTGTCTTGTAGGTCATGTCGTAACCAAAAGTGTTTCCGCTTCTTTCTGATGGGGTCCTTTTCTCCCCCGGGCAGGTAACTCGAAGCAGGGCCTCCGCTGTAAAGCTTGCAAGGTGGGGGCTCACCTGTGGTGCTCCTCTGAGCTCTCCCAGCAGCCCTGCAGCGGCAAGGTGAGGCCTCCTGGCATCCGGCCGCGTCTCCTCCTCCCCCCAGCGTCCTGTACAGGAGCAAAGCTGCCACACTGACAGTTTAAAATTTGTGCTTTAAAGAACTGGATTTCAGTCTTCATTAATGGTAACGGGGTTTTGGGGCATGGATGTAAGGGAGGGTGTTTTTGCGGGGTTTCAGCAAGGACACGGTTGAAGAAAGATGCTTGAACGGATAACAGCAGCCAGTAGACTTTCTAGTAGTAAAAAAAAAAATAAAAACACAAGCCTCATTGACTCTACATAAAGTGGACTGTTATTGAGAAGTCTTCTTACCCCAACACATTTATGCGGTTCTGTCAATGGGGGCGGTGATCCCACTGTCACTGATCTCAGAACAGTGCCTGTGATGAGGAACAAGAATGCTCTCCTTTTATGCAAAAGCCAACCATGTCCTGGAGAGAAATCACACCTGTCCACAAACAGACGGAGCGGAAGGTTGAGATGTAGAAGCGAGAGGGGTGGATTATCCAATACTGTACCTGAGGTGTCCCTGTTTTGTTTTTGGGCCAGTGGGGGTGTTCTGAGCCAACAAGATCCTTTCATCCTCCTCCAATCACACTCATTGGCCCATTACTGTGGCCAATTCGCGGTGAGATTCGGCAAACAACCTGTACTTTTCATCACTTCAAAAAACGAACCAAGGTACCGCAAACACATTTAAGGAGGGCCTGTCGAATTTGGAACCATGCGGAGTCAGCCAGAACAGCGGGTCCTCCTGGGAAGCTAGGATGAGGCATTGGCGCCGGGTAAGGAGGTACTGACTCACTCGGAACGCCAGGGCAGGGATTTTTGTCTGCCTGGAAGTCAAAGAGAACCAACAGAATCCCCACACTTCCTATTTGTGTAAGTTGTAGCCAAACTCAGACACAGAGCTGCTCCTTGGTTTGCAGAGAGGCAGCGAATGCCTCTCAGGTTTACCGCGGTCAAGATAATCGTCTTCCAAGCTTCCCCCTTTCCCTGGCAGACAGGTGGGAACTGTCCCACAGCGGCAATGAAAACCGAGACGTTAATGACCCCGACGGCGGATGGTCCCGAGTTCTAGAGCAAGGATGAAATTAGAAGCCTTATTTATTTATTGATCGCCTTTGACTGTTCGAGAGATGCTCCCCAGCCTCTCCTGTCATGCATAACAGAATAGGAGTGGCGACGCCACTGAGCCGTCACTCCAGAACCTTGAGTGCAGCCTGCAGAAGAGGGAGGATGCAGGTGCATTATTATTTCTGCAAAAACACCCGCATTGCCTGAGGTGCTTGATGCGAGATTAGTGAGAATGAGGTTTTGCCCCAGGCACTGATTTGAGCCCCATCCCAAGGCATGTCTGGCAGAGTACAGGCTCTAATACCATCATACTTCTTAAAGCCACATGGGCAAGCCAGGGGAGTGGCACCTCCCTCACCGCAGGAGGGCAATGGCTTTTCCTGAGCCACAGCAGCAGTCTGGTTCCATGCCCCAGAAGAACCACAGTCTGCTTAGATAATGATCAGCTTCTTGTTAACAGTTAAGGGTGAACAAAGGCAATGATCCACATCAGAGATACTTCTGTCTCCTCTGCAATAAATGTATACCAGTGAAAACGCCCTCTACCTACATTAGGGTTCTCGTTCTGCTCGTTCGGTTAATTTTTTGGTTCTCTTTCCCTGCCAGCTCCTCTTTCTCTCTTGGTCATCACTTTCTCTCCAATGTTGTTCTTTCCGTCAGACCGGGGCCTTCAAACGGAACTTCAGCTCGCCGTTGCTCAACAATGACCAGCTACACACCCTAAAGGAGGCCCCCCCTGCTCAGGGTAAGGTGCCACACCGAGGGTTTGCGACCAAGGATCAAAATCAGCAAGGAACAGAAAAACACGAGCACGATGGCTGTAGCGCACGTAGCTCCCACCTCTGTCTAACCCTAACCCTTCTCCCTTCACCCCATCAGTTAAAATAGCGATTCTCCTTACTTCCACATCCTTGTTTCAGCGCCCCTATTGAACTTTCCTCAAATAGCACTTCAATTTCATCCCAAATGCTCAGAACTACTTGTAAGACCACTTACACTGAGAAAGTCAAGTGATGCAAAACATCCAATCCAATCCAATTCATATATAACAATGATGTTTCCTATCCATCATTGCTTAAGTTCTCAAACCCTCCAATTATAAACGGATGTCCTCACCCAGTTCTATATTCCTGTCATTGTAAGTAGGTTGCTCGACTCCGGGCTAGCCCAGTGACATGGCGACCGCTTGACATAGAGGTTTATTTTTCACACGACGGGTGACAAAGTACAGTCTCTGTGGTTTGGCAGTAAGGCTCTGCCTGTGTCCCAGCAGAACAGGGGAAGGGCCGGGTGGACCCCGTGTACGAGACCCTGCGCTACGGGACGTCGCTGGCCCAGATGAGCCGTTCCAGCTTTGGCAGCATGTCTGAGTCGCCAACCTGCAGTATTGTATGTGGGGGGGCTTGGGGGGGGGATCCTGCTCATGACATCTGCTTTTGGTAGTTTTAGACTAGCTGACATCTTTGGGGGAAAAATGGATGGTGTCTCACTGCTTATAACCATGTGACATTTGCGCAGGACGAGGGGGGGGAAGAACGGGAGGAAGGTCAGCAGCCCCCGGAAGAGGGGAGTTCTCTAGAGATGCCGGGTAAGACCCCACCTCTGGAATCAGGTTAGTTCAGTTCATTCCCAACTCAGCCCCCGCAGCTGTCTAAACAAAGACTTATCAGCAGCGATCACGAGTAGATTTAGGTTAACTGAAGCACTCCGAAACTATCTGTGAAGGAAGAGCTTTCAGAATCTTTTACTTTGCAAGCAGATCCTCTTTGGCTTGCTAAACTTTATCCTTGATCGGTTTTGTTGTTAGTTTCATCTCATCGTAACTCTGGCTTGGTCTAGAAGGCACCTGTTCTCTTGTGGCTAATGTGTCTGACGGGACTTAGCTGGGAATCCAATACAAACAAATACCTTCTCTGTTGAAAACGATGGGCCAGAACTCACTGTGACAGCATAATGCTCACTCTCTCTGCAAGAACCGCCCCCCCAGGAGAACGGGAAGGCAGATCCGGAGGACGGAGGTGGTCCAAAGGTAGGGTGGCCGGGACGTCGATAAATCATCCGTAGTAAATAAATGTTCCCACAAGCCCTCAATGCAAAGAGCTCAGCCCGTGACCCTGTTCTCCGTCTCCCAGGCTCCCAAGATTCACTCCATCCATACTTACGTAGCGCTCTACAAGTTCCTGCCACAGGAAAGGAACGACTTGGAGCTCCAGTGAGTATATTTCTCTGTGTATCCATGCAGCCTGTTGCTGCATTAGTATGTCTGGTGTTTAGCTGGAAGTGCTACTTCAAGCAGAAAAACTAGCTATGCACGTTCCAGTGAGATGACATTTTTGGCCATTTTTTGCCAGATTTCTGCAACATTTTCACATAAATGGCAGGGATGCATCCAGATAGCATCTTGGCCAAGGATGTGGTCCAGGTTGCCGTGCGCTTCGGCAGGTGCTCGACCTGATTTACTGCAGACAGACAGCTATATAAACAAGCAGCCAAAAAAAATCTATTTGCATGAACGTGTCGGCTGAAGAGCCAAACGTAATGTAAAGAAATGTGTCTGCATGGGAATTACACAGAGAGGGTAAGACAACAGCAAGCAAAGAGCGCAGAAATAGCAAAGGAAGGAGGACGTGGAGAGGCGGGTCGTGCTTAGGGGTTTGGAGATGCTGTAACTGTGTTTGGAGGGAGACGGGATGGGGGACAGGGAGGTGCAGGGGAGACAGGTAGCGGGAAAGAGAAGAGCAGGAGATGGAGGACAGAGGGGGGGGCAGCGAAAAGAGGAGCAATGGGCAGGTAGCAGAGGTAGATACCGAATGGTCTCTATCGGGCCATCTGCCGTCTCGCTGGGGTGGGTCAGCATGGGTCCGGACGCCCTGTGTGGATCAGGCATCTGTGCCCTGCAGTACAAGCAGGAGTCGTCGGTCCTGGACTTGGCCCAAACACAGTGACCCCCCCCTTCCTCCCTCCTCACCTATATGGGTCACATGGTATGCAACGGTGCCATACTGCACAGATCCCAAGTAGAGGTCAGCTACGCATCTGTGCAAAATGCTATATTAAATTCACTGGGTCCCTGGAGGAAGCTCCCATGAATAAGTCAAGACGACTTTGCATGTAACATGCAAATTTTGCACATGATGGCCCGTGACCCTGAGCAGGATAAGTGGCTGAAGATTGATAGAAGGTTACAGTGGCGTTTGCAATATTTATATGAGAAATTGATTACATGAACCATGACAGCAGCATTGCCTAGTTTACTCTATAGCAGGGCTTTTCCACCAGGGACCACCGACCCCAACAATAATGATCGGGCCTCCCTTTATACTTTTTATCTCTGGGATCTCAAAGACAGGGTTTAGAGAAATTGATTAGAAATAGGAGCTATACTAGGATTTTCCTCAGCTTGGGAGCATAAGAGGGGACATGATGACCCCTCTGTGTGAATTATCATTAGCCAATGATACGTCTTGAAACAGTGAGTGACCGGGGAGGGGGCACTCTGGGAGCCAATCAGCTTTCAGCGGGGGACAGTATCCCTGTGGTCCCACCCTTTATGTACCCCAGATTAGAAGCTAGAAATTGTAAGGAGGTTCTTCCGGTGCAATTTGAGGGAACCCTGAAACAATAAAGCGAGTGCCAGTTCAGCATATTGTGTATTACGATGTTTCGGGAGAGAGGCGGGACCTTTGGCACGTCTCTGTAGTTCTGTGTCTCTGTTTCACATCCCATACTTCCCATCTGCCTCCAGCCCTGGCGATCGAGTACTGGTCATGGACGACTCTAACGAGGAGTGGTGGAAGGTGGGTAAGGACTGCTGCTGAGCATCCTATAGATATTCGCCCGCCTCACGATGGGGCAGGACACGTTCAAACTTCTAAATAGGGATTCTCCTTGTTTTCCGGTGCTGTTGTCCTTTGTGGTTTATGACAGTCAAATGCATGCAGGATCCTTTCCACATATACACAGATGTGATCTATGTTAAGAAACAGCTAAAAAAAAACACCCAGCAATTCGTAGGTACTCTGGCGGTAACATGCCAGGCTATGTTCAGGAACTTATCGCCATGGAAACCATCTTGTCTCCATCCCGCGCAGGGCAAGAGCGGAGACAGGGTGGGCTTCTTCCCGGCCAACTTTGTGCAGAGGGTCCGGCCGGGAGAGCGAGTGTTTAGGGTCACCCAGGGCATCCATGGAAACCGAGAGATGGGCCAAATGACCGTAAAGGAGTCTCAGGTAAGACGGAGTTCTCCTCTTCCAGGAACCTTTTTGGCTCCCCGGGCGGCTGCTTGTTTGTTACATATTATCTCCTTTGCACATTGCATTGGACGAAAGCATCTGCCAAATAAATGTAAATGCAAAATACCACTTACTTCAGTGGTGTGCGACTTCCTCTAAGCTCACTGTGTTCCTCCCCTTAACGTTATACCCTTTAACATTCCGATCCTCTCCCTCTCACTGCCACCTTAGACTTTCCTCCATGACCATATTTGTTCATCTCTGTATTCCTTACTTACGTTTCCCTTTATTCCATCTATGGCTTCAGATCTGTGTGGGAAAGATCGAGGACACCGACGGCTTCGTGAAACTAAGCAGCGGGAAGAAGAGGGGCCTGGTCCCTTGCAATTCCCTGGAGGAGATATGAGGAACGTGGATCTTTTGTCTCCGGCACTCTGCTTTATCCGGCCTATCCTCCTGTTACGCGGGGCTGGGTCAGGACCGCAGGACAAAGGATATCGCTTCAAAATTCCTAAATAACCCAACACCATCAGGGGGAAACAGAAAAAAGGAGGAGGTGGGTCTTCAAGGAAGCTGACCAGGAAGTTAAATTTCAGAATGATGTTCCTATCTAACCCCCTCAGCCTGGCAAAAAGGAACAGAAATCCATTAACGTTACAAGACTGGCTCCAGGGAGAGGCCAGGGTGCTTGTGGAGCTCAAGCATATAGCTACACCTTTCTTGTGGAATAACGAGGCTGACCCAGCAGATTGCAGCTTTCGGGCGACAGCTGAACCTTCAGTGGTCGTCTGAACCAAATCGGGGAATCACAGGGATCAACTGCTTAGTCTGCACACCAAGACTCTTACATTCTGGAGACAGCTGGTGCACACGTCCTCATCCCAGATCCCTTCGGTGGTAGAATCACTTCTTTCCTGGATGTCCATGAGGTTGGGGCTAAATCAGGGAGAAGGGCAACACATGACGGGACGCTTCTCGTGACGTTATGGGGATCTAGCCGGACATTATATTTCAGAGGTCTTGCTTTGTGTATAGCTTTCATTATTACAGGATGTTCTGCTGGTCCAAGGTACACAGATACTCCTAGCAGAGTAATATCTCAGGTCCGCTGTGGGAAGACCTATTAAGAGTAACATTAAGGTGTTCCAGTGAAGGCTGTTCTTTTTTGTACTTTACATTTAGCCACCTGAGTTTAAACTGGGTCCCTGAGCTGAGACCATTTCCAGTCTATTTTGGACCTGCAGCACCAGTTGCTATTTCTGTTAATCCGTTTTCTTCCGTTTTCCACAAGAACGAGGCCTGGATCTTCACAGGACACAGTAATTACAGGTGCACGCTGCTTTACTTACCCGTGTTTAATTGACTACACACCATTCTTTGAAATCGTTCGGAAGAGATCTCCGTACCGTCCACACCTTGCAGTATTACACAATACAATTAAAAGCCTAAAGTCTCAGTTTCTGTTGGGAAAATAACATCTTTCTTTTTCAGGGGACTGGTAGCAGTCACGATGTTATCATCAGATACAGACAGCAAAGAGACACGACTAAAATATCTGGTGGAATTTTCCTATAATGTTTTGCAGTGAACCTATTCTGTAAAAACAAATTTCACTCATAGGCCCCCCATAAGTGAAAACCCTGATATTTTCTTGTCGATGCTGCACTACAAGAACAAACAAAAGCAACCGGGGAAGACAAATGAAGTCCTTGATCTCAGTCCAACTGGCAGACGTGCAAACTGATAAATGCCAAAAGTCTGCTATCGGATTAGAGGAGAATAAAAATTAGAGGAACGATATACAGATCATGTTGTTTTTGTGCAGGGTGGAGGTACCGATCAAAGCAGGCGAGCAGAAATGATTTTTTGAGCTGCATAATGGGTAGATCCATTTCCGGGGCATGAACATTGTGACTGGTGTTTGTATTTCCTTTCCCTCTGCTTTAGGTACGAGTGCCTTTGAGGATGGGGTCAGGTCCCCTGCTTGTTTCAAAGTCAGCTATGTGCCCCGATATTCCCACAAGCTTTCCTTTAATTCGTAGCTCCTTGTGCCACCTTCTGATCTACCCGACCTCATTTTGTTGAGGTCGGGCTAGAAGTTAAGTCTCGGTCCCTTGTTGCTCCGCAAAGGCACCTCTTTCCGACCTTATCTAGTTTCAAGCTCCATCAAACGTTCCAGCTACCCTACATGATCTATCTTGTTTCCTGTTACCTCTTTCCAAAATAAATTGTATACCTTAGACTTCTTACATTAGTAGTTGGATTCTAACCGAAGCGACTGATAAGTACATTCTTCATGGTACGCCGACAGCGCCGATCTGGATGTTAAATACGCAGAATTTTCTAGTTAACCAGCTGCTGTCTTGCGTGAAAAGTAAGCTTGAAGGCTTCAGGATCAGTGAGACATTGGCCTTCACTGCACTGTACTGTACTGGCCTTGTAAACAATTACCGATTCTTATTTATGAAGGTGTGCATTTAAGGAAATATATCCTAGTCACAGAAGGAAGACTGTGATAATGTAGATCTTTGAGGTACTTCATTAGACACCTACCCATCTACACTCCCATCACAAAAATATAGAATATTTAGATTAATTACTAAACTGTTTAGGTAGTTGTTCAGCTTCTGCTACAGGCCGTTTCACTCTTCTCAATTATATCCTCACCATTTTTCAAAAACATGACTTTGTCTCCATGTTCTGTTAATGCAAAATAAGATACAGTTTTACTCTTCACCATGTTTGGCTAAGGATCCACCGGCAGATATGTGAAATACAAGAGATGACCTTTAGATTAAGGAAAAGAAATAGTCCATTCCATCCATCCATCCATCCATTTTCCAAAACGCTTATCCTATTGGGTCGCGGGGGGTCCGGAGCCTATCCCGGTAGCAATGGGCACGAGGCAGGGAACAACCCAGGATGGGGGGCCAGCCCATCGCAGGATAGTCCATTCCTTTTTTGACTATATTAAAAATGAAATAACTTAACAATAAAGGAATGAGTCTAAATCTCCCTCAATCCTGGAATCGCAGGGCATTAATCGGCTTAGCAAACAGCTACAGTAAAACACTGGGTGGTCATGGGCTACATGTTCTATCCTCGCTGCCGACTGTGAACTTAATTCATGTAGACGGTCTGTGTTATCCAGCATTATTGGAGGTGTGTTCTAGGCAAGGAACCATTTTAAAGCATCACTTCAATAAAGTTTCAGAAGATAAACATTCAGCTGTCTGGTTGGCTCTTTTTCCCCACCCGCTCTGTTCTCTGCATTTTGCCACTTGCATCACGGGTGACGAAAGAGAGACAGACTGTGCAGGAAAACGATTATGGGAGGAAAGAATCTCGAAGATCCTTGATCACTATTCAAAGGGGAAAGAAAAACGGTCTGTGCATTACAGCACTATAAAGCGTGTGACTCAGCACAGGCGGCGAACAGAAAGCTTTAGGGGAAAAGGTCGGTGAAAAAGGCACCGGAGTGCGAGTTTGTGAATAAACCCGGCAGCCTGACCGAGCCGGGTTGAGATCACACTTTTCAGTGACGGTGAATGGGGTGCAGTCAGCCCTTCGCTGCAGCTGATCACGCTCGCACACCGCTGAATGGTCAGCGCTCTCGGCTCCGAACCCAGTAATCCTGATCGGACCCAATTATTTCTCACTTTTCCCAACGGACCGGCTTCAGGGCCGCGTGTGTTCCAGCAGGTTAGGGCACCATACCTGGAATCGGAAGGTTGCCAGTTCAAATCCTAGGATTGGCAGAGAGGGATTTCACTATTTGGCCCTTAAGACCGACCGATAACCTTCCATTGCGGACCCTCCTCGCCCCCCACACACAAAAAAAAAAAAGTGCTTTGTATAAAAATCATACGTTAAATGTATTCACACTCGAGCTTCCAACAAGGAGGACACCACAGCACAGCTCACAGAAGCAAGTTTTATTAACCCCTAACATCCCACTTCAGGAGTCTGCTCAGTAACTGTCAGCAGTGAGAGTAGAGCCATTCATCGCGAACAGGCTCCAAGTGGGATTCTCCGCTTCGGTTCCAGAAGCCCCTTATTATGAAGGAAAGCCCAGATCAGGGAGCTGAGACACACTGTCCATGACGGCGTTCTGTGCGATTTACCGCGCCGGAATTCCATCTGGCCTGTGAATATACACACGACAGGGGTCCAGAAGTATTCACTGAACGTCCTACACCCCAAACCTCCGTGTGATCAAACGCACGGCCATGCCAGTCACACGTGCCAGTGAGTGCTCGCCGCGAAAAATTTCACGTGCCACTCTCCCGTCTCGGTAAAGCTATAAGAGCAATTCAGCACCTGGCAGTGAGACAGGTGCCTGATGAAAGGAGGTGACACCTGTGTGCTCCAGCATCTACCCTTATTGGCGCTTCTGTCCTGCAAACGACGGCACAGACAATAAGGAATATGATGCAGCAAAAAGAATGCAGAATAAGTCTCAATGAAAACACAGACAATATAGCCAAATATCCGGAGGGGTTGGGGAGGTGGTACGGATTCCTGTGGGGCGACACCAAAACTTACACATTTAAACCCGGAACTGGTGAGCTCTCTGGAACCAGGTAACATAAATCAGGGTGATTCTCACTTAAGTCGTCTTAGAGGTGGCATACGGCGGCCTAAAGTAAGAATCATTTCCAGCAGAAGCTGTAGAGAAGCCGCCAAGTCAAACGACACATTCGACGTCTATCAAAAGCCCAACGATTCGAACGGGAGCGACTGCGGTCTGCCAAATTAGCTTCTCTAATATATCCCATCTGCATGGGGGCTGTAAGGCCCACAAGGGATATTTTTAGGTATCCCACACAATTAAATGCACCACCCGTCGCATGTTGTGCCGCAGATGCGCATTATAGCATAAATATAACGCCTGAGACATCTGCTGCGATACAGCGCTCCGCCGCATTACTCTATTATTCACCAGCGACCCCATTACATCAGAACAAATAATGCACTCTGCAAAAATATCACATCTGCGGGGTCGATGACGAGACACGTTTTGTCACTCGCCACTTCGTTTGTGTCTAGCTTCATGCACATTTCTGCAAGACAATTCTTTCAGAAAAAGATTATGGGAGTGCAGCACGCCAAAAGCAAGCTAATGCAGGGGAATGACGCACCTTTGAGCTCGGAACAATACGTTTGCCAGGGCTCCCATCGCCGACCAAGGGAGACCAGCAGCCATTTGTAATTTCATTAACAATGGTCACAGTACAACTAACACATAAACCACATTACTACTGACAAAATCCATAAATAAAATCAACACTCCCGTTGACATTAAAATTACTTTAAATTTAACTGACCGTCATGCAATTTGACAAAAAAAACCTCACTGAAGCTTTCTCCCTCAAAGGTTCAACAGCAGCAGCCTGATCATTAACCACTACAAATCCCATGACCTGAAATCGACACGTTGTCCTTGTTCCCTAGTAACCCCCTTTTGCCTGTAATCATTAATGCATCGAATGCATTTTCCTTGTCAGTTTTGGCATGTATTACATTAATGGCAAAACACACACACACACCAGTGTTGACACAATTTCATATTCATGGGTGAGACACGAAAATAACCGACACGGAAACACATCGCTGACACGCTGAGATCATCATTCCTGATGCAGATGAACTCCTGGGACTCATCGCCTTCTGGCTGGAAGATACACGCTGGTACAGCTGTATTAATACAAATATACGTCACATCGTTTTACAGAGGATGTTCAGCTACTCTTAGGTAATTGAAGTACCCCATACTAATGTGGCAGGTTAGCTTACACTCCCAAGACGTCCATGTTACCTCTGTATACTCGGTCACTCAGTGGCCCAAAGACCATAACCCCCATTTGACTTTACCTTTGGTACAACCCCATTTTTTCCCCCCATCGTTCCTTTATTCATCCCTCTTTTGCCCCAATCAAACCACTTTCACCCCTTCCCCCAAATTCCAGCACAGCCCCTCTGATCTTTGTCATTCCTCACGATAGCTCTGACCCAAGGCAAATATTAGCTTCATGTAGCGACGGTCCTCACCGTGGGACATTTCCCTGTGACGTCCTGCTAGCCCATTTCCAAGCCAAAGCTCTGGGGACTCTCCATGTCACACCACACACACACACACACACACACACCCCAGTCCCTGTACATGGCTGAAACTAGGAAATGGGGGCAGAGAGAAGAGAGATGCTATTAACATCATTGATATTAATCACCCCAGTCACCGGTGACCCTCTCCAGATTCCATTCTGCTTCACGCAGACAACGTCTACATTAAATTCTGCATTGCCACCCCTAAACCCTCACCCTTTCATTAAAGCGTCACGCTACCCGTGCAAAAATCAGACAGCAGCAGCTGGTTTTCCTGTCCAAACAAGCAACCGCAGAGGCGAATCCGGTCAATCAGTAGAAAGGGAGAAACGATGACATCGATCCAGTTTTTTCTCCCTGCCCGCAAATGTGGACCATCTGGGGGGGGGGGGGGGTCCCTGAGGACTGGGTTGAGAAAACACAGCCAACATAAACCAAAGTGGAATCCACCTTTACACGTCACCCCGATTTCGCCCCGTTCCTGCTCCTACATCCCTGCCTCTTAACCGATTCTATCACCGGTCTTATTCACTGGCCTCGTGGTCCCTTCCAGGGGCAGGCAGGGGTTACGTAATCAGCGGAAAGCATCCACCTCTCTCGCAGCAAGCCTGAGGAGCAAAGGAAGGGAAGTTCTGCCAACTCATTCTGGAGGATACATCTTCATTTACAGCCCATCCCCCCCACGGTCTTCCAGACCACTATTTGGGGGAGGGTCCACCCTCCCATAACCGTTGACAACCTTTGCTCAAGATAAGTGGCAAATTGAGTGCCTCTCCATCAGAGGGGGCTCCATAGGGAAAGTGCACCCCCACTGATTTAAAGGCGGGGGAGGGGGGGAAAAAATGCTGGAAATGTCCCAGTGGATCACAAAAACAAGCGGATAGACCTTTTCTGCTCCATGTGCTCTGCCTCTTATTAGTGACACACTGGCTTTAAACAGGAGCGAATGGGAAAGCAATTACATGAAAAATAAGTCTTTGCACGAAAAAAAAAGCGTTATCTCCTGCTGTGGCTGGGAGAAACGGGGATATTCTGCATAAACAACACAGAGCCTCATGGGTGACAAAGCAGAGTAATGCTCACGTAACTCCAGCGTGATGAACGGCAGAGCAGCATTTTTCATTATACCACTTATTGGATTAGGTCGTCGTCTAGAGCTGTTGTGTATGAGCTGGACCAGCAGGAGGCATCGTTTGGGATTTAAGCCACTGCACATTACCATGGTGATGGATGACGGGCCCCATGGCCAGAGACGCCTCAGATAATGAAATCCAGCTGGCCATGACCGGACTGATTACATCGTTAGGGATAAATGGTGTGAACCGCGTTGATGGAGGAGTGAGTTTAAGGGACTGGCTTGTTTGCTGGTCTGTTCCCCATTGGAGACACAGGTCTCTCTCTAATGCGTTTCCACACCCCAGCTGCGGTTGCTGCTGGAAAGCGACACATTTGGTCAGTCGCGCTTTTTTTTTGACCTGACGCACACAGCCAGCGTTACTTCCAGGGCATTTACTCGTAAATGCAGCTACTGCCATTTATGAAAGCGATGTAGAGGGTCTGTCACAGTGGAGCGGGGGCTGTTACCTCACTTCCTTCCCGTTATTGGGACCCGTCTTCCACCACTTTAACCACAAGTTTATTTGCTTCTTTACTGTATTTGAGATCACATTCAAATGCTGTACCTTTTGACATTATCACAGGTGAGATCTATTCCGTTTAGCGTCACACAAGACATTGCCACTCCTAGTCCTGATCCACCCCAGTCATTCAGGGCTGCAGTCTGAGGCACGACCCCCCCCCCCCCCTGACTGACAGACCAACCCCAGGCCAGAATCACCATTTGCACATAAAGCTAGATGCTAAAACTTCAGCCAGATCAAATGTCTGGGTTTACATCGTTTCAGGCAGCTGTAGCAACTACAATCGTTCAAGCAGAACCCCCTCCCCCCCATGAGTCATACGCGTTATACTTAAACCTTAAGGAACTAGTTTGTGTTATGAAGACCTTGGCACCACCCCCACTAGCCCACCGCTTCCTAATTCTCACCAAATCACTGAACCCGTGTGTGTGAACCATGCCACCTCCCCTGACATCGCACAGAGTTACACCTAAAGATAGGTGTAAAAACAGGAAATGAAGGAACAGTTGCAAAACACACCAGCCTGCTAGCTGTGAGAACACTGGCCAGCTGATTTTCCTCAAGCTGGGTTTGGGCCCCATCAATGGTCAGCGGTTGCACTCAGCAAGGCGGCCCAGGACCCTACAAGGTACTACGTTCAACAACAGGAAAGTCCCAAGTCAAAAACGCTCCGTCGTAGTACGCTGAACTGGCCATGCTGACTTCGTCCACTCCAGTCTGCTAAAGCAGGGCAACAGGTGAAATTCTCAAAAGCCAGCCAGTCGGGAAGGACCGCAAACCATGCTGACAATTCACCACCAGGGGGCAGCATTGCAAGCTGACAGGAGAGCTGAAGGGCCACCAACGCAAGTTAGAGGATGGTGGATGATGGTAAGGGGGGGGGGGGGGGTCCTGGTTTCAGCCCTCAATAGCTAAAAGAAAAAAGTGCCAGTACACAGAGGCTACACCCCCACCAATGCAATGGTTCTAAATTGTATGGGGTCAGTTCAAATACTGAGACCTGCCACAGTGCATAGACACGCATGCTGCAGCAAAAGCAGATTTAAAAAGGGGTTTGTTGCAGAAGCGGCGTAAAGGGGATGAGGAACCATAGCTGACCAGCCTGAAGCCGAGGACTCTTTCCACCACTTACAAAACCACCACAGTAAGTTTACCAGCTCAGACAAAACAGGCAAGTACAAAAAAAAAGGGGCGGTAAATCGATGGCAGTTTGAGGACGCTGAAAATCTATAACGGCTCATTGCCGCCTCACGGCCTCCAACCTGCACAGCAGCCCTGTGCTGCCAGGTCCAGCTCCCAGCATGCCTCACTGTTGCATGTGACTCACTAATGGAGACATGCTTGCTTAGGACCACCCCCTCACCCCTTGGCTCCATGCCACATGTCCTTCGCCCTGGCCATTTGCCCCCTCCTACTGTCTCCCACCTCTTCCGAGACACCCTGCTGGGGAAATCCAATCACGGCGCCTGGATGAGAGCCCTGATCTCCAACGTGGCTGCCACCTCCTCGTCTTTCGGCACGCTGTTCTCCCTTTGCAGGGCTCGGGGCCTGGCGACAGCTATTAAGGTCATTCCCATGGCCAGCTGAGGCCCAGCGAGCTTAAAAAGCAAGACTGGCGATTAAAAGCACACCCTGCTGTTTCGGGGCATCGCCTGGGCCCTACACCGGGACCTCAGACAGGAAGGGCTGAACGAACACCGGATCGACCATCAAAGGCCTAAATAATCAAACCCAGTCAACACAAGCCCCCCCCGACGCTCAACCCAAAGTCATACCCTCGAGGACCATGACCTTTACAACAGTTAAGAACCTTCATGAATTGGAGGGGACCAGGTGAGTGGTCAAGTATTTATAGCAGCGTAGAGAGCTAGTCAGGCTACCGCTCCATAAGAAGGGGAGCTATTCCCGAACCAGGGCGGATAGTTAAGCTGTGTGGTCGGTTCCGGATTCTAGGTCAGCTATTCAAGAAGGGGGAGCTGGAGGACTATCTGGCCCAGGAATCTGGCGGCTGACCCACTTCAGCAGGTTCTCCAGGTTCCCCGAAAAGAAACGGCACTTCATCTCCACGCCGGAGCTCACTCACACCCCTCAGCGATCATCTTCTATTTGAGGAATGGAGAGATGCGGCAGATAAGGGTCACAAGCATTCCGGGAGCTGTAACGCGTCGCTTTAACTCGACGTTGCTTTTCCTGGCAGAGCCGACGGCAAGGCGTGGCAAAAAGGGCGCTGCTAACCCTCTGCGTGACAGAGATGCAAACTAATGATTTAAAATTTGAGTTGCCACTTGCACTCCCTCCCAGCAGTAAATCATAGGCCCCTCGTCTCCCCCCCAGGCTTCCTGCAACATAACCCTGGTCCTCAAATAGTAAAACTGACAAAAGAACCAATACTGAAAGTAGGCCCTCCCCGATTGAAGTGATGCAGAAGCATCAAAGTCCTTCAGAGTCCTTGTATTTAAATAAAAGGGTAACAATGGATTATCTCCTTAGAACTCACTGGAGGTCGACATGGGACAGATAAAGGTAGCACATTTTGGATGCTGTACACCTCAAATTAGCTAGTCAGCGAAGTTCAGAAATGCCGTTGGTGGCATGTACACACACACAGCGATCCGCACACTCTTTCAAAGTTTGATTAGTGTGATCGCTCTGTGCTGTGTCCAGACCCGCTCGAGACTGGACCTGGGCATGGTTTAGTTGGACTCGCTGTACCAGGCTGGGAATATCGTGTCCAGGTACAGCACAGGGCAACTGGGCCAACTGAGCATAGCCTAAAACAGTAAAACATGAGGTGGCCATGGCCACCTGACTGGCAGCATGCTCTCCCCACACACCCCACCCCCAAAAGCACACAGTACATCAGCTGACCATAGTCAATACTGCCCATAGCACTGGTGTCCCATCTACAGGCCTGTTCCACCTTTACACCCCTTGCTTCCTGGGAATGGGCTTAAGCTGCCATGATTTCACCTAGATGCGATTTCTGAAAACTAAGCCACAGGCTGAACAGCATACAACAGCACAATGAGGTCTTAGGATTGTGTGGAGATGTAATAGAAGCAAGCAGAGAAAGAGGCTCCACTCGGCCCAAAGGGCATCGCAAACGAGTCTGCAGGGGCAGGGGTTTGAAAGCCAGTCTAACCTGTAGAGAAAGGAATCCTGATGCTCCCTACAGTATTAAAAACCACTAGAAATGCCAGCAGTGGCCTGTACTATGAAGCGGGGTTACTGACTTATTGGGGTAAACTTGTCGGATTTAAGGTACCACACTTTAATTGGACTTCATATTCGTTCACTTATCTTTCGCCCAGACTACCTTAAATCCGACAATTTACCCCACTGAGCCAGTAACACTGCTTCGTACTTAAGGCCACAGGAGTTGGGTCACGAAATTCACCACCTCTGCCCGTTGATTAGCGGACACATTACACCAGTACACATAAGAGACTCATTGTCTTAAGACTTCACGCAAAACCATAAATGACACCCAGACTGTCACGTTCAGTCGCGGGGAGAACGGTGATGGTGCGGGCAGGCGTGCACAGAGCAAGCGAGACAGGCGAGATCGGGGTCAACTACGGGTTTTTATGTGGAACGGGGACTAGGAACAAGAAACACCGTAACCACAATGACGGACTGGGCAAACAGGTAAGACCAGGACAGGACTAAAAGTAATCGGACACAGCAGGAGACGATCAGGGAAGCACACGCGGGTAATCAGGGGGCGTGGCACACACAAGGAGCGGACGAGCCTGGCATGACAGACAAGACCACTTCACTGGCTGTCAGTGGAATGTTACAGGCAGAAACCAACAGCCCAAACTGATTAAACACCACTGTTGGGCGTAATGATCATCCCTTCAAGCAGCACCTCATGAAGCACCCAGCGATTTGCGGGTTTTGCCAGCGAACTACAAGAGCGTGGCCCTTTGCAAGGGAAGGTAAAGATGCATGATGAAATGTTGGGGCAGAAATTAATAAAGCAATCCTACATTCCCCATTGGTTTCTGAAATTCACATTACCATGGAAACCAGTCTCCGCTGCCCCTACCCAAACCCCCTGAATTGCACGCACCGTCATGAGACATCTGCAATCTCCCATTACAGTGACTTATCCATTACCCAAAAGTCTCACAGCAGCCCGGATCCTAGGTATTGGATTTCCCAAGATCGCCTAATGTGTGTTTACACAGACAGGAACAAATAAGGCACTGACATCCAGCCCCACTGTAAATGTTTGAAAGTCACCGTGTGTTTAAAAGGCAAAGTAACTTGCTACTCTGGAAAGCACTTTCCCCACAGAGCTCAGGTCAAGTATGAACAGGGACCCAGAGCCAAAGCTTAACCCTCCGCATGCCAAAGGTAAACCTAGGAAGGAAAATGCCAATTAAAGTGCCAGAGGGTGACGGAGATCAGGGACAGGAGACCGCATCTTAACGTGCAGCATCGCCCAGGCGGGGGAGGTAAACAAGCCAGTCGGCTTCAGGGACGGCAACAGCAGAGCCATAAGCCAAAGGAGGCCTGTGCACACACACTAACACGGGAGCAGATATTACAAATGCACCCATAATACAAGAGGGGGTTCAACCAAGATGTCGATATGCTAAATTACAGCAGACCGACCTACAAGTCAGTTTTTATTTAGACACAGCCTGAAGGCACATGTATCAGGGGTCATTTCAGACAAGCTGGATCGCTGCAGTGAACCAGAACAGGGTGACGAGTAACATTCACTATTAAAGATAGGAAGGTATAGAAGTTTGTCACGCCAGCGTCAGACACTGCAAGAATTAGGGTCCCATCAACTTGATAAAATGACATTAAATGAGACAGCATGATTTACCCATTTCATGTGTCGGAGAACGAATTGAAGTAGCTTAATACAAGGCTTGTATCCAGTGAGATAGTTACTGTTCTTGGTGACTGAAAACCTTTCAATGTAGTAAACTACACTGCAAAGGGGACATTAATACTGAGCCTGGGATGGCAGATGACGAACACACACACACACACACACACACACACACACACACACACACACACACACACACACACACACACACACACACACACACACACACACACACACACACACACACACACACACACACACACACACACACACACACACACACACACACACACACACACACACACACACACACACACACACACACACACACACACACACACACACACACACACACACACACACACACACACACACACACACACACACACACACACACACACACACACACACACACACACACACACACACACACATACAGACACACACACACACACACACACACACACACACACACACACGTTAAGCCTCCAAACCCAACCCAGAAAGTCTCAAACTTGCCCTCGGCTTCCTTCTAAAATGGAGCAGCGTTACTCCAATTTGACACAAAGAGTCACACTGTTGTCATCACAGCTGCTGTACATGCCTGCTAACCCACAACACCCTCACACCAAGCAAAAAAAAATAAAGTTAATGGGGACAGGAAAGGTTACTGGGAAGGGAATTAAACCATCATAGTTCAGTGGTCAGACAGCTTAAGGCAGTGGGTCTCTGGGTAGTTTATTTGGTCAATGAACCAATTATGATGCATACAATGCGACGTACAAAAGAAAAATACAGAATCCAAAATGCGCTAAATTTATGCCATTGAAAGGCAAGTAAACATACCTCCCAATTAAACAAATATTCTATTGTACTTTAAGGGTTCCTACCCAACCCAAAAATCCTTTCCCAAGAAGTTTAACCAGTAGGTGGAGAGACTGGCTTCAGGCTGAAGAAATCACGCAAGTTGACCTCTTGCTCCACAGGCCGTGGGATCTTGCGCTCGCTGAAGAGCTTGGAGAGGTTGGCCTCCATCGTGAGGCGCCGCGGGAGTCGCATGCGCATGGTGAAGAGCTGGCTCAGGTCGTCCTCCACTAGGGGGCGCTGGCCGCAACTCACAAGGCGCTTCTGCCAACTCTTGCTGGCCCGCTGCCGCTGCTTCTGCTGCAAAAGTCATGGCACCCAGTTCCTCACCCAACCCTACCAGCAGGAACCCTACCAGCAGGAACCCTACCAGCAGCTTTCACTCCTTGCTGTATCATGCACACTATATACACACAAATGTACCAAGACTGATGGATCACTCAGTTTAAGCCTAAACGCCTCAACTGCGAGCCACACTGCCTCCATGAGGCAGAACATCTACGGTACCTTCAGCCTGGAAGCATAAGGGTCATGGTGAGCCTGGTGTCTGTTCAGACTTTCCTGTGGATCAAGCAGCCAAAAAGCAGAAATAAGCATGCAGAACCCCCTGCTCTTATTGACAAGTCGAGAATACTTGGGGATTATCATCCTCTGCACTCCTAGAGCAGGGCAGCCCAACTCCAGTCCTGGGGAGGAGGGGGGGCAGAACCCTGCACATTTTGGGATTTCCCACCTTTAACACACCTGATTCACCTCCTTGTGCCAATTACCACACAGCTCTTGAGCTGAATCATTCATGGTGGAACAGAGAAAGAACTAAGACACACAGGGTCCCGCCCCCCCAGGACTGGAGTTTGGCACCCCTGACCTACAATATTGGAACTGGGGCATAGAATAGTGTAGTACATTCAAGTATGAATATTGATAAATACCCCACAACTGATTGAAGGTATGTAATCTACGTTGATAGATTACTGGTGAGCATATGATAATGGATCAAATAAGCCAAAATGTAAGTTTAACCATCTAAAAATGCTGAAGATTAGCTTTTGATAAGTAAAAGCACCTCTGGCATACCTTCACTAAAAGCCTTAAAAAGCGTCAAATGGTTGAGAGAACGAACGAAACAAAGGGCTTCTAGATGTAGGACAGGTGGATCATGGAGAACCCAGAAGCAGGCGACCTTGAAGCTGGGACCGGCGGCAGGGCTGCCACTTACGCGCATGGCAAAGGCACGCTGGCAACCCGGGTGGCTGCACCGGTACCTCAGCAGCTGCAGGTGCACCTTGCGGATGTGGTGCTGCAGGTTGAACGCGGTGGAGAACTGGGCCCGGCAGCCGAGTCGGGGGCACTGCAGGGTGGGTTTCTGCAGGGCGTGGCATCGCTTGTGGCGGCGCAGGGCGTTCCGACTGCCAAAAGCCGCCTGGCACTGCTTACAGGCGTACGTGGCTGAAGGGGACGGACAGATTAGAAACTGCACATCTGGCTACTAGGTGGCAGCAAAGCGGGCAGAAACTGACCACTGAAGAGATCCGCATACGATGCCACCCACAGAAGGCATGCTGCCATTCACCACTTAGTTTCAGCCAATCCTAAGACCCATGCTTCCAGAAGCTTTTGGGTGCATTAGGCCTGACTTCAGTTCCTTGATTTTCATCTTTTGCCAAACAAAAGCAGCTGCAGGAAGTTACTTGGGAGATGTAGCAGAACTTGGGGGGGTAGATTGGCTACGTTTGCCAAACACAGCGATACCCAGCTGCCACTCCCAAAAGGCTACCCCACCCCCCAGATCTGTACTCCTGCCATTTTCCGATCACACCAACAGCTCCTCTAAGGCACAAAACAAGCAGCACACCAGCTACGTGAACGTTAAGGCGGTTACCTGGGTGCTGCCGTCTGTGCTTGACCATCTTAACCCAGGTGTACTCCACCACCTGACAGCCAGGATCAGGGCAGGCGTACCCTGGGGAGAGAAAGAACTTAAGGCAGATTACGGGAAGTACTGATGTGAATTTCAAGGTTAGAATACAGGTTAACTACAACCTATGAATGCATCAAGCTCTATCGCCGATTGGCCTGAAGAGACGGCTGCGGCTAGTGCCATGTCCCTCACCTGAGTGTTTCTTTTCGTGGGCCCTGCGTGAAACGCGGGTCTCAAACGTGGCCCCACAATCCTTGACCGTGCACCTGGAAACAAGAGCAGAAGCCAGGGACAGTTTGGCTTAAGCCCAGCCACCACAACGCAGCTTCTACCAAGATTCCAGGAGGTTGCCATCATCAAAACATCCAAAGAACATTCGCGCAAAACGGCGAATCGCATGCCCTCGTTGTTAACCACAGGAACCCTGCCATTTCAATGTTAATGGAAGGCACAGCAAAGTCAGTGCAAGCCCTGAACGTGAACAATTAACAGCATTGTACAGTTACCATTTTGCAGTGAAAATGGCATCCGTTTCTAAAGCCAGGCTGGACCATTTTGGGCCACTGCACATGCACTGTGCCACTTCAGCTCTCACCCTTTCACATACAATTAACATCATGTACAATCATAAAGTACCTTTGACCATTTTGGATTCTGACAATTGATGCCTTTTGAGCACTTAATCTATATTTAACCTGCTTCTAAACAATATCGCTTTAATTTTTGACTAGGAGTATGAAAATCAAGACTTGATGTCCAGGGGATGCCACCATGGTTAACTGACGGACATTTTGATCACATTGGCCCTTAGACATGGTATTTTTAAAAAGGTTATAGCCTCATTCTGACATTTGTCTGGACAGGTCGGCGATCCCTGTTAATGTCTGATGGAATGAAAAAAAATTCATAACCCAATAACACCAGGAACTGACCTCCGTTCGAATTCCTGCTGCAATATAAAAGTTCAGTGATGAACATTAATATTTCATGCAGGCGAGACGCTGTACATTGAGCCCTTCCCGGAAAGTCAACCGGAGCTGAACTTAATATCCTACTCTGCAAAAGTCTGACGGTGGCTGCAAATCAACACGGCCGGAAGCGGGAGGTAGAAGCAGGCCTCTGCGCGCGTGTCCTTATCTTCAAGCCTCATGCGACTGTCTCACGCGCTAAACCTTCAGGCATCTGCTCCAAAAGCTTAGCAGGAGCTCAGGACAGCTGGACACCTCCAGCAACAACCAGGGTGGAGTTTTGGAGGAAAACTAAAAAAACTCAATGTATAAATCCCATGCAATGTTTCGCCATTTCATTAGAGACAATGAATTAAAAACTACACCATAGATCCCAGAACCAGGGGCCGGTACAACGAAGCGGGTTTACTGGCTTTTCGGGGGAACTCTTCGGATTTAAGGTGCCACAGTTTAAATTGACTTAATATTCGTTCACTTATCTTTTGCCCAGACTACCATAAACCTGACAAGTTACCCCGATAAGCCAGTAACCCCGCTTCGTAGTACAGGCCCCTGCGCCCCTAAACCAGTTTAATTACTGACATCCCACATTGCCGATTCTCCTAGAACATTCAACTGAAATGCACACGGGCTACAGTCAGCACTTACTTGAAAACTGGTGTAACGCCATGGACGTTCAGGTGCATCTTGTAATCCTTGCGTTTTCTGAACATCAGGGTGCAGGCTGGGTAATGGCACTGTACACAGCACAACAGTCATTCAAACACACAAACTGCCAAGAACGGCAGCATCTTAAACCTTACCTATAAATGTTGCCCATGAACAAATTACTTCAAAGTTACAAACTTTAGATTTTCGTTTACCGAAACAAAGACCGTAAATAAACCAACAGTATCACCTACGGAACCTTAGTAATTGTCAGAATAATCAACTGTTTTGAGCACCAAACTTATGGGAATATGGCGTCACCTAGTGGACAAACCTTGAAGTTCGTGTCCTTGTTACCGTGATTGTATTGCGCATGTCTTTGCAGGGACCTTGCCCTGAGAAAGCGCTTCTCGCAGTTTGCGTAGGTGCACCTGTAAAAGCGTTAGCATCGTTTCTAGCCGATAAATATCGCACAAAAAAATGCTCTCTGCGCGGGATATTTTAAACCTGAAAGGCTTCTCTCCTGTATGTCCACGTTTATGGCGAATGAGGTGCTTTTTCCTGGAGAAGCTGCGTTCACAGCCCGGCGTGGGACACCGTAGAGGTCGCTGGTAAGGAGACAGTACGGCTTGAAGGAAGACTGAAAACAACCAGTTTAACGCCACAAAGAAATCAAAGCCCCGACTTCCCAGCTTGTCCATGAAGAAACATACCTCACCAGTGTGCACGCTTTCATGCTCCTTAAAGCGCCACTCCTTCGAAAACGCCGCAGCGCAGCCCTCATGACCGCAAACAAAGCGCTTCAAGCGAGGAATCGCGTCAACTTTCTTGCCGTTTAAACCATTCATTTTAACCATTAAATAAAGTAACTAAACCTCCTATTTCTCTTGTCTTCTTAAAGAAAGCGGCATGGCTCATTTGACAAATATATAGGCTTCCTTCCTAGTCGTCAACATAAAGTTTAACCACCTGCGTGAAATTTAATCTAATTCCCAGATGAGATCAGGATTAAGTAAATGGTTTGAATAATTATCGGTTGATTCTGATTAACTTACTCTGCCACCTAAATCTGTTTAAATTATAGAAAAAAATACTATATGTAGGGTACACTAACAAAAAAATGTCAGTCTGTTTTACTGTAATCAGGTTTGCCAATTTTCAATTAGAGCCGAGTCTGCACTCATATGCACACGCATTTACATGTATGTAACAGTTTTATTTCATTGTAAATAGTCTGTAGGGTTTGCAGACTTCCCCAACGCATTTGTTGTAACGAATCTTAGTTTATAACGGAACAACGTAGATTTGCCGAAAGATTCCTTGCGCGAGAGTCTGAAAGCGCGAGAGTCATGACAGATGAGCTGGCAACCCTGACTACGTAGTTAGCATTTTTAAATGCCATGTCAGTCGTAACAATTGCACTGATAAATATACCAGAATTCCTTATGGTGGTGGCATCTGAGACAAAAGAAATATTAAATGCAATTATCCCAGAAACGCTGCTGAGTGATTAAAAACCCTTTCATTGCTTATGAGCAGAGGTGGAAAGGTCGGGTCCAGAGAGTACAAATCCAGAACAAGGTTTTGTTTCAACCAACCAGTTGAGTATAAACAGACCCAGTCACAGAGAACTCAACTGGTTGGTTGAAACAAAATCTTGGACTGGATTTGTGCTTTTTGGACCTGAACTTTCCACCTTTGCTTATGAAGCATACATATCTTTAGTCTTGTATGACTAAAATGAAAATAGGTATGATAGAAATTAAAACTAGGCCGAAAAAAATACTAATTCAAATAAAGGAAATAAAAAAACTAAAATGGTATAGCCCTGGCTATAATAGTGTTTACACATGTAGAGATACTTATTCTTGCTAGACAGGCTAGGTCATATTTCTTTTGAATTCAAGTTAATAAGAATGAGATCGATGAGTTCTTTCTAGGCGACTGAAGACACCATTTTCAGCTGCTAGCTGTAATTGTTCCAGCAGGACTTGGGTCGGCGCTTTGGTACCCATGCAGTAGAAAATGCCTGATAAGATAACCTGGCTTCAGGGTGGTCAGGGCACCTCAGCCACCTTCTCAAGGTACAGGATTTGCTACATTACTGAACTCATTCCCGTTTCCGAGTGAACCCAGAGAAATCAATTTTTTTTAACAATGCTGTTGTTTTAGTCATGATATTCATCGTCTATGATTATGAATGAGGAACGTGAATCGTATGTTTTGTCTCATGCTGTTGTTTCCGTATGATTAGGTGATTCAGAATCGGAATCAGAATCGGCTTTATTGGGCAAGTGTTTACACGTACAAGGAATTTGTCTCCGGTATTTTGTCGCTCTCAGTATACTTACACTGGACAGATATAAAGCAAACACAAGACTACAAAAAACTAACAGTGAAGTACAGTATGTATAGAAGAGACTTAAGTACCATAGTACCATAGTACCATAAGTACCATAGTACCATAAGTACCATAGTACCATTGTACCATAAGTACCATAGCGCACTGGTACAAAGTGCAAAGATGCTGGATACTTCATGTACATGAAGTGCAATGGATTTTTGGTGATGACAGGTTTATCGCACAAATATCGTGTTCATCAGAGTGATGACCCGTGGAAACGAGCTGTACGTGTGTCTGGTTGTTTTTCCCACGGACCGGGCTTCCGTCTCATGAGTGATGCAATTGCATAGAACAGTTATTCTCCAACCTTTTGGACCAAGTATCACGTGGGATCAAAGAAAGTAAAGTCCGAGAGCCACACGGGTGAAAAAAATTTCAGCGACCTGAATGCACATCTGTGTAAAAAACAAAACAGCATTTAACATTTCAGTGTGACGGCTGAGCCTACTTGGCATGAGGAAGATTTGAAATGTCAGGGATGAATACAGTAAGCTTTAACTGAATTCCAATTTCACTGTTCAGGCTGAGATCGCATTGCAACAAATCAGACCTGTATCCGATTTATGATCGCATATTGAAGTGGCCCAAATTGGAATTGAAAAAGTCGGATTCCATGTGACTTGTGTTGTTCACATTGTCATGAAAAAATGCAATCTGAGTCACACATGAGCAAAAAAATCGGATATGGACCACATTTGTCCTGCGGTGTGAACGTAGCCTTTGAGCCAGGACTGGATCTGCAAACTACCATTTCAATTAAATAGACCTGGATCTGACTTAAGCACTGAGTTTTTTCTGTGTGCTGATTGGCCAGATTTCTATAATCATACATGTGCTGTTAATGGGAACAAACTGGATGAGTCATTCAGTCAAGGAAACAAGCCAAGCATGAGAAGAATTGCACTATTTAGCCAAACAGGAGCCTTTTGGTTTTAAAGTAGCTTGTAGTGCTGAGTGGCAGCAGTGCTGAGTTCAAGGTAACTCAATCTTGATATTTTCATCTGAGGCAACATAGTTCGGTGGTGTCATGACTACCTGGTACGTACCAAATGACACATTCCTCGCCTTCAAACCTATGCATTTGGACGTCACAGTGGACCCTTTCGGACAACAGAGAGGTTTATCTTTTAAGGTCACTGAGAAATGCGTGTCCTTCCACTACAGCAAAGCTATGAGTCCTTAGCCAAACATCCAAAGGGCCGCTAAAGCTTTCTTTTGGTTTGCTTTTGAATACTTTAATAGGTTATAAAATCACAATCTTAATTCTGACATTTATTACAGTGTTACACAGTTAAATCAGGTATGTATAAGTTAGTTAAGAATCATGATAGTTTTAGACATTTTTCTAAAGCACTGCTGGAAAGAACTGAGTTTCATTTTGACACTAATACCAAATGATATGGGTTATATCACCGTTGTAGTATTTTGTAAAGAGGTCACATGATTTTTTTTGTCCACACGTGTACACATGAGCATTCATTCACAGGTAATCCAAAATTAAGGTCAGTAGAGGTTTTATATCTTGGTGAAGTATGAGGTTAAGAGGCTGAAGACCCTGGGGATTAAAGTTTTCAGTTATAGCTTTCGGCTGTTTACGGATTAGGGAGGAATTGATAGGTAAGACATCCCAAGAATTCAAGTTCTGTGAATCCTTACAAACGAAAGTGAAATAACAGGTGTCTGAATGCTGGACAGAAAATTTCACAGATGGTAAATAAGGGCACTTATTTTGCTGACAGGACCTGGGAGGCCGACAGGCAGGGGTAACCTCGAGGACAGGCTGACCTATTCGAAGGTGAGAGGAACCAACAAGGAAAATTAACAAACTCACAAAATCATCCAAACGGGGTCAATAAATGAACATCATCAGCACCATCCATACCCACTTCTCCTGTGGTGAGTGGGGGGGGGGGGGGCTCTGGAACTTATCCCAGCATCTACAGGCACAAAATAAAGAACAGACCAGGGTGGGGGGTGGGGGGGGTTGAGACTCATAACCAGAGTCTCCAGACCAAACCCCATGACGGGGGGTTGAGACTCAAACCCCAGTCCGATAGGTGTGAGGCAACAGTGCCAACCACTGTGCCTCCCCTATATACTAATACAGTGGGGCCTGCAGTTCATAAACACAATCTGTTCCAGGAAAGTGGTCGTGAACCAATTTGTACGGCAATTTTTCCCATAAGAAAGCATGTAAATTCCATTAATTCGTTCACAAGCCTACCAAATAATAATTTTTGTTAATTGATTTTCTGGTTTTTACAGTAAAAGCTTTAAAGAAAAACACAATATAGTGTGGCGACGGGAGCAGAGAGAGACATGGAGACCTGCTTGCCGGGGAAATCACGCTCTTCATTAACAGTCCTTAACCCTTATATTGTATCGTTGTTAATGTTAATGGTTGCATTTCCCTATTGTCGCGCCTGTGTTTAGCCGTGTCTTGTGTGTACCCGGTCCGAACCTCACGTGTGTATTTAGCGCGTGTGAATCTTCCACCGTGCGCATCTTGCAGTTCGGCGTCTGTGTCTCATGTATCCATATCAGACCTTCAACGTTTATTTTAGCGAGTAAAAAAAGAACACATGACACAATATTAACTGTGATCCAGCACGCAAATAAATTATACACAATCTCACTATTCTGTAGAGAAGGAAATATACTTACCTCTCATGAGGTTTATGGAGTGCAGTGAAAACATCGTGGTTTAAAATCTTTTCATTAACCATTTGCAATGAACTAGCTGCTGCACTTCCTATTTCCCGGTTTACCGAATTTTAGTGGTATGCATGTACAGTAACACCATGATTCTGTGCTTGACAAGTGGTAAATGGGGTTGACCGGTAAGGCTACAGTTGTACGCCAAGTAATAAAGCTACTTGTTTGTTAGATGTTTTCTGGAATGTAGCCCAACTCTATTCGCCTCCTGGTATACATCTTCCCAGGTGAAGTTTGAGCACACCCATGTTATGAAGGCGCAGCAGTTGGCGAAACTCATCAGGCATGGCGGGGAATTTCCTCCTCCGTGGCCTGTTGTCATAGTATTGGTTGGTGATTGGCTGGCAGTCGTTTGGGTGCACGGGAAAGGGCCAGAATCCGTAAACTTGGACCTCGTCGCACATCTCCACTGCCAGGCTGACCATCGTGATCCCTGTGCTCAGCTGTATCGCCTTCAGGCCCCGCCCCCGCCAGAACTCTGCCAAATTCCGCAGGTACTCGGGATTGTAGAAGACGGCCCGAATCGAGCTGTCAAAGTCATTCAGGGTGTAGTAGGCTCGCAGGGAGATGGCCGTGTTTCGCCGGTAGGAGAAGGTAGGCAGTAGCAGCAGAGCGTCTTTGTAGGGGTCTAGCCTGTTCACAAATGGGCGCCGATAGTCTGTCAGGGCTCCATAACTGCCGTGTTTGTGGAGCGAGGTGAGCGGAACAAGAACGGAAGGAGAAAGTGTGAGGATATTTACTACAAAGCATTACCCAGCGTGAAGATTGCTGGTTCATTGTAAACGGACAGGCCCTGACAATTGATTATTGTTTATAGCATAAATATCAGTGTCATTAGACTCGTGAGCGACTGGAAGGTCTGGCGGTGTCATCCTGTGTAAGCCAGTACGAGGAAGTATGGTATGAAAGACCAGGGCACATGACTCACTGCTCAGTGAGGATGCTGGGATTGGATGAAATGAGGTTAGTCTTCTTGCCAACGTGTTTGTCATAGCCAGTGTCCAGGGTGCCGAGGTTACACCTAGTCCCAAGAGTGAGAATAAAAGCTTTATTAGTAAAAGATTACAACATTAATAATAGCTACAAAATTAACAGTTGTCAGTAGAAGTGAGCATCGATTTGCCGCAAGGGGCACGCTAGGGATATACGAAGAATATAGTGGGAAGTCAGGCTTACCTGAGACTTTTAGCCTTACCTGATGACAAACTGGGCCGAGTCGATCTCCTCTCCACAGGTGCTGTTGACCAGGACACCACCGTTTCCCACCACCGAACACGTCTTGAATGTCTTATTTACAAACGGTGAATCCTACAGGGTACATAGTGTGAAACTCTCCTGAGATATTAACACATATAAATACCCTTGCAAAGTGAACGGTCTTGTATCCTTTATTCGCAAATGGCAACTCCTACAGGATACACACCGTTGCATTTTTCTGAATGTACATAAACTGAACTACGTGTGGATTGTTTTTTTAGCACTGGGTCATACCTTTACGAAGGTGCTGAACAGCTTAGAGGTCACCTTGGTAGATCTCTTCCGGTCGCCATCGTACCAGCAGTGTATTGACCTGCGTGACTACAGCCTTGAAGGTTCCATTGCACTTCTTGTTCAGCAGAGACCTAGGACAGAAAGGCCATTGGATTACTTGTAGTTCCTACACCCTTAGGAGAATTCATCACGCAGTCATTTTGAAGAACTTCACAAAAAAAAAAAACAAAAAAAAAACAGAGGATTTCAGTGGATCAATAATTAAACAAGCATCATTGGTTTTGTTAAGTTGAGGTTTTGGCTCTCTGTACCTGAATTGGGATAAATTATCCACTTGCTTCTTCCACTTCTGACTATAGAGCTTCAATAACTTGCTAACGGATTTCGCCCTTCACAGACAGAAAAGAGACGAGCATGATTCAGGTATACTGATAGTTCTGAGATATCGGAGCTTGACTCAAGTTGCCATTAGTCATTACCAACCCAGGTTCCTAATCTACATTTATGTGAACTGATTGCTACGGTGTTCTCCTGTAGGCGTTCCCAGCCTTTTGATGGCCGTAGACCAATTCGCATCATCTAAAAACTTCACAAACCGGTAGAATGGCCAGGGGGGTTGGGGGACTTAACCAACCCCTCTGAAAACCCCCCCCCAGTGTTCCGCAACCAGGTGGAATAGTGGCCATGGACTATTGGTCCAGGGAGTAGGGGTTCAGAACCCCTAGTCTACTGCAACAATTCAGGATTACAGTATCTCCAGGGTGGTAATCGCAGGCAATCATCATCTCCGTTTATCATCAGGGAGTGAACAAACACATGGCTGTGTAGTATGTTGGTTATTTTGGGCATTTCATCTTGGCGATGTTGGTGATGTTAAAGAACCTGAGTTAAATCATGTGCTAATTTTTACAATCAGCAACTATCAAATTAGTTTAGAACCCAGCTAGAAATTCAGTAAGATTAAATACAATCACAACATTATTTTGCTTATTTTGTTCCTGCTTTGCTTCGTAATGCTGTTTCAGTGATTTTATAGGAGCACTGAAACATCATAAATGTGGCAACCTTTGAAGGACGGAGAGCCTGCAGAAGAAATAAGAATATCTACCCAAGAGTGGAGCTGATTGAAGGCTTTCAGTTTAAGATCCAGACAATCAAAACTACGCTCAAAACTGAAATTTAGAAAGGGTATGAAAAAATCTCAGTTTATTTGTTCAGAAGGAGCAGACAAAAATGACAGGGACCAAGCATTTCATTGTAATGGGGCAACGTTTCTGAGAAAAATTACACAACCTTTAAATAGGTAAAACAAATAAACTGCAAACTCATTCAGAATATAAAAAGGAAACTTAGCAAAAGGGAGAAAACGGAACAGTAAAACAAACTGAACAAACAAACAAAGCCATCAAAGAATGATTTTAGCGATGGGCGCATGGCTTGTTCCTGAACAACATGCCTGAAAACTACTCCAAAGGCAGATGAAATACTTCTGGTTGTCGTCTGTGACATTAGTTATTTAGACTATTTTCAAATTTTCACTACTTTTCTTGTGAAAAAGATGCAAGCTAGGTAGTTAGCAGCCAGATACCCTGTGATACTGACTGCATTTGTTCACGTTCAAGCCACTAAGAGCTGGTGTTCTTTCAGAAGACATTCCCTTGGGTTCAGTGTATGACATCATCCTGGCAGATCTAAGCCTTCCAGTTTGTACCTAACCTTTACCATTCAGCACCATGTAACACACGCACACAGCACTGACACAAACTCCAGGAGTCCCCACAAACCCTGAGTTCGGTATGCTCGCCCACACCTGCAATATTTGATTGGTTCTAGATGTTGTGGCTTTTGCTTATATGGATTCCAGGTGCCTTCAAGTCTGGAAACGCTGTGGAGACAGATTTCCAAGTTGAGTCACTCAACACTGTCATTCTTGATTGTGCACAAGCTTTTCAGATTTAAATGAAGCCCTGCTTTATTTTAATGAAGTCCTGCTTTATTTTAATGAAGTCCTGCTTTATTTTAATGAAGTCCTGTTTTCTTTTTCTTTTTGCGTACTTACAAAAGAAATTGTAATTAAAACTCTGGGTCATTTATTGGCGTTTTAGTTAAAAAGCTAGTATTTTAATAAAGTTTGTTTTTTACAATCAAGTTTGAGTCCGACACACATTCCAGAAACGTTAAATTTGACATTTTTTATTATAACCTGAAATTTCTTTAAGCTTAACAGAGACAATGAAAAATATCCAAAAAACTGGACAGTATAAAAAAAATTGCATTAAACTTCAAGACTAGCTACACAATTAAAACATTTTCATGAACATTTAATTACACACAATTCAATGCCTATATCTACAAAAATAGCACAACATTTAACAATCAAAATTAGTTTATATAAAGATATTAATATCAGAATATGCTGTTTTCTCGAAATGTTACTGACGAATTGCACATTCTCTTTTTCTACAATATACTAAAAGAAACATGTGTCTGTAAGGTAAAATATTTTTATTGAAATATTATATTTTATTATAAAATATTTTAATTTCATTAAAAACCCACCTGTTGGTGTTTTTGCTTGACCTGCTCCGCAGCTCATTTCTAATCACTGTATACAAGAGTACTGGGATGATCGTCGACAGCAGGAAGATCAGGATGTACGTCCAGCGTTGACGCAGCCCTATTGCCCTCATATCTTCCCTTGATGTTAGACCAACCACTGCTTAACTACCTTCTGTGCTGTTTACACTACAAGCATCTTCTTTGCTGTACTTATTATTACCGGATGTCACGTCCCCACAGAGTTTAGCCAGTCTAACTGGTAATTCACAAGCTTATTCACGTTTTTTGAGGTTCCTTCCTTTTTCAGGATGCACAGTACATAACTCGAGGAATTATAGCATATTCTTTTTTTGCGTCTTCTTTTCTGTACTCAAGTAAAAGGCCTGGAAAGGGGGTTCCCAGTTTACTCTTTGGGGTTTCATCTAAGTGCTAGCTGGAAGGTCACTCTCCTCTGGACTGCTTATCTATTCATGGCTTTGGTTTCAACTATCCATCTCTAACATGAGCCACTTCTGGAAGAGGTTGGGGAGATGAGTCTGTTTGGGTCTTGGCATACACTCTTCTAGATGAAGTCTGATCACACCCTGGTTATGAAGCTGTACCACGCATCTTTAATTTCAAGCAGTTACTATATTTGTTACTATGTCTGTTAGTTCTGTAAACCTTTGTGAACTACTAAGGAATTACTGAAGGAACAAATAATGAAAAACACAAGTGAAATACTGATCTCATGTTTGTTCATCATTAATAAATCATGACACATCAGGGAGATTATATGGCACTTTGGGCGGAGCTTAAGTTGTTGTGGAGGATGTATGGTCACCAGTTATTGTTAAAGGAACCTTAAAAATAGTCTCACAGAGAAAAAGACGGCTATTATTTGTGGACAATTACATTTAGACCCCAAGCTATGAAGTGCATCTAGAAGAGCAATCCAGATGAATCATCTCAAGGTTCATCAGTGATGTGTTTTCTATTATGAAGGGCAATGAAATCTTTACTTGAAAAAGTTAAATTTCCAGACATTTCACACTTTGTCATTGTGTCGCATTATGTTGCGTCCTAGGAATCCCCAAATTCTTGATGACAAACTGGGCCGAGTCGTTTATTCTAGCAATTCAGCAAAGCGCTCCCGTCACACTCTGGCACTTGGTACCAAGTCACCCCGAGCACACAGAGCAACCAGCTGATAAAACATAACTCCCAATTCCCAATAAGGACTTCTAAATCCTGATTGGTCAAAAAAACACCAACAAACCGAGCTCAAGCGTATAACAAACGCAATTCTCCTACTCTATTGGTTCACCTTGGTGGCAAGGTAAAATCCACCCATTTTGCTCAGTTTACCAGAACATGTCTCGACTGCTAGGCTCCTACTTGAGAGATGAATATAGATATTGATTACATGACATTGAATCACTGTAAATACTTGGTTGTCCTTTGATTAATGATTAACGTATTGACATATTGTCATTGAATCACTGCAAATACATGGTTAACATATGATTAATATGATTAACATAATTACTTATACATTTGCACTACCGCATAGCTTGCTATATATTGTCTGCCACAACTATTTTATAAAGCTGTAAATCGCTGTGCACCAGTTGGGGCAGCTTCGAATCTCCTCCTGCAGGTGGTTTCTCCCCCCCCTTTTGTTCCGCTGTCTGCCTCTCCAAGGTCCGAGCTTTCCTCTGGGTCTGCGGAACTTACTGCAGGCAGCTATCGCGAAGCGAGGTCACACAGTATTCAAAACAATCTCTTCTTGCCTAAGGCCTAAGACATAACAGACCCAATATGACAACCTCCCAGGCCTGCCAATGACCAATTTTACTTCCACACCACAGCTGCCGTTTACCAGGACACCACCGTTTCCCACCACCGAACACGTCTTGAATGTCTTATTTAGAAACGGTGAATCCTACAGGGTACATAGTGAGAAACTCTCCTGAGATATTAGCACATATAAATACAGTCACAAAACTAGCGATTTATGGGTTTTTCCAGTGCCAATTTGTACCTTCGCAAAGGTGTCAAACAGCTTAGGAGTCACTTTGGCAGTTCTTTCCTCAGCAACGAGATTGCACAGTATGGACGATAGTTAGCTTCAGACATCCCATTGATCTGGGATGGTTAGTATGCCTCGAAATGTTTTAGCAGCCTGTTGGTACTTCACAACCAGAGGTTATTTTCCCTAGCAAATAAAATTGACTGTGTCTGTACAAGAAAGTCAACTTTCCTTCCTGAATAAAATATTAACATCTACAGCCTTCATATTGAATCAAAAGTTATAGTTAAGCTCTGGATTCACATGTCTGATGTTCACCTCAACTACAGAAAGAATGAGAGATGAGTCTGTTTGGGTCTTGGTGAACAATCCCCCAGATGAAGCCGGATCACACCCAAGGTGTGGAGCTGTAGGAGGCGGTTAAACTCAACAGGCATGGCGTGTACACTTTTCGCCTTCATGTCATCATAGTAGTGGTTGGTGAGGGACCGGCAGTCCCGTGGGTGCTGGGGGTAGGGCCAGAAGCCGTAGAGATTCACTTCATCACACAGCTCCAGTGCCAGGCTGACCATCATTATCCCGGTGCTGAGGCGCTTCTTCAGGCCCCTGGTCTCCCAGAACCGGGCCAGGTTCCGTATGTATTCTGGGTTCATGAAGACGGGCTGGGCCGGGCTTCTGAAGTCCTGCACTGTGTAGAGGGCGCGCAAAGAGACGGCCGTGTTTTGTATTAGAGAAAAGGTGGGAAACAGAAGCAGGGAGTCTCCAAAGGTGCCCAGCCGCTCTACAAAGGGGCGCCGGAGCTCCATCAAGGATCCAAACCTGTTGGGTTGAGGTGAGGTGGAAACGGGCAGGTGGAGAAGGAGACAAAGGATAAGAGTGAATCTACAGGGAAAACCAGGTGCCAGTTGCACAAAACACCTTCACTTTTCTCCTTAAGTGTGACACTTAATTCCTCTTTAGCTGAGTGATTAAGAACTTTTAAAATATCTTGGAGCACTAAATGACTTCCTAATCAACATCAGGATTTTTTCAAAACGAATTCTAAAAATATTGATTTGATGTTCATTCAAGACAAAGCTGGAGAGTCTCGTCATGTTGTATATTTGAAACTAGGAACCTCTGTCTTCTTCACCAAGACCAACAGGACTCACTTATTGAAGAGGATGCTAGGATTGGATGTTACCAAGTTCGTCTTAGTGCCAACGTCTCTTTGGTAGCCACTGCCCACAGGAGCGAGGTTACACCTAAGGTCAGAGAATGAAGAGTTTTTAAAACTGGCTTCTGTCAAAGGGACCCTGCGAGTATTTTAGCTCCTCCTTGCTTATAGAGACAGTAATACATGAGGCCTTTGATAGGACAGAAACATCTGGGACACATTTGATAACGAGAACTGCCTGTCATCAGTGTCTCTCTACAGTCTCTTGTCAACTGAAGGGACACCTGTGACTCTAGGGTAAGAAAATAAGAAAATGGATTAAATTTTCTTCAGACAATTTGTTCCATTGTTGGTTTTATCTAACATGCTTATCGGTAACACTAACCACTGCAGTGTCATGCCACCACAGTTGGTGGCTCTGATCCTACCTCTGGCTAAGTTCGTGGGATTTGAATGTTCTTCCTTTATTTGTGCAGCTTAATAACATGATGTTGGGTGAACTGCTGTCTCTAAACTCCCCATAGTGTATGACTAATATCCATTTAAGGGTGTAGCCCATCTTATGCCGTGTGTCTCTTTGCATAAGCAGTATAAATAAGACAGGTGACTATTATTTGCAGACAACTGTATTTATTAGCAGGTAAATCTTTAGCATCCAATAACAGGAATTTATCCTGAAGCCTTTATATTAAAACTGATTTATGATCTTCAAAAATATATGCTTACTTTTGCTCGTTTAACCGGCTTGCCACTAGGTGTCGATATTTCCACTGCACGCTAATTGCAGATTGAAAATGAAATTCCTGCATTTTTTACAAATATTTCTTGCAATACTAATCCACATACAATGGAAACAGAAGCAGTAAAGATTTTTTTTCTGGCTTTAATATACTGAAGTGGACATTATAATTCTTTGTTGTCATTTTTTTTTTTGCTAGCTGTCATGTCAGTTAATAAGAATATATTTCACTGTTTTCCTTAATAATAATAACCCTACTGGTGACCTTGTACGCTTTCATCAAGGTTTTTTTTTCTTATGAAGAACAATGAAATGTATTCATGTCACTGTGTCACATTTTGTTGTGTCTGGTAATCCTGAATTACCTGATGACAAACTGGGCCGAGTCGATCTCCTCTCCACAGCTGCTGTTGACCAGGACACCACCGTTTCCCACCACCGAACACGTCTTGAATGTCTTATTTACAAACGGTGAATCCTACAGGGTACATAGTGTGAAACGCTCCTGAGATATTAGCACATATAAATACAGTCACAAAACTGTTTATGGGTTTTTCCGGTGCCAAGTCGTACCTTCACGAAGGTGTCAAACAGCTTAGGGGTCACCTTGGTAATTCTTTTCTCAGCATCGTACGTGATGTTCGACCCCAGTGGCGAGTTGCTCTGTGTGACAATAGCGTTGACGACTCCATTGCACTTGTTGTTCAGCTCAGACCTAAGACAGAGAGATCCACTTTTTTCTTTTTTTCCTGTGTGCTTTTCAACATTCCAAATGTCTTCATCACACGGTAACACAGACTCACCGCCATTACGGACAGGATTACGCTACCAGTCAAAAGATTTTGCACACCACCGGTTTTTACGACTTATCAATTTATTTCATAAACTGCAGGTTTTATTCTAGTGAAGCTTTGGAGAGTTGAGTGAACAACTATAAATGAAAATATAAGTCAAATGAAACCAGTTTCCTTTGTAACATGGAAAGAGAATGTAACAGTGCATGTCTGACACCATATTAACTGGCTGTGTGTTGATGGCGTAGGCAAATTCTAGGCTGTCCTTTAACTTTAAATGCTCTAGTTAACTGTTTTGTCCTATGAAACAGAGCAGTATCTAATGTCCCTTATAGAAGGAATGCCTCGAATTTTCTCTGCTGTTATAACTGCTAGAGGAAGTTACTTTGATGAATCAAAGATGACGTTTTCTTGCTAATGAAGGTACTGAAATGGTGAACATACTGTAAATGTGTTTCTTAGCAAAGAATATTGTGTGTATTTTTAAATAAATGTTAAGTGAGTAACATGCAAATGTAGAAATTCTCAGTGTGTTCAAAAAACTTTTGACTGGTAGCATATACAGGTAAGTAGTACCTTCCAAAGATAAGACCAAATTATAGTAGACCAATCGTAACATTCCGTTGTTGCCAAGGACAATTAAATCAGATGGTGTGGCTTGGTAACCAGGGGAAACAGCCTCCATGTGTGGCAAAACTACCCAGCAACACCCCCATGTCAGCTGTCAACCCAGCTGATCCTACCCTGCCACATTGTTAGCCAGAATATATCACTGTCTAACTCGGCAACACCGGGAGTCACTGTACATCGGTCTGCAGTCCATAGGTAACAGACCACAGCTACCTACAGTAACAGCAAATTACACTCTGGATTTTTATTCTCACAGCTAAGGCTCTCCGTACCTCAGCAGGGTGATGTAATCTTCCTGCTTTATCCAGTCCTGAGAATAAACCTTCATAATATTTTCAGTTGTCTTCTCCCTGTAATGATAACATTTGATTTCAATACAGGACCAGGTATGAGGTTAGTATGGATACAGATATTGCAGAGAGAAACCAACAAGCAGGGATGAACTGCAGCCTTGTGGTCTGGGTTCCTGCGGTTTTTGTAGACATTGAATCAAAATCAGGCAGCAATTTAACCTGCCTTAAAATCAATTGCTTTTATGTGATTTTCCTAATATTTGCCATTGTCTTTCCTGATACATATCCTTGTCAGTACTAAGCTCACTATTGTCATCCATATGTTATCCATAAGTAGGGTGACCACCTAATGCATCTCAGGAAGGACACTGTGAGCTATGACAAGGTTTGTAAACTACCATTGCAGCCATTTCAGTTAAAAGGACCCGGATTTCACTTTAGCACTGAGATCTTGCTGTGTGCTGATTGGTCAGTCTCCTATAATAACGCACGTGTCACTAATGTTAACATGAAACAAACCAGTCAAAGCACAAGAAGAACTGAACTATTTATCCAAGCGCAGGATCCTTTCAGGTTTAAAGCAGTTTGTAAAAGCTGACATGGATTAGGTGGTCACCCCATCCATAAATGCTTTTTTGGTACAGTCGGACTTTGAAGTAAAAATTCCTAGTAAATGCAGTTAGACTAACACACTTAAAACTCAGAAGGTAAGTACTGACACACTTAACAACAAAAACAACAAACACATTTCATAGACAGCCTTTCATGCAACGTCCACTGAAATAACACTTGACTCCGTCATGATGGTTCACACCTGCAGATCTGGGGCATCAGAACAGGGGCAGTTTTCTTCAGATGTGACTGGGAGTTTTCTTCTGTTCCAGACTTACTGGAGAGGCATGGGTCAAAGGAAAGATTTCAAGAAAAAAATTGTGTCCAGGATATTTTTCTGTTTCTTACCGTTATATGATGTAAGAGGGTTTGGAACAAGCCGGAATCTCATGTATTCTCCGCATTCTCTAACTCCCAAATTCCCAGTGTTAATCCTGCAGCAGTCAATGAATGTAACTAATGAACTGTAAGTCAAAATGCACCCTCAGCTAAACGGACGTACACTTCAGAAAATGCATCAGTATGTTTGTTTTGTCCATCAGATTAAATCAGAAAAAAGTAAGTTTTTTCCCTTTAAATACGATATCTTTTGCAGATAATTTATACCTTGGAACCTTAAATATAACAACTTAAAACACTATATTTGTCACACCCTGATCATGTCGATCCTCCTGTGCCACGCCCCCCTCATCAACCTCCTGTGGAGTCCCAGTTTTGACCAGCTATTTCTTCCTTAGTTCGGTGTATTTAAGTCCACGTCAGAGTTTGTTTTCCTAGTTCTGTCATTGTAGTGTTATGACGTTTCTGTCTTGTCTGCCTTTCCACATGTCGATTGAAGCCCTTATTCCCCATTCCTCGTCTTCCTCACCTGCTTCCCCGATCCGTGCTCTGCACGCTCATGACAATATTACATCATAAAAATTAAGATGTGCCAGTCAATCTATCCGAGCAGTGAATCTTATCTGTTATGACGTACATTTATTGATTCTCTTCTTGCAAATACGGATATAAAATTTGCATAATTTCTGTTGCTGGCATTCAAACAGCTTCCAAGAAATTAAAATAGCAAATATCCTCAAGACATATGGCTTCCCTGTGTCTTGTTGGTCTTTTCTGACAGACTGGCAGTGTCAAAACAAAACTTTACATACCGAAGTAACTGATAAGAGACTCCACATTCCGATATTTATGGCTGGCTTGTTTCCCATATAGTTAAGTTTAAGTTATAGTTTCTACTTTCATTTACTGGGTTGGGTTGTTTGTAGTTATATAGATGTAAGTTAAAATAAAAATCTGTTCTATATTGTACATGCATATAGTATTTCGCAAAAGTCTTAGGTAGCCAAAGGAAATGTTTACAGTTGTTTATCCTGGGAATTAATGTATGTTTGCTCAGAAAAAAAAAAGAATTTAACATTAACATGTCCAATTTAACAGTAACACAATAAAAACTAACAAGGAATTCTTTAAAAAGTTATTGATGTCTTGTAGGTTGGCTAGAAGAAATCAGCTTCAGTTCCCAAACCTCTCCTCAGGGGCACCAGTAGCTCAATAAACTAAATAACCTCGCAAACGTTTTGCCCAAGGGGCCACACAATCCATAATCCGTCTTATTTGACATGTATTTTTGCAATAAAACTGGAAAAACCTGACCAGGATAAGTGGTTGGGAAGAGCGTCATAAACTTTAACTTACAAGTTTCACTTTGTTAAAATAAGTTGGAAATTAAATTAATTACATTTCTGATATAGTCATGTTTTGTAATTGAGCAGTTAACTGTTGATTAAATGTTGATTCAAAGGTCTTATCAGGTACCTCCTCAGTTAGAACAAAGGATTGCAAACACTCCAGAAACAGTGGATGAATAACGCACTATTCTGTGTGTGTGTGTGTGTGTGTGTGTGTGTGTGTGTGTGTGTGTGCGTCTAAGGCTCCGAGGAGGGTAAGATGGCGTATGTGTAAAGAAGCAATCAAGATCTATACCTGTACTTGTGCACAAGGCAAACACAGCTTTAATTCACTGCCTTCTGAATGCTATTTCTGTGCTATTTCGTGGCGTGTTAATTCTCATGGTGCACCGGCTTACCTGAAAAATACCAAGGAAAACCAGAAGAAGCCGCAAGCAGCCGAACCCAGTACCAGCAATCTGAATATCGGACAGCTTCGCAGGTAGCGTCCCTTCATGGTTCCCCCAGCCCGGAGTTCTTCTTCTCCTTTCTTACCCCCGTGTCTCTTTGGACTGATGGTGCTCCTTGCCTCTACCTGCTAAACGGTTAATTTTATGAATGAGTTTGTTACAAGTTTGCTTAAAACTTAACTTGATTGCATGGAACGTAATGCACTTAAACGATATTTGTATCGTGCGTGAATATGAATATTAAACATTAATTTATTTATATTGAAGAATATTCACAACAGTTATTACAAAACTCAAAGTTCGGTACATTACCAGTTAGAAATCTGCTGAGATTTTTCCAGAAAGTTCTCCGGAAGCAGTTTCAGAAATTGTGGAAAGTGGAAGGAAAAACACTACATGATCTTTCTCATTGAATCCCATGTTCATCATTAAAATGATGTGAAACCTTGACAAGTTGACACAGAGGACTTTCATCTGAGCCTTATTCGATTTGCTCTGTAGATGCGCATTGTTCTCTCTGTCCCACTGCCTGATAAGCAAAGCTGGGGTTTTATAGTTTTGTCCTGAAGTAAGTCACTCCCCATATTTTAGATGTTTCTCTGCCTTTGAAGGTCTTTCGTCACAGGATCCTACACATGCTTGATAACTGATTGTAATAATTCATTACTTAAAGGAGGATAAAAAAACGACTATGGCATAATCCACAAACTGAACACGGCTAGTGCTAAGCTACTCCTTTAAGATGGGATGTTCAGTGGTTCCTACGACACTCATGCCTCCCTTCACCTTTAAGTTGTCAAACTGTCTCAACCTGACTGAAGTTAAACACTTGACTAACTGTTTTTTATTGCTTGTGCAAAACATTTCAGGTCATATTAAATGGTCCCTGCTAACAGAGTACAGACATTCGCAGACGAGCGCACCCCAAAACGGAATACACAAGGTATCAGGTCTTCTACCTCTCGGACGTTTCCTCCTTGTTGGGTTGGTCTCAAAGTATCCAGAGTCAACATCAGTTGGGTCACTGAGTGACACAGATGAGCAACCTAGATAAACTGAAGCTGAACATTCGAAACGGAACACAACTGAAACTCTTTGAATATGGATAAAAATGCTAATTCTTTCCGAATACAATTTTTTTTCCATAAAAACACATAACAAAGCCGAAACGAGCTTCCTGAGGGTAACAGGGAAAGGTCTTGCAGGCACAAGAGAGTAGAAACTCACACTAATACTAAGGAAGTGAAAGAGGAGTTTGTGCTTACCAGGCAGGGGATTGCATGCAGTAGAAGAAAACTGAATGAGACACAAGAACTTGAGAAACGACAGTGGTATGCTTGCTACATACCCATGGACAAAAATACATCCACACAATAGGTAGAGAGGTTAGACCAGTTTTTATATACCAGATTTTTATGATCCTCTGGTCAAGGTCAGGGGTGGACAGGTGGTATGAGGGAGCGACGCTCTCCTGTAAGTGGTGCTCAGACCCAGACAACACACAGAAAGAGATTCCACTAGATTCTAGTTTCCAAAGAGACTCAAAGAGATCATGCACAGAGAGTTTTACTACAGAACGAGACAGACCTATTATCCCAGCGAGGACCATGAAACCCATCAGTCAGGAAGGGAGGTCAGTCAGTGCGAAATGAATGAACCAAATGAAGCCAGCACTACATCCCTATATACCCCCTCCCCCCAATGGTTCAGCTGAGCCTACAGAACCTACATGGGTCGGCCTTGTGACCTGGTGTGCTTAAACAGAGGCTTCCTACGGGCAGCTGTAGCTGCACGCACATCTAAACATTCCTCCACAACCTTAGGAAGTAATAAGGCATTCAAGGCGTGATAGGTGAGCATTGACAGTGGGATTTGACTGGGTTGGGAAATGCAGCTGATTGCCTCAAATGTTGAAACCCTGCTGATCTTGTCAAAACTAATCCTACCAGACTGGTCGATCCAAGTTTCAGTTTCTCTCTTGCGCCCTGAAACGCGCAACTGGTAAAACCCAACCACCACAATACCAGACATGCCTTCTTCTTCTTTATGTTCTGGAATGTAACACAGGTGAATCACAAGAATAGGTACAGAAATTAATTAAAATCAGAGGTGAATCCCAACATACGTATTTGACTGTATTTGTGTTCTTGTGTACATTTTATATCATCTTCCATTGCCAAAGATCAGCTCCAATACAGAGAACACAGGTACAGAGGAGGAGAGGTAAGGAGCATGCGCTGATTTGGCAGGTTGCTGCACCCACCATACGACAAATCACCTCAGGGATGAGAACCCAAGTGTAGCCAGGTGGCGGCTGACACGACCGCACCACACTAGTACAAATGGAAACGGTGTGAAGTTTTTTCCAGTGGCTAGAGTGCCAGTCCTGCCACCAACCTCCATGATTTACCTGGAAGTTGGAGGACCTGCTTGCAGGGCTGAATGTTGTGGAAGAAGAAAAATGTGCTCTGAAGGACCTTCCTATACCTTACCGCTGGGCAGAAGAATAACTAAGTCTAAAACTTTGGGTTGATAAGGTAAAATATTCTTTTTTAGTAAGATGATGTAAATTAGCATGAGTGCTCCACATAACCCAAGTGCTTGCACACCCCTTAAAAGAAAAGTGCTCTGTTACATACTTTCAAAAGCCCCTCCTTTCTGGCTAAAACATACACTCATGATTATTACATGATTGATTACCTACCGTTCTCTCATGACATATTGCTTGTACTAACAGTGGTTATACAAGTGTGCCTGTCATGGGTTGATGTCATAGCCCAGACGACACAATTGCAGGTTAGGGGCCTTGCTAAAGGGTCCAATGGAGTAGAATCACTCTTGGCGTCCATGGGATTCAAACCAACAATCTTCCGATTGCCAGCACAGATCCCTAGCCTCAGAGCCACCACTCTACCCACGGACGAGAGAGCACCAAGGATGTTAAAAATCCCCTAGATGTTGTTCCTGCTCCACCCCAAATATAAAGAAAACATCGGTTGCATCTTCTCGGAATGAGACCAATCTCATGATTCATTGCACCCCGAGTACGTTCTTGGAAGGCAGGTTCACAAGATCGGTCGTGCCAAGAATTTAGTCAGTTTGTCAGTTAGAAAAATAGCCAGTTCAAAAGGAACATCCTTCAATGCAAAATTACAGAGAATTGCAGTCTTGCAAAATGTACAGTAAAATCATTTTGTGAATAGATTCAGAGAATGCAGAGACAAAAAACACGTTTGAATGCATGTGAGCCCCTGAGCCCTCAGACGGTGCTGCCTCAGAAATAGTTATAACAAATATAGTCACCTGGGGTCCGGAGTACTTCGGAAAACCATTGTCACTTAACACAATCGGTCGCTGCATCCATAAATGCAGCTTGAAACTGTATTACGCAAAGAGGAAGCCATACATAAATTATATGCAGGATTATATACTTATATACTATATATATACTCTGCATATAATTTAAACAGAGGTGGCAATTTCAGGTCCAGAAAGTAAAAATCCAGACCATGATTTACTTTCAACCAACCAGTTGAGCATAAAGAGTCACAGTCACAGAGTACTCAACTGGTTGGTTGAAAGTAATTTTTAATTTCTTGGACCTGTAATTGCCACCTCTGAATTTAAAGCTATTTAAAAAAAAAAAAAAAAAAAAAAAAAATCAAACGTTAAGCTTACCATGGAAAAATAAGTTATGTCCATAATGCTGAACAAAAATCCCATTCATCCATCCATCCATCCAATAGGAACTACAGGAATGGAAGAATAGTTTGTGATTAATAGTGAATCATCTACGGGTGGGGTTGAGTTTAAAACTTAACTCCGACTTGAGTGAACCTGAAACAACATACACAGGATTATTGGTTACAGTAAGGCTGATTATGATTTCTGCGATGGAGTTCTATGATGTTTGAATCACGGGACAAAACTCTTTCCGGGGCCAACCCGGGTGCACAATCCAATAATCCTCCTGCAACATCATAATTAATGCTGCACCAGGGCCATCACTGCAATTGTGACGATCGCGGTGAACGGGCAGGCAGGAAGCGGCGAAGGACGAGGCAGGCAGGCGGAATAGAAGATAGCCGAGGTTTATTCGGGGAAAGATCGGGGTAGACAGGGCGAACATCACTACAATACGTTGACTAACATCAATGACGGACCAGCAACAGAGGAAGACGTGGACTGATACACGTAAGACAGGGCGAAATAACAAGGAACCGCTGGGCACAATCGGGGAAGCACACGCGGATGATGAGGGGGCGTGGCACACACGAGGACTGGACGCGCAGGTCATGACCGCAACTGACGAATCGCGTTGTTGTGACATCATAGCTTTGCAACCCAACCCGAGGAAAAATAATGGCAAAAAAGCAAGAACAAAAAAATCAGAATCTCGTTGATTCAAGAGAGATTCTACAATTATTCAACAATTTGATGTGTTGTTGTGTGTAATTTATAAATTAAACTTTATTATAAGTGTGTATGTACAAGAAAGTTATATATGGTGTTCTCTACTGTCTGCAGTTTTGGCTGTCCATGGTAGGTCTGTCCCCCCCCCTCCCCCCAGATAAGTTGACAGACAATGAAGAGCAGTCCCAGGTAATACTTAATGGTGGCAGTGGCAACAAACTACAGAGAGGAAGTTGTAATTAACATACTGAGCACGAGACAATTGGGTGTCAGATCTGAACGTCGACAACCAACGCTGTGTAAGTCGAACTTCTGCATGGTTATCCACTGCGCTGCAATGATGGTAGCAAGGGATTGAACAGGCTGAATGCTACTGTCTGCAGTGAAGAAGACGAGAGAAAGCCTGACACCTTGTGGTCATTTTTTGAAAGGCAGTTGAAAATGAGCGTGAATTTTAGAATTCATAGGCTACACGTCTTGCAAAATAGGCAGAAACACACCGAAACACTGATGGCTTTGCAACCGGAACCAATTTACTGATGAATAACTCAATGAAAGACTAAATGAGCTCATATTTGGCAACAAACCTTTTGCCTGGAAAAATCACCTCTATGGCAAAGCCTCCTTAACATAAGAACATAAAGACATTTACAGCTTTTAGATTAAAGTAAAACAATACTTGATCTGTGGTTCAGCTGTACCACTAATGGAGAAAGAATGAGAGATGAGTCTGTTTGGGTCTTGGTGAACAATCCCCCAGATGAAGCCGGATCACACCCAAGGTGTGGAGCTGTAGGAGGCGGTTAAACTCAACAGGCATGGCGTGTACACTTTTCGCCTTCACGTCATCATAGTAGTGGTTGGTGAGGGACCGGCAGTCCCGTGGGTGTTGGGGGTAGGGCCAGAAGCCGTAGAGATTCACTTCATCACACAGCTCCAGTGCCAGGCTGACCATCATTATCCCGGTGCTGAGGCGCTTCTTCAGGCCCCTGGTCTCCCAGAACTGGGCCAGGTTCCGTATGTATTCTGGGTTCAGGAAGATGGGCAGGGCCGGGCTTTGAAAGTCATGCACCGTGTAGAGGACACGCAACGTGACAGCCGTGTTTCTCATATAAGTGAAGGTGGGCATCAGGACCAGAGAGTCTCCAAAGGTGCCCAGCCTTTCCATGAATGGGCGCCGGAGCTCCATCAAGGATTCAAATCTGAGATTGAGGTGAGGTGGAAATGGGCAGGTGGAGAAGGAGACAATGAATGAGACTAGGGGCAAACACCGAAAACCAGGGGCCATATTACAGTCTTAAGTCTTAAGATAGGAAGAGATGTGATGTTGCCCAACTTGGCATTGCAGAAGCAAATCCTAACTAACCTTAGGAGTCCTGACTTACCTTACTTACATCCTATCTTGTCTCATGTTAGGAAATCCTAAATAATCAATTAAGCAAGTTTTATGTCTGTTACCTATCGCTTAGTGGTTGACTTCAAGTTAGGAGAGTTTACTTTAAGATTTTGAGAAGGTAAGAAGCTGGTGTAATATCCTTTTCCTATCTTAAGTTAGGATAGGAACGTTGACTTAGGAACTGTTCATCTGAAATGGCTGCTTTTCTAAATCAGGTTCAAACCCTAGTTATCATAGTTACTAAACAGTGAAGATAGGATCTGCAGCTTATCAACTTCTGCGATATGGCCAGGACCGTAGATTTACCTCTGACTTTTAAAAGAAGCTGGATGACTGACACATCATCTGCACCAGGATTTTATCGGGGGTGTAAATCAGTTTGCTTCACCAAGACTAACAGGCCCCAGGACTCACTTCTTTACGAGGATGCTGGGATTGGATGTTACCAAGTTCGTCTTGTTGCCAACATCTCTTTTGTAGCCCTTGTCCAAAGGAGCGAGGTTACACCTAGGGGAGAAAATTAAGAGTTTTAAAGCCTGCATTTGTGAAAGGGTATTTTAGTTGCTCCTTGTGAACACAGGCAGTAATGCACGAGGCCTTTCATAGCGCAGGAGACACTGGGCACACACCTGATAATGTTGACTTCCGGTTACTAGCTTCCTCCTGCTGACAGTATCTATTGTCTATAGAGGGGATGGGAAACCTCTTAGTCTCTGCACTCCTCCCAACCAGATACCGCATAAGTGGTTATAATTTTAAAAATGGAATCCTAGAAATGGTCTTGCAGGGAAACAGGTCACTATTATCTTCTGAAATCAGGAGAGAGACTCTGCAACATCATGGTCGGGACTGAGAGGCTTAGGAGGAGTTTCTACCCCCCAGGCCGTAAGGCTTCTGAACCTGGCCATGCCACTGCACCTCACACACTGATCTACACTGTGCTCTTTCACCCCCCACCATATCCGCACTGTCACACTGGTCACTGCTTGTACTTTTATCTTGCATTTTAGCTTTTTGCACTTTAACTAGTTTACATAACTGGATTTTAACTGGCACAGTCTAAAAAAGAGCGGATCAGGATGCATGTTGTACTTTGTATGACCATGTATGTGACAATTAAAGAATCTTGAATCTTCAGTTAATTATATTTGGACCCCAGTCAATTACGCTTGGACCAAATGTAATTGCATTCAGTTACATTTGTACTAATCATTCTAAGGTTTATCAACATTATGTTTTTTCTTGTGAAGAACAATGAAATGTATTCATGTCACTGTGTCACATTTTGTTGTGTCTGGTAATCCTGAATTACCTGATGACAAACTGGGCCGAGTCGATCTCCTCTCCACAGCTGCTGTTGGCCAGGACACCACCGTTTCCCACCACCGAACACGTCTTGAATGTCTTATTTACAAACGGTGAATCCTACAGGGTACATAGTGTGAAACGCTCCTGAGATATTAGCACATATAAATACAGTCACAAAACTAACGGTTTATGGGTTTTTCCGGTGCCAAGTCGTACCTTCACGAAGGTGTCAAACAGCTTAGGGGTCACCTTGGTAATTCTTTTCTCAGAATCGTACGTGATGTTCGACCCCAGTGGCGAGTTGCTCTGTGTGACAATAGCGTTGACGACTCCATTGCACTTGCTGTTCAGTTCAGACCTAAGACAGAAAAACCCGCTCTTTCATACTAAATACCTTATTGTACTGCCGCTGTCATGCCCAAAAATTCTCTCCAAATACCAACATTTTTGGACACTCCCACACAAACACATTACTCATAAAACTTAAACCAAAGGTTAAATTCACTAGAAAATATAGTACCAGTTTACTAGTTACTGAAAAGGAAGATTTCTTCCTGTTACCTGAAAACGTGTTATGTAAAGGTCCCCCTCAATCATGTCTCATTTTATGTTTATTTATGCTGTAATTATACCTTAATCACTTGGTATTGTAGGTTCAATTCCATTAAGGACAAGACCTGACCTTGTTATCTATAGTGTCTGCAAAACCATTCGATAAAACCAAAAGTAACGTCTTGCTGTAACATGGACTGTTAATTCAGAAGATGTGGCTTGGCAACCATCATCCCAGCTGACCCCAGGTTGCCAGAATGTATCACTGTCCAATTCAGCAATTCCGGAATGCACTATACATTGCACTTTGCAGTATACATACATTACAGATTTTTTTTTTACTACTTTGCTACGTTCCTTGATATAGCAGACAGACACCGACGATCAGGGACTGACTGCAGACACGTGGAGGGGGTTTCTGGGAATTTTGCATTCAGTGTAACCTGGAGCCGATCTTTCTTGTTTGTATGTATATTTACTATTACCGGTCCGAACAGATTACCCCCCCCACACACACAAAAACACAGAGGTCATATGTACAAATCAGGCATAACATTAAAACCACCTGCCTAATATTGTGTTGGTCCCCCCACACGCTGCCAAAACAGCTCTGACTCGTCGAGGTATGGACTCCACGAGACCTCTGAGGGTGTCCTGTGGAATCTGGCACCAAGCGGCAGATCCTTTAAGCCCTGGAGGTTGCGAGTTGGGGCCTCCATAGACCGGACTTGTCTATCCAGCACATCCCACAGATTGGGATCAGGGGAATCTGGAGGCCAAGTCAACACCCTGGAATCTTTTTCATGTTCCTCAAACCATTCCTGAACAATTTTTGCAAAGGTGCTTTGCTTTCTGCTGCAACAATGTTTAGGTAGGTGGTCTGTATCGAAGTAACATCCACATGACTGTCAGGACCCTTGGTTTCCCAGCAGAACATTGCCTAGAGCATCAAACATGCCTTTTTCCCATTGTGCATGATGCCCACATCTCTTCCCCAGGCCAACAATGCACATGCACCAGTCCAGTTCTGACTCTCACATGCCCATTGTAACAGCTTTTGACAGTGGACAAAGGTCAGCATGGGCACTATGACTGCTCTGTGACCACGCAGTGCCATACACTGCAATCTGCAGTGCACTGTGTGTTCTGACACCTTTCTCTCGTAGGTAGCATTAGCTTTTTCGCCAGTTTGGGCTACAGTAGCTCTCCTGTGGTATCCGGACAGATGAGCTAGCCTTCGCTCCCCGCGCGCATCAATGAGCCTTGGCTGCCCATGACCCTTTCCTCAGTTCACCAGTTGGCCTTCCTTGCGTCACTTTTGGCTGGTACTGACCCCTGCATACCAGGAACACCCCATAAGACATCTTCCCATCGAACACCCCTAGTGCCATCTCTATGATAACTATGATAACCCTAACTATAAGTAACCAAACAAAATGCAAGAATTTTGGCTATTAAATAAAATAGTTTTTTCATTGCATTCAATAAAATTAAGCTTTATATGATGCAGTGGTTAGTGCTGTTGTTTCACACATCTAGGACCCGGGTTCGAGTCTCCGCCTGGGTCACATGTGTGCAGAGTTTGCATGTTCTCCCCATGTTGTCGTGGGGTTTCCTCCGGGTACTCCGGTTTCCCCCCACAGTCCAAAGACATGCTGAGGCTAATTGGAGTTACTAAATTGCCCATAGGAGTGCATGTGTGACTGAATGGTGTGTGAGTTTTCCCTGCGATGGGCTGGTCCCCCAACCTGGGTTGTTCCCTGCCTCATGCCCATTGCCTCATGCCTCATGCCGGGATAGGCTCTGGACCCCCCCGCGACCCATTAGGATAAGCAGTTTGGAAAATGGATGGATGGATGGATGAATTGGGGAGACCTTAAAAATGTCCCCGCAAGCTAAAAAGTAACTGGTTTTACCACATTTTCCTCCCACAATGTGGTAAATACAAACCCACACACACGTTTGTATATCTTTGTGGGGACCCTCCATTCATTTCTATGGGGAAAACTCTAATCCCATCATGATGACCTTAACTGCCACCCAGCCTTAACTTTAACCATAAGTAATGGTCCCCGCAATGTCAAAACACACACACACAGACATACACACACACACACACACACCATATCCTATGTCATAGCCTGATGCACACCTCCCAGGAAATTTAACTACAGTTGTCAGGCTACACAGCTACCGATGGTGTAGATTCTGCGCAGAGTGTGAGTCAGCCTTTATTCTGACCGCTAAGGCTCTCCGTACCTCAGCAGGGTGATGAAATCTTCCTGCTTCATCCAGTCCTGAGAATAAACCTTCATAATATTTTCAATTGTCTTCTCCCTGTAACATCATATGGAAACGGCAGTGATAAGTATAGGACCAGGAGCCCGCACAAGCTCCGAGTCCGTTTCGTTCACCCAGACCTGCAATATTTGTCTGTTACATCATTCCCAGGCTTCTCTTTGGTTGACGCCAAGTAATCCTCACTCCAGGCAGAGCTGTGGAGACAGATTCCCAAGGTGAGTCACTTAACATAGTCCTCCATGGTTGTGATAGAAAACAAGCTGTTAAAATATTAATGAAGCCTTGGTTTCCTATCTCTTGATTAAGTTTTGTTGGTCATAAGAGCCCAGGCATCCATCCAGGGCTTAACAGTGGGCTGTGGTAGAACATGGTTGCAGGAAACATGGAAAAAAGCCAACAACTATTTTAAAAAGCACTATCAGTGACTTCCTTGAGAGAGATGTGATATAAGACCCCGCAGAGACACACACACACAATCCACATATTCATATCTTGGACTCACCATTCATTTCTATGGGAATAACCCTAATCCCAACATGACAACCTTAACCCCCACCCAGCCCTAACTTTAACCGTAAGTAACCAAACAAAATACAAGTTTTAGTTTTTTGATTGCATTCACTTATTTATTTATTTATTTATTTATTTTTATAAAATTGAGTTTCCCCTTGTGGGGACTGGAAAAATGTTTCCACAAGGTCAAAATAACATGTTTATATCACGTTGTGGGAACATTATGTTTTAGTCTTTCATTAATCTACAGACCTTGCGATTTTAATCAGGATAAGCAGCGCTTAATTTGCAAACTCTGAGGTGCCGGCGTTTAAAAACTTGGTCCAAGCTATGAAAATGGCACGTTAACTGCATTTGGGCACGAGGGATCGCTCACTATTATGGTGTGACTTTAAGTTTAATAGAGCATAATTTTATTCTCAAAGCATATGCTGGTAGGATATTCCATCAAAGCAAGACGAAACAACAGATATGGCTGTAATTAACACTACTGGTAGGAAAATATTTTAGGTTGGAACAAATTTCAGAACTGCAGAGTTCATGAAGAGCACAGAGACCTACGGCGACCACCGTTACATGAGGAGCCGGAGCAGTGAGCTACGCCACGCACACAAATCGGTCTTTAGCATGCGTTGTTACTATTAGAGGAGTTTAATTCTCCAGAAGGCAATTGCATATATGTTAGTGACCAAAAAGTGGATTTTATTGAACGCAGGCAGTGTAGTCTTCCCCCATTCGAAATCAAAATTCGGTAATCAAAAGCAAAACATACTAATTTAGGCAGACGTGTGTCACACAAACACAACCAATTTTATAAATATACATTTTCTTGATTGTATTCCAGGGTTTATCTCGAATGAAATTTAAGTGTCGTAGGTATATTGGGTGTAGCGTTTGAGGTGGCGCAGTGCAGGCTGTCCTGAGCCACGGGTCCGGCACAAAATAAGCACTAGCATTAAGAAAGTCTTTGATTCATCGTACCACAAGTTGCCTAATGGTGCCAGGGAGTGGTGCGATATTGCATATATTTTATTAAACATTTGTCTTCAGTGTTTGTCTCTAATTGGTGTTTGACAAGTCAGTCAGTGCAGCCATAACGTATGGAAGAGGTCAGGATTCAGTTACCCCGAATGTAAAACTCTCCTTTCCTGCTCGCTTTTAGCAAACGTAAACACTTTGACTCACCTGGGCACATAGCCTAAGGGGAGTCATTTAGGTCAAGGCGAAAATTCCCAGATGCAGACCTCTCCCCAGCATAACAGCTGTTAACAGGCCCGTCTGGGGAATACATTGTTATCGTTCAACCAGCATCTAGTTCTGATTTTTGAGCCCCTGCTCATCAAAATCCCCAATCCCACCATCACTCAGTACCTTGCATCTGCCTCAGGCTGTCATTCTCAGTGGCGGTCCAACCTTGTCTGTACCAGTCGTAAAACACATAGAAAAAATGGCAAAATGTTTGTCAAGATTTGTCAGGGCTTCAGAAATTATTCTTTTCTAGGCCTTCTAAGGAAGAGAGGTTCCCCTACAGATAAGTCTCCAGTCTCCATGCTCTGATAGTTCATGGACAACTCACTTATCGGCCCTGTTAGTGATGATGACCTGGGGGACCCCAATGGACTCTTTGTGTCTCTAACCATAGGGCTTTCCCCACCTATTCCAGTGATGCACCATCTGTCCTGTTCTGTCCAGCGATGTTGCCACTGCTTAGCCCAGGCTCAACCAACCAGCACCTATTACCCAAGCCTGTGAAGGTCCTCCCTACTCCACCTCCTTCGTTGTCCAGCACCCAGTCCTTTGTTAGACCCCTGACATCTCATAGACCACAGTGTGGCCCTGATCCCGCCAGTTTCCTTCCTCCGTTTACCCCCCTGGCCTCCTGGTCCTCTTCCCATTAACTCTTCACCCGTGAACATGCTCATCCTTGATCCCTGCCTCATTTCCCAGGTCCTGTCCTTCCAGGTGCACCTTATGTGCGACGTCCTGTCCCTAGTCTGTGTGTCTCAAGTCCCTTGTGGTGCTTTCTCTGCTGTTGACCCTCACCCGGCTTTTCATGTCCCACCTATCAGTCTTGCTACCCCTTTTGTATCACTTCCTGGTGCAGTTTTTCTGTTCCCTGGGTTTCATTAACATTTTGTTGTCCTCTCATGTTTTGTTCCACGTTCCCAGTCCTGTGTACCCTGTTCCAGTTCTGCATTGGGGGGGGGGGGGGGGTACTGGTGGAATCAGACCCTATTCTGTGTTTGAACCCTTAGTGTTTAGTGATTATGGCCGTCACCTTTGTCTTGTTACTTGTAACCCTAGTGTTTGGTTTATTGTCAATAACCCGCATTTGTTTCTTGTTTAGTCCCAGTTTTATGTGATGACTTTACTCGCGTTCCTCTGCTTCTCCTCACGTGTAGTTTCAACCCTTCGTTAACCTCACTTAACCTTCCTGCCTTCATTTTGACCCCCATCGGTTCCTTTTGTTTCGTGTCCTTTTGAGTTTGGTTTCAAATAAAGTAACTGTTTGTTGTAAACCGCACTGTGGCATGACAGTTCTGTCATCATGGAAGAAACATTAGATAAATGTTTGCCGAGTCATGGGCATTTGTGGCTTGACTTTTTTAAAATTTTACATGCCGGGTCACTAATGAGGTATGTAAACATGTAGAATGAGCCATGCATCTAATTTAGATATTTTTAAATTTTATAATATAATTGAATTCCTAGTTAAGCAAATGCATAAGCCTAAAAAAGCTATTCTCTGGATTTACAAAAGGCAGTTCCTGACAGTTTTGAACTTCATACACACCCTTCCTTACAGTTCCTGTGTTTCTAAGGTAAAATAGTTTATTCTGTAAAGCACCAGAACAACGGATGAAGAGATAATGACACTCCTAACTCATGAGACCTTCGCTTACTAAATTTCTATACTTTTTAACTTTTAATTAAAATTATCTCCTGGATTCCTACAAAAGTTTTTTCAAACTTCACTAGAGGCAAATAAGTTTGTCTTGAACAGTCCTACCTGCCCAATGAAGTTCATGTGAAAGTTCAGAGAAGTATTGAACCCACCTTCCGCTGACTCCTGAATGAAAATGACTTGCTAGGTTTGAGTGGCTCAGTATCTCATTTTTAATCGTGTTGTAAAAGATGTCCGCGATGATCGCCGACAGCAGGAAGATCAGGATGTACGTCCCACGTTGACGCAGCCCTATTGCCCTCATATCCTCCCTTGATGTTAGACCAACCACTGCTTAACTACCTTCTGTGCTGTCTACACTATAAGCATCTCTTCAGTACTTATTATTACCGGATGTCACAGTTTAGCCAGTCTAACTGGTAATATAAAGGCTTTTTGTTTTTTTTTTAAGCTCCAGTCTGTTAATGAATGTTCAACAAGTAAATCTGTAGCATTTGCGTTTCCTTTGTTTTTTTTTAATCGACTGAAGGCACAGCTGTGGAATGTGGTTTAGAGATTGTTCTTACTTTGCTGTCAAGTGCACATATTACTGTTATACCTGCACTATATATAGCATCTATTTATAGCCTGGGGAATGCACAGGAAGATCGGAACCTGATAATGGAACGCCTTGCGCAATTTACATGGAAATTTACATGCTATTTGTTTTGCAGGTTGAATGCTGTCTTGATGTGATTTAGGTGGAGGTAAGAAGGGCAGAGGTGGAGATTTCAGGTCCAGAGAGTACAAATCCAGTCTAAGATTTTGTTGATGTTGTAGGATGTAGCGCAGAGTTGGGTTGATGACGTCATCGACGGACCTGTTAACTCTGTATATAAACTACAGAGGGTCTCAGAGACCTTGAAGAGTAATGGCCTTGTGGAACTTCAGGATTCATTTGTCAAAGCACTTTATAAATAGAGGTTACAGACATCATTCTGAAGTCATTCAGGCAGAAGATCGTCTCTTTTTGAGGGACTTGAATGATGATGATTAAGCAAAGGAGGAGGGTGAGGCAGACAATGTCTTACATAATGCTTGTGGCAGTGAGAGAAGGGGAAGCAGTGGGCCTTTGCTGGTTTGTGAGTAAATGGCTGACTTCAGTATTTCCAGGTTTTAGTGTTTAATTGGTAATGGTCTACAGACTACTCAAGATTTTGAAGAGAAGCACTATTCTGCTTCCCCCTGAAGTGTCATTTGGTAGCAGCATTGACTGTCTTGTTGTGTGCATACTTAGTCATTTTGTATACATCCTAGTCACCACGCCTACAATGTAAATATCACAGTATACTAAGGTTACTCTAAAAATGTCGCATGCTGGCATGATCGAAGGTCCACAATGCAGTATTCAGGCACAGGGGACATTTTTTAAAACTTAACTCAAAACACTGAAAAGCAAACAAGACCACGATGGGACAGATCCAGAATATGGTTTACAACTGGTAATATCTAACATCCAACACATTCAATAATTGACAAGGGAACAGAATAAACAGGGATAATTATACACAACTAACAAGGCACAGACAATGAATAGGTGTGAGTCATTAACAATCACTCAAGAACTGAGGACTAAGATGCCAAGAGATACAAGGAACATAGAACATAGGTATAAACAAGGCACGGGGCTAAATACACTAAAGCACAGACAGGGTTAATCAAGAACAAAGACACTGATGGCAAGAACCAAACTGCTGTGCATAAACACAAGGAACATCATTTTCACATTGGGTGGACAAAAAACGAGTTGTGGGGCATAAATAATCAAAGGTCCAACTGGTTATCAGCTACATGCTCAGCCCATTCAGATATGCAGCGACCCAGGGAACAGGGAGAACAATGAGGACTGTGATTAGGGAAAAACTTAAGGGAACACAAGGACCAGAACAGGATGGCCAGTGACATCTGCTGGTCAAACAGGGAACTACAACATAGGACTTTTACACTGGGAGAATACTAGAACATGGACCAGATTAGGAAGACCAGGTAAGACAAACACATGCTGGTCATCAGGGAAAAGCAGAGAATTTAGGGAAACGGAGGACAGGACGGGACAAGACAGGCCAATCCTGACAAAAAAAACATAAAGATAAAATAAATAAAATATTTGAAATATAACAACAATTATAATATTGCAACAGTACAAATTATAATATTTAGGTCTAGCTTAAAGTTGCTGTGAACAAAAAGGTCTTGGAGTCAAACTTTATTTTCACCAAAATAAATAAATGTAAATGTAAACTTCATCTGTGGTCAATAGAATACAATTTTCAATGTTGGAAACCATACGTTAATAAAAACTATGGCTAATAATTTGGGGGTGTGACTCCCCTTTGAGGGTATTAATTAAGCCTTAAAGGTGCTTCAGCTTGATTTAGAAAATATTAGACATGCCTATGCAAGAAGGTTAAGTTTCCCTCCTGAACACAAGAACATAAACACATCTACAGCCTTCATATTGAAACAAAAGCAGGAGATTATCTCTGGGTCAACTCCACCACCAATGGAGAAAGAATGGGAGATGAGTCTGTTTGGACCTTGGCACACACTCCTCTAGATGAAGCCTGACCACACCTTGGTTATGAAGCTGTATCAGCTGGTTAAACTCAACAGGCATGGCGTGTACACTTTTCGCCTTCACGTCGTCATAGTAGTGGTTGGTGAGGGACCGGCAGTCCCGTGGGTGCTGGGGGTAGGGCCAGAAGCCGTAGAGATTCACTTCATCACACAGCTCCAGTGCCAGGCTGACCATCATTATCCCGGTGCTGAGGCGCTTCTTCAGGCCCCTGGTCTCCCAGAACCGGGCCAGGTTTCGGAGGTACTCTGGGTTCAGGAAGACGGGCCGGGCCGGGCTTCTGAAGTCCTGCACTGTGTAGAGGGCGCGCAAAGAGACGGCCGTGTTTTGCATGTGAGAAAAGGTGGGAAACAGAAGCAGGGAGTCTCCAAAAGCATCCAGCCGCTCTACAAAGGGGCGCCGGAGCTCCATCAAGGATCCAAACCTGTTGGGTTGAGGTGAGGTGGAAATGGGCAGGTGGAGCAGACAAAGGATAAGAGTGAATCTACAGGGAAAACCAGGTGCCAGTTGCACAAAACACCTTCACTTTTCTCCTTAAGTGTGACACTTAATTCCTCTTTAGCTGAGTGATTAAGAACTTTTAAAATATCTTGGAGCACGAAATGACTTCCTAATCAACATCAGGATTTTTTCAAAACGAATTCTAAAAATATTGATTTGATGTTCATTCAAGACAAAGCTGGAGAGTCTCGTCATGTTGTATATTTGAAACTAGGAACCTCGGTTTTCTTCACCAAGACCAACAGGACTCACCTATCCAAGAGGATGCTGGGATTGGATGTTACCAAGTTCGTCTTAGTGCCAACGTCTCTTTGGTAGCCACTGCCCACAGGAGCGAGGTTACACCTAAGGTCAGAGAATGAAGAGTTTTTAAAACTGGCTTCTGTCAAAGGGACCCTGCGAGTATTTTAGCTCCTCCTTGCTTATAGAGACAGTAATACATGAGGCCTTTATTAGGGCAGGAAACATTTGGGACACATTTGATAACGAGAACTGCCTGTCATCAGTGCCCAGACTTTGCACCTGATGGAGGACATTGAGCAGAAAAACCAGACTGTATGGCCACCCAAATATTAGCACATAAGGCTATTAATCTAGCCTTGGAAGGATAAGTTGCAAGAGAACATCCCTTTCTTCTAGGTGTTTGTGATTCCTGGACATCCCACCTGTCATGGAAGTTCTGGGAATCTGGGAATGGGGACATGAATGAATGATGTGCGATGTCCCGGAAATCTGGTCAGCAAAATTTACCTCCACCCGCTAGCTAAGGTCCGATACCACGGTAAAACCATAATACTGCAAATGCATAGCAACCCCTCTGGTTGTCCCTCATCCACCTCCCTGCAATGAATAGGGAGGGATGTCTGGATTCAGAAATACAGAAAAGACCCACATTATAGCTGTGACTATCAAATAAACACTTCCAAAATGGTGGGCAATACTGGACGTTCTAAAGAACTGGAGCTGCAGAAGGTTGTTTCCGTTTCATGCACCTCGTGCTGTCGCGTCACACAGGTTTTATTCTGCATGTATCACACCGCACATAGTTGCCTCCTACTTGCTGAGTAATAATGCCAGTCCGCTTACTCCGGGCACCTAACGGTGTTGCGTACATTTCCCTACCTTCCCTTGGCCGTTTTTTTCCCGTTTTATCTTGCCACTAGATGTCGCTATTTCCACGTTAATGACAGATCATGAAAATGATTATTAAAAGTCCCGCAAAACTCCAAGGCACGGTGTTCGCCAAGTCATTGTTCTACACTATTCGAATACATGTTATTTTATTTATTTTTAATTATCGAATAGTTTCTGCAACAGTAATCCACATGCACATTCAATAGAAACACATTCAATATTATAGTTTTGTGTGTGTTGTGTGTGTGTGTATAATTTCACTTAATGAGAATACATTTCACTGCTAGTTTTCATGGTTTTCCTTAACAATAACCCTACTGGTGACCTTTAATACCATCATCAAAGTTTTTTTCCTTATGAAGAACAATTAAATGTTTTGTTTACCAGAAAATGTTTAATTTCCAGACATTTTACACTTTTTCTTTTTTTTTCTTGTGAAGAACAATGAAATGTATTCATGTCACTGTGTCGCATTATGTTGCGTCCTGGGAATCCCAGCTTACCTGATGACAAACTGGGTCGAGTCGATCTCCTCTCCACAGCTGCTGTTGGCCAGGACACCACCGTTTCCCACCACGGAACACGTCTTGAATGTCTTATTTACAAACGGTGAATCCTACAGGGTACATAGTGTGAAACTCTCTTGAGATATTAGCACATATAAATACAGTCACAAAACTAACGGTTTATGGGTTTTTCCGGTGCCAAGTCGTACCTTTACGAAGGTGTCAAACAGCTTAGGGGTCACCTTGACAATTCTTTTCTCAGCATCATACGTGATGTTCGACCCCATTGGTGAATTGGTCTGTGTGACAATGGCCTTGACGACTCCATTGCACTTGCTGTTCAGTTCAGACCTACAACAGAAATCCCCACTTTTATGTCCTTGCTGAGAGCTTTCCAAACCTTATTGTACTGTTACGGTCATGTCCACAAACTCTCTAAATGCTGACTTTGGGGGTGCGCCCCTGTAGGCAGAATCCTTCGTAAACCTAAAGCCATAAGTTCAAACGACTAAAAAATAACCAACGTTACTAATGAAAATTGCAGTTTGTGGATCTCTTCATGTTACCTGAAAATCTCGCATCCCCATTTAATTTTGTCAGCAGAATGTTTATTTATGCTGCAATCGTCCCTTCATTATAGGACGACCTCCATAAAGGACAAGACATGAACGTATTACTGGTATGAAAACAGATATTTGAAAAATCCCTACAGCCACTGCTACTGTAGCAGTTAATGACCAGGGTGCATTATAAATATCTTGGCACTGAAATTGACGACACGCTGGTCTTTGAGCTTCAGGCGGATGCTGTGTGTAGAGAGACCCTTCAGCACATGCTCTTTCACCGTAAGCTTCGGACTTTTAATGTTGAGAACACCTTTGTGTTTTATTTTTCGTGACATTGTACTTGGTCGGTGCGGGTTACTTAATCTCAGAAGTAAAAATCAGATTGCAGGGTATCGTCAAAGCGTGCAGCAAAGTAGTAGGTATGACCTTGAATGACTTAATGTATCTATTCAAGGTGAGAACTTTGAAGAATCCCCTGTTTGTCCATGTGCAGGACAAAGAGATTCAAATGCTCGTCAACCTGTCCCAGCTGCCACTGGCCTTTTATAACACATTGTGATTTTTTTTTCATATTGTAGTTATTGTCTGTTGGCTTTTATTTTATTTTTTAACCCAGAGGGGTTTTATGTTGTATTATTTTCTATTTATTTATTGTGTGTGCGTGTGTGTACATTATGTTTATATTACATTGTGGGGACCAAATGTCCCCCACAATGTGATAAAAACCTGTTATTTTGCCGTTGTGGGGACCATTTCACAGGTCCCCACAAAGATCTGTGAATGCAATCAAAAAACTAACAATGTCTCTTGTATTTTGTTTGCTTACTTTTGGTTAAAGGATTTTTGAACCAAGAGGAAATAAACCACAGCTACTTAACAGCAAATTACACTCAGGATTCTTATTCCCAGAGATAAGGCTCTCCGTACCTCAGCAGGGTGATGTAATCTTTCTGCTTCATCCAGTCCCAAGAATAAACCTTCAAAATATTTCCAACTGTTTTCTCCCTGTAATGATAATATTTACTTTTAATACAGGACCAGGTATGAGGTTAGTATAGTAACAGATATAGCAGAGAGATACCAACATGTTGGGATTAACCACAGGCTTGTAGTCTGTACTACAATTCTGCTATTTTGGTAAGCGGTGTATCAGAAACAAGCTGTACCATTTCCTTCCTTACAATCAATTTCTTATCTATGATTTTGCTAATGGGGGCGGCATGGTGGTGCAGTGGTTAGCACTGTCGCCTCACACCTCTGGGACTCGGGTTCGAGTCTCCGCCTGGGTCACATGTGTGCGGAGTTTGCATGTTCTCCCCATGTCGTCGTGGGGTTTCCTCCGGGTACTCCGGTTTCCCCCCACAGTCCAAAAACATGCTGTTTTGTATTGGAGTTGCTAAATTGCCCATAGGTGTGCATGTGTGAGTGATTGGTGTGTGAGTGTGCCCTGCGATGGGCTGGCCCCCCATCCTGGGTTGTTCCCTGCCTCGTGCCCATTGCTTCCGGGATAGGCTCCGGACCCCCCGCGACCCAATGGGATAAGCGGTTTGGAAAATGGATGGATGATTTTGCTAATATGTGACACTCTTTTTCCTAATGTTTGATTATCCTTTGCTGTGTCCGAATTCAGGGGCTGCATCCTTTGAAGGAAGAGGTCTTCGAATGCATAGCCCTTGTAGGCTGCGTTCCTTGAAGGCCAAAGAGAAAGCGTTACCAAATGGGATGGTCTGGCCATCACCAGCTGGCCCCGCCCTTACCCATGAGTCACAAAGAACCGCTCCTATCGCCTAGCCAGAACACACCCATTTTACCACTGCGCAATGCATCATGGGATATGTTTGGATGGATCCTTCGCAACTTGGCAAAAAGAAGACACGCTTCGAGACCGCATTTGAAGAAGCATTCGAAATGGTACAGCCTTGTTGCGCCTCTGTGACACATCCAGTCCTCCAATGCAGCCTTAGAAGGGCGCAGCCCTCGAACATGGAGACAGTCCTTGTCAAAAACAAGTTCACTATTGTTATACTATAACTTGACAAGTAGAACATGGTGTGAACAACAAAGGTTGTGTGTTGAAGTCCCAAAAAGCACACGTGACTTGTAATAATTCCCTCAACGTTAAGTAAAAGTGTCAGGTTAATTTTTCCCATAAATAATGCTGGAAGAAGCTCAATTGGACCTTGAAGCTGAATTGCCCAGTGAAAGCATTTACACCCACAACCATAACTCTCAGAACTGACGAGTATCGACACTAAAAAAAAAACCTCGCACTTCAAAAGCAGCCCTTTATGCAACCTCTACTATTTTCCCCGCTAAAAGAACCCAGGCATCCACAGACGCGGACATTTCAGGTCCAGAAAGTAAAAATCCAAACCAGGATTTTGTTTCAAACAACCAGTTGAGTATAAAGAGTCACAGTCACAAGTCCTCAACTGGTTGGTTGAAACAAAATCCTGGTTTGGATTTTTCCTTTCTGGACCAGAGATGTCCGCCTTAGGCCATCCATAACACCTAACAACCCTCTGCTGAGCTCCAGCTCCGTCACGACGGTTCACACCTGCAGTATTGAGGTGCCACAGATGCACCAGGGGCAGCGTCCTTCAGATGTGACTGGGAGTTTCCGTCGGTTCTGGAATTATTGGAGAGGCATGGGTCAAAGGTCATGACACTTGCGGGAAAACCTACATGAAATATGAGATCAAAATATTGTTTGCTGTTTTTCAATGTAAGAAGGTCTGGAATACGCTTAGGTGGTATGACACTTATCGTATAGCCCTGTATTTCACAATCCTGAAGGTATTATTTTTAATATGGTAATAAACGTGTTCATATGGAGATGTTATATTGAGGTGATGTAGCATCACTGGTGACTGGAAAACAAACAGTGGTAGATATTTTTAGTAGTTTTTAGTAGTAGTAGTTTTTGTTTTGTTTAAATGAATGCCTTTAAATAGACAATTGGCCATACACTATACTAATAACATTATCAGCATGCCTGAATTTTACATACATCATGTACAATATCTCCTCGGGAAAACGTGTAGTGCAACAGCTTAGATTTAAATACATTCATATGTTTGAAACAGAACAGTACAAGATAAAATTCTAACCATTAATAGGCAAAATGGAAGGGAAAAGTATGAATATTGGAACATTCTTATGATACAATTACAGGCACCCTTGTGAAAAATTAAAATGTCTTTGAAAAAAAGAACCAGATATTCATTGCTTTGAGATTGGCGAGAGTCTTATCAATGTTTTTCACAAATAAATCTGACATTTCTTACTTTCTATAAAAAAGATAACAGGGTGAGTTCAAATATACCATGGTGCCTGTTGGCTGGGGGTTGAGATTTAGTTTATTTAAGTCTTTATAAATCTTTACTTAGGTAGGAATGTATTTCTGTGTTCTGTTAAATTTAAGGACTTCTACTAAATTCTGCTAAAAACTTAATTTTGAGTATCTAAGTATTATTTCATTATTGGACACCAGAGGTAGAAAGTAGAAATCCAGACCAAGACTTTGTTCCAACTAACCAGTTGAGTCCTCTGTGACTGTGACTTTTTGTTCTCAACAGGTTGGCTGAAACAAAACCTTGGTCTGGATTTGTACTCTCTGGACCTGAACTTCTGTTGGACACATATTTTAACATCTGACCAGGATAAATGGCTGATGGACGACAATTTCCAAGTTTTAGTTAGAAATGAAATGGGAAGATTTTAATATACCCTCATGCTTTGTCGGCGCACTAAAATGCTGATTCTGAGGTCTTACCCAGTAGCTTCCCCCTTGGTACAAAGGACCACAAATGCTGGGGGGGGGAGGGTTGCTGCATGAATGGCATGACTCTGTGCTCGGCAGGCATACCTGTAACAAACCAAGGAGTACCAGGCGACCCCTCCAGCAGCCGATGCCAGTACCAGCAGGCTGAATATCCAGAAGTTCCTCAGCTGCCGCCCCCTCATGGCCCCCCCAGGCCGGAATCCCTCTCCTTTGTCTCACCCCACACTCACAGTGGTACCTCTGTCTGTTGATGTTAATTTGAACAATGAATTTTACAGGTTTGCCCGAGATTTAAACCTGTTTGTGGCGAAAGTAAGACACTGTAAGCAAAAATGCATTTTTAGATACGTTCAGGAATATTTACAGCACAGATTTTTATCACAAAAAGAAGAAAAGAATCAGTCCAGTACATTACCAGTTATAAAGCTGCGGAGATTTTCCCAGAAACTGCTCCGTACGTGATTTCGGAAATCGTAAGAGGAAAGCAAAAAATTATGCGATGTTTCTCCAAGAAAAAGAACAGCCTCGTGTTCATTACAATTAAAATGATCAAATACTCTTTGACAAATTTTGAGCGTCAAACTTTCATCGGAACTCAGTTTGTCTTGTCGATGCACATTACTGTCTTTATCTGTCCCATTTGAGATTTTATAGTTCCTTCCTGTAATAAAAAGACATACAATTCCCATATTTCGCAAGTTGTGCAGCCTTTGGATGGCTTTCGTCACAACATGTTTGAAAGGGGCTGTCCCTTGACTTATCTGTGGTAAACCGCACATCTCCCGGGATCTTGTGAAGGCAATGATCCAACTAAGATTCGCAAACAGTCATATCATTGTTTTGTGGTTAAAAGAACAGCAAGACTTCTCAGGAAAATGATCTAGGATTGAATCTTGCCGACATGGTGAGGTGCTAGAAATGATAATCTCCATGGACAATAAAGCTTGATGAACTAACTTTAAAAAAAAAACTTTTATTCCGATCCTTTCAGCCCCTATAAACCTGCCTAAGCTAGCATGCAGTCCTAGGTAATATAACTCCTGAATTACATTTAATGGTAACGTGTCACATTGTTTCGACCTGATGTTTTGCTCTTGACCGATTAGAACATTAAAACAAACAGCTACACATATTTGAAGCACTGACTTGTACTGCTTGGGCAAAATACATCGGGCAATATAAATGTGTCACAGCTTTTAAAAATGGCCTTAATTAATGAGGCTCCTCAAAGAAGGAAGACAGACATGAGCAGATAGACACACCCCAAGCCGCATACACACACACGGTGCCTGGGGTCTCATTTATCAAAGTTGTGCATGCACAAAAAAACTAATCTGGAAATGTGCTTCGGTATCCTGGATTTATCGAAAAGAACTTGACGGGACAACACTGATCTACGTACATACACTCAGGGGCAGCCGTACACGATATTTCAGATAAACCAGGAAAGGACGACACCTATTTTACAGGTTGGCCATTAACGTCCAGCAACTTCAGGGGGATTCCGCAAAGCCTCGGGATCTCCCACAGGGCAACTCAGTCAGATGAGCCGAATGCTTTATGGAATTCGATAAAGGCTGCAAGGAAACCCAGCCGACGTTCACGTTCGATGAGGATCCTCAGTGCCAGGATGCGGTGGATGGTGGACTTCCAAGGTGTAAAACCAGACTGCTCCGGTCACTGGTAGGTGAGCGAGTGATCATCGATCCTGTTAAGGATGACCCTAGCAAAGACCTGTCCCACCACTGAGAGCAGTGTAATCCCCCTGTAATTGCTGCTATCCAGGCGATCACCCTTCCCTTTCCAGAAAGGAGCTAGAAGTCCCTGTTTTTGCAGTCGGTTTGGGGTGACACCCGTTCTCCCAAATGGAAGCAAAGATTGCTTGCAATGCTAGGAGGACAGCCTTACTACTGTACCAGTCCCGGAGAAGTTCACCTTAGATACAGCAGTGTTATGGCGGCGGGGCACGGTGCAGGCGGAATGAAGCGACGATCCATTAGCAGCTCCAAGAAAGGGCAGTTTATTAAGAACAGAACTAACCAAACATTCTGGGAACAAACAGCAAAAAATAAAACATCAGCAATGAGCACAAGGGGTCAGAAATAAACCTACAAACTGAACCATAAAGAAACCTACACAGCATAACAGGTAACACAGAGACTAGGACTAGGACTAGGACTAGGACTAGGACTAGGGAGACAGGCAGGGTGCTGCTCACAAAACAAATCACAGTGACTGACTGGGGAAGCCAACGAAGTCAGGCACTTAAATACACTGATGCTGAGGGAAAACAAAAGGCAGGTATGTATAATCAAGAACAACCAATCAAACAACAAAGCAAGGTAACAGGGAACAGGTGGTATGAATTACAATAAATTAGCACTGGACAAGGGAACGAACAAGCACCAAGACTAGGAAGAGGACTAAAACAAGTACGAGAAAAGCGTAATAAAACAGAGTACAAGCACGGTAACTCAAAACAGAAACTATGCAGTGGTTCAGGGAATAGGGAAAACATATTAGGGTTTAAAAGCAAGAGACAGAAGGGGGGGAGGCAAAATGTCCAGCAATGACTGCTGACCAAGCAAGGAAAGGTCTGAAGGCGGGATCAGGCGGGCGCTGACCCTGACTCGACAGATGTCTGAGGCATTTCCTACCCCCAGTTGACTCACCACCTGCGCAATCTCATTGAATCCGGGTGGTTAACAGCTAATCAGAGGATCAGCTGCAAGAACCCTGGAACCACAGATGTCCAACATCCTAGCTGAAGGATCAGCCTTAAACGGCCACTCAAAGTAGCCAACCCAGCAGATCACAACTGCAGTGTCACCTGTAAGGAGTTGCTCCATAATCTGCCCTGATTGCAACTTTCCAAAGAACAGATTTGGACGTGTGTAATGCTTTGAGCATGTTATTATTAATTAGGTTTTTTTCTTTGGACGGGGGATCTGGTAGGCGTCCCCCCCCCCCCCCCCCCCCCATGATGGTATACAACCACTCAGGCTAGGCTAGTTTGGCTCCTAATATACTGAGGTAATGAATTTTCCATTAGTATTATTCCTTCTGGAGTGAAAAAGCGATTCGTCCTGATGTTCTATCGACCAATGCTACCTATGGAGACGTGCTATCGAGCCTTTCGGCGCATGTGCAGTTCCACCGTTTTGGGATTAGGGTTAGGTTTTAGGGTTAGGGTTAGGGTAAGGGTAAGGGTTAGGGTTATGGTTAGGTTTTAGGGGTTAGGGTTAGGGTAAGGGTTATGGTTAGGGTTAGGGTTAGGGTTAGGGTTAGGGTTAGGGTTATGGTTAGGGTTAGGTTTTAGGGGTTAGGGTTATCGATTAGCGCTACGGTAGCCTAACTCGACAAAGCAGCTCAACTCGTCAGAACATCCGATACTCCAAAAGAGGACGCATAATATAAGTTCAATTTGGAATGTTATTCTTATTTGTGGAAAAGGCCTACTATGTATAAATGTAACTTCAATGGTGTGAAATCGTTTTTTTTGCATTTTACTATAGCTGGTTACATTGTACTGTGGCCGTTCAAGGCACAAAGAGTACATATTTATGGGCAAATAACTATAAAACTACTGCAAATCGCTGTCACTTGCAGTTATTGATAGTTAATGCACACAGCGTCAATTATTAATTAAAACGCCAGGTTTAGTCCTCCTGGGTACCGTAAGTGATGACTAAAGCACAGGAACGGAGTGGTACTCATTCTCAAGCCGAGGGTTTTATGCACAGGACTGGCCCATTTTGTCCTCCCGTTAATTAATGATGCCAGAGTTCCGGTCTTATTATCCCGATAATGTCAGGTTCCAAGGAGGAAGGACAGGCTGGAAGCGGCGAAGGACGAGGCAGGTAGGCGGAACAAGGGCAGACGAGGGTTTATTATGACTAACGGGGGGTAGAAAGACGTGCATTACAACAATGACCGACATCAGACAGGGCAAGACGTGGACTGATATACAAAAGACAAGCCGAAAATAACAGGAAACAACTGGGTATGATCGGGGAAGCACACGTGGATGATGAGGGGGTGTGGCACACACGAGGATCGGACGAGCTGGGCGTGACAGATACATTTATTACTGACATTTCAAGAAGAAAATAATAAATAAATAGTATACAGAACTATTTAAACGATCTGACTTTCTCAGCCCCGCTTTTTCCGATAGAACTCTGTTTTAAATCTGTAATCTAATATTGCTGACATTCAGTAAACCTGTTTGAGTTTACAGATTGGTTGCTGTAACAACTAATCCTAAAAGAATTTCAAAGAACCGAGAAATCCAGGATTTGGTCAAATTCTCAACAAGTAAATCCTGGAAAACTCGTTTAATCCAGGTACTAAGAAAAAACCCCTGAACGATTTGGCCTAGCAAAGGTGCTTTTGAGTTTTAAAGTAGTTTGTAAAACCTGAAGTAGCTGAATGTGTCCGCCCTGACATGGATTACCTGATCACTGTGGCTAGTCAGGGTCACAGAAAACACAAACTTTAATTCATTAAATTAGCATTTGGGTAGTTTTATAGTGAAGGAAACCAAAATAGCGAAGGTAAATCTATTTATTGGTTTGTGCATTCTTCATAAAATCACAGTTCAGTCAGGTACAGTACGTACAATTCCCTCATTTCACAAAGAAACTTTGTATATTCTTCATAAATCTTTCAGTGGCTGCCTTTTCTCTGTACTGGAAATTATTAAATCCATTTAGCAATTAATGGAAAATGCAATTTAAAAATTGTTTTTATCCCATAGCAGATGCATGGGATGTAAAAGTGAGACTATGATGAATTAATACATAGGTATGGTTTACAAAGGATTTGGCATTGCTTGATTGTCACTGTCAGTACCAAGCCTGCGTAATGCTTCCATTTTGCCATGGATTAACATTCGGATCGGGATCAGAATCTTTAGGAGTACAACTGAAACTGTTTGAATATGACTAAAAAAGCTCATTCATTCTTAAAACAAATACGCAGGAAAAACTATTGTGAATGATTAGTTTTACACAGACTGAATGGAAAATTACATGATTTATTCAGAGTTCTAATTCCAGGTCATGTGGGAAAACTGGAACGAAACAGAGAAGTTAAACAGCTCTGAAAAACTTGGAATGATCCTCAGTCCTTCCTGCTTAAGCTTCTCACTGACTGAGGCATTGGGAAATCGATTTAGTGCACATAGACAATCCACAGTCCCCTGTTATTCAGGTAAATCCTGGACACATTTCTATCTGTGTTTGTTAGTTATGAGTTACTGATCTACTGAGTCTGACTGATCTACTCTACACGTCCTCCAAGGCCTATTCCAGGGTTCCCAGCATCAGGATTAGATCTCATCCAGAGCTGGCTGGAATTAGTTTGCTGATGCGAAGAAGAGACACTTAAATATAATTTCAGGCACTTAAATGTCATTTCAGGCACTTGTTTTTAAGTAGATAATACTGCTCTCCATAGTCAATACCTGACATTACGCTCTATAAAATCTACAAAAAACTGCAATGTACCACTTCAGTGACGTTAATATTTTACGAGTCCTGAGGAGTGCTGTTTTATGTCCACACTGAAGGAGGAAATGAAACCATGTTTTCCTTGAGCAGATAAACTCACAGAAATAACTGTTACCCGAAGAGGTGTTTACAGAACGTAATGACCTCCAGGAGGAGGAGGTAAGCTAACTTCATGCATCACTGTAGTGCTGCCTTTGGTAAACACCTGGCCAGAAGATAATTCTTTACCTCAACACAATTGACTATGGCGTTGGCAATAGAACTTTTACTAGGTTCATCTACACTTGTGGGAATAGTCCAGATTCCAGCTGGTTCCCTTTAAAGCTAAATACACAGAAATATCACTTATCTTTACAGTTGCACCTGATTGCGAGACCAGCATCAGGTCTGTTTTACAGCTAATCAGAGACTCTTTGTGGTCCACCATGGAAAAGCGACTCAGCCAGGAGGTCCACCACAGCTGTGGCCACCAACAAAGGAGAATGAAAGAGGAGTCAAACTTTTCTGGCTGTTGGCACACACTCCTCTAGATGAAGCTTGACTACACCCAGTTTGTAGAGCTGTAACAGCTGGTTAAACTCCTCCGGCATGGCGTGCACGTTTCTTCTGCTTTTCACGTCGTCATAGTAGTGGTTGGTGAGAGACCGGCAGTCCCGTGGGTGCTGGGGGTAGGGCCAGAAGCCGTAGAGATTCACTTCATCACACAGCTCCAGTGCCAGGCTGACCATCATTATCCCGGTGCTGAGGCGCCTCTTCAGGCCCTTGGTCCGCCAGAACCGGGCCAGGTTCCGGAGGTACTCTGGGTTCAGGAAGACGGGCCGGGCCGGGCTTCTGAAGTCCTGCACTGTGTAGAGGGCGCGCAAAGAGACGGCCGTGTTTTGCCCATAAGAGAAGGTGGGAAACAGAACCAGGGAGTCTCCAAAGGTGCCCAGCCGCTCTACAAAGGGGCGCCGGAGCTCCATCAAGGATCCAAACCTGTTGGGTTGAGGTGAGGTGGAAACGGGCAGGTGGAGAAGGAGACAAAGGATAAGAGTGAATCTACAGCGAAAACCAGGACCTTAGACTTCTCTCTGACTTTTACAAGAAGCTGGATGACTGACTCATCGTCTGCGTCCGGATTTTATCAAGATGAAGTCTAAACATATCAGACCTATAAAAACCTGGTTTTGGGGGTGTTATCCAACCCAGCACAGACAGAACATAGTTTCTTATATGTGACTTTTATGAAAACTATGAAAACTGATTAATCTTCATTACGAATAGCTACCTATCATGGTGTATGTTCAAAATCAAGAAAAAGTTAAATAGTCTGATCGTGATGTCATTTCCAGAAATGAATAAGGAAGCTCAGTGTTCTCCACCTCCAACCTTGACTCCCAACACCCTCCATGACTCACTTATCCATGAGGATGCTGGGATTGGATGTTACCAGGTTCGTCTTGTTGCCAACGTCTCTTTTGTAGCCCTTGTCCAAAGGAGGAAGGTTACACCTGGACCAGAGAATGAAAGATTTCAGGACTGTGTTTTAGCTCCCCCTAGTGTGAACAGGCATTATTGCATGTGGCAGGAAACGTCTGCGTTTTCTGTACCAGTTTTTTACACTTAAAAGAGCAAAGTCAATGGTTTCATAGGGCAGTGAATAGTGGTAACTTTATGGAAGAAGTTATAGATTATTCAAGGGGTATGAGTCTATGTTACAGTACAATGGAAAATGGCTGACTGTGAGACTGTCAAAGAGTCAAATCTTGTGACAAATAGACTCAAATACTCAGATCAGTAAATATGGCAGAACATACACGTGTAAAGCGGCTCAAACGATTTCTACTCGGAGATTCCAGTATCTTATCATAAAATATTTGCAGAACTGTTTTGAATGCTTTCCATTTTTGACGGTTATATTTTCCCCAGCTCCTTGTTGCAGTTTGTGTCATCATCTGTCATGCTGTTCACCATATTTATTTATTTTTATGTTATTTTATCTGCTCCCCTGTGGGTTTGTGTTTGTGAATCACATCAGACAAGCAAAGATAAGAGTAATGTTAATAATAAACAAATTATAATTCCTGTCAAAGGAAACAGTGAGACATTTCCGTAGAAACATATTTTAAATGTATTATTACTTTTATATTATTACATGTATAACTGTTTAATAAATATAGGAGAATTAGGTCAGATACGTATTAATTAGCAATTTTCTTGAATTTATTTATTTACTTATAAATATAGAAAAGGCCAGTATTTTCACTAAACGTTTGACTAAATGTTATAAGACTATGTATTAACATTCTGTAACATGTCCCCAGGAATCCCAGCTTACCTGATGACAAACTGGGCCGAGTCGATCTCCTCTCCACAGCTGCTGTTGACCAGCACACCACCGTTTCCCACCACGGAACACGTCTTGAATGACTTATTTATAAATGGTGATTCCTACAGGACACATTGTGACACTCTTTTGAGGTGATCGCATATAAATATACTCGCAAAACTAACTATTTATGGGTTTTTCGATGTCAAGTCGTACCTTCACGAAGGTGTCGAACAGTTTTGGGGTCACCTTGAGAGATTTTTTTTTCTCGCCATCATATGTGACTTTTGACCCCAAGGGTGTATTGAGCTGTGTGACTATGGCGTTCGAGACTCCATTGCAGGTGGTGGTCAGCTGAAACCTAATGGAGAAGGTTCTCTTATTATATATACTACGGTACACCTTTGGCTCCAAAATATATCTAATTTGTAAAATCATTGCAGCACTAAATTATTTCAAACACTATTTGTTACTTTGGTTGTTTGTCGGAATGTGCGACGTTGTTCACCTGAACATGTCGGAATTGGTCTTCTGCTTGCTCCAGCTGCTGTTCAAGAGCTTCAGCAGCATCTCAGGCATGTCACACCTTTAAAAGAGATAAAGAAGGACGATGTAAAAATTCCTGTGCCACTGGAAATTTCTGGGATGCAGCACGTTGAGCCTTTGTGCAGACCAGCCTGCCGTTCGATGAACCAGGCCCGCCCAGATTACTCACACCTCCATAATGGCACAGCCGGCTTTTGGGTGATGACCAAGGGAGTTTCTAACTATCAAAAAAATTAGAGGCTAAGTCAAGTTTACCTGGAGCTTGACTTTTGTTTTGAAGGAGGATAATTAGCATCAGGGGCTAAAATACTCGGGGCTATAGGCTTACAATTTTTGGGGCTGTAGCCCGGCGGGATGGGACCTAACGACGCCCATGGGGATGGCGGAGCACGTCATACCTGCAGCTTTCACATATTCCTGATGTAATAGGTCTCACTCTCATCGGAGGAGGGTTTCGGAGATCACTGTGAAGACACGGGTCAAGGTCACCCAACTGGATAACTTATGTCCCCAAATTAACACCGAGGTAAAACTTGGTTTTAAATGCCAGCCAAGACACTACATCTCCTTCCTGCCCAATCTTATCTTGAGGAAAACTTCTGGTTGCTGACCATGTTAGTTGTTCGTTAACAAAAGATCAATGACAAGCAATGTTTAACATCTGCATGTATCTCCCACAAAGACATTTTCTTTCTAAATAACTTTTTGAATGACTCATTCAGTTCTGTTTTTGCCAGAACTGCAAACTGAAGTTTTGCAATTGCAGTGATTGGCTCCCAAAGGGACACTAAACACAAATGTTTGCTGTCTTGTTATTGCAAAGGTGTTACTAATTAAAAACAACCCAATAAAGCTTGTCAGTGAACTTTTATAGAACCATAATTTAGGTTGCACTTTATTACTACTTGGATGTTTTACTTAAAACTGCATCTGTTTTCTAAGGTGATATCTATCCATCTATCCATTTTCCAAACCGGTTATCCTACTGGGTTGCGAGGGGTCCGGAGCCTATCCCGGAAGCAATGGGCACGAGGCAGGGAACAACCCAGGATGGGGGGCCAGCCCATTGCAGGGCACACTCACACACCAGTCACTCACATATGCACACCTATGGGCAACTTGGCAAGTCCAATTAGCCTCAACATGTTTTTGGACTGTGGGGGGAAACCGGAGTACCCGGAGGAAACCCCACGACGACATGGGGAGAACATGCAAACTCCACACACATGTGACCCAGGCGGAGACTTGAACCCGGGTCCCAGATGTGTGAGGCAACAGTGCTAACCACTGCACCACCATGCCGCCCCCTAAAGCGATATATATATATATATACACACACACACACATACTGCAATCAAATTAAGCAATGATTTTTTTTTATGAAATCAATACATTTGCAACATTTTTATAGAATTAAGAAAACGTCCCGAGATGTTTCTGTAAGCATTGTATGTGCAAACATCTCACAGACGGGCAAATATAATGTCTCAAAGGCAGCATGTAAAACTGATTTATTACATTAACTAATTACATTAGTAACCACTTTGTCAGGGTGAACAACTGGAACTGATTTTGAGAGAAATCACCCCAAAATTAAAAAAATGCCACTTAGTAGTAACAAAGGTCGGGATGACTGCAGAAAACTTGTAAGTCTGACAAGTGGAAAGTTGTTTTTTTTAGTGAATCTTGTTACTACTTCACAAAAACGTTGTATGAATGAAGATCTGCAAGTGATTTCATTTGGGAAAAAAATTGCCCCCAAAATGAAACAATAGCATTATGCGGCAGTAAAGGGAAGGAAATGCCGGCTAAGGGGGGGGGGGGGGGGGTCCTTGGTGTTTTGCAGACAGTAAGGCGGTATTTCACAAGGCGTTTCCGAACTTCGGAGAAAGAACTAGAACTGATGAGGTTTTGAGACGAATCACACCGACACTGAAGCACCGCCACATAATAATAGCAAAGAAAAGGACAGTTTCAGATAGTTCATCCACTTAGATGTGACCCTTTGCGACGGATATTTTTCAAACTGCGCTGATGCATTTCATGACTAAAGCGCTGGACCTGTTGAAATTCGGAGATAAATTACATCAAACTGAAACAACGCAAAGTGGAGGGAGATTTAATAAAACACATAAGACCTTGTGAACAGGACAACTTGATTTGACGTTATTACTCTATTTGATCTTTGATGAACCTTATTACCACCTCACAAAACATTATACATACAAAATACATACATTATACAACTGAGCAAATTTTATCGGTAGCAGTCCAATGTATCGGAGGGTGTTCAGTAAAATTTATCGTAGGGAAATTGGCCCGGTCCGTAATCCGTCCCTGGTTGCAGTAATATTTTCGATTGGCTGCAGAATCTCTCCAACTGCTTGGCAAAATGAATCCCTAGTCAGCACATGAAAAAATATGTACAGATCTAGTGAATGGTATGATAACGATATGAAAAATTAGATACTAGCAAGCCTACTTTAGAGGGGCTAGTGTTGGAGGAGTAGCGATCAGACAGGGAACCGAGCCGTACCCAAGCCGTACCGCACAGAGAGACAAGTTACAGTGCGGCTCCAGTCCACTTCGGTTTTCCACTGTGGAAGGGGTTAACTCGGTAAAGGCGTTGCCGGGTTTGGAAAGAAGCAGTGACGTAAAACTGAAGAGACCCTATTTATCATTGACATGTTGTACATCATGATTTACTTTGTGCTAATTTTCTAATATTCAGCACATCTGTGAGAACTCCCATGTTGAATCAATTCTGTTTTGATGTTCTATAGTACTTTCTTAAGCAGACAATTGGAAATTACCAGTTATCAGGAACTATACGTCGCAATGTGTGATATCGATAATAATAAATACTATATAGAATATATGCATTTTCCTTCAGATAATCCATGCGCAGACACTGGTATCTCGACCAGTCAGAAGGTGGTGATGCGCCGTAATCAACTCTCACGGCTGTGCTGCGGGGCAGTTTTTTGCCAGCTAACTTGTGCTTGTGTGTGTACTGTAAAAAAAATCTAGGTACCACTGACATTTGATTTCACATTACAAATTACAAAAGGGTCTGCATGTGTGTCTTTGTGTGTGTCTGTATACTACATGGTAGTTACATAGTTATACCATCCGTGTGTCTGTTATGGTTTTTACTGCTATGTCATGGCATATTTTTGTCACAGTATAGGTCCGAGTTAATCTCACGCTGGAAATCATGCTAATCTACGCTGCTTTTTTCAACAGGGCTGTGCCTAGTCATCAATGCAGACGCTCCTCTACTTACGAACGAGTTACGTTCCGAACAGCCGTTCGTAACTTGAAATGTTCGTAAGTCGTTATTCGACATCATTTTTAGGGCACTCAAATCTACATGCATAAGTAAGTATGACATAAGGTCAATACACGGTTTCTTATCTTAAAACACATTACTAATGATACATAAAACAAAAACGGATAATGGATGCACAGAATATTTTGCAATAAAGACAAACTAATCAACCGGATCTCTGTTATCTTCCGTATTTTTTATCCTAGACTTAGTTCGAGACTCAGACACGAGTGCACTTGAGTCGCTCTTAAGTCTTAAGTTGTCTTGCTCTCGTGAGGTTTTTGTACCATGTGACATAGTCACGGATGGTGACGTTTTGCAGCGCCGGCTGAAGTCGGACAAAAATATCTAACCATGATGCATTGCGTTGGGACTAGAATGCACTGCTTTCCAGCGATGCAAATGGTTGTGTGAAGTCGAACGCACCCATAGACAAATACAGCAATCACACGCACAGAGAGAGAAACGGGAAGGAAGGAGACACGCTCGACAAAATGAGTGACTGCAGGAAACGGAGTAAAATTTGGATACATTTCAATTGCATTGATAATACTAAGGCAGAGTGTAGAGCTTGCAAGGTTAAAATCTCATATCGAACAGGCCCTACAAACAACCTGCATCGGCACATGAGAACTGTACATCCATCAGTGCAGTGGGAAGAAAAAAGACAAGCAGGTGAACCTGCTACTAATGAAAGTGACAGTTTGTCTACTGCAACTGTTGAAAGTGCCAGTTTGTCAATGTCTACACCATCATCCAGTACAGCAACACAACCACCTAGACCTACAACCTAGAGCTCTATGAGACAGTTTGTGCAAACAGAATTGATGAGGAATTGGCTAAAATGATTCCATGTGATTTCCAACCATAGTAATTCATTTCACTGATAATTTTACATTATTTCTGGTAATAAATTCATTTAAGCACCAAAAAAAAATCTGAAGAGCCACTTGGGAGCCGAAAGAGCCGGCTCTCTCAAAAGAGCCGGAATTCCCATCACCATTCACTAGTCGCTATCAACCAGTCGGAGTCGAGTCCGAGTCAATAAGTAACGAGCTGCAATATGAATCGGAAGTCAATTTAACAGCAGCTCATGTGTGACTCGAGTCCGAGTCGCAAACTGGAGTCCCCGTCTCTGGTGTAAAGGCAAATGTGATTTTCCTGAAATACAACACTGTTTTTGGAGTAAATGTTTTGTTTTATAACGGAAAATGACTTACAGCCTCATTCACAGGAAGCTTCTTTTTCCCAGACTCTAAGTCAGAGACTTGACTCGGCCTCTAATTTTGCGACTCGTGAACATCTCTGTCCTCTACCTTGCATCCGTAGCCTCCGGGAAAGGCTCCGGACTCCCCATGACCCTGATTGGGACAGACGGTTACAGAAAATGGATGCATGGATGTGGAAGTTGTGTCTCTCTCATCCACACTCTGCTGTACTTCCTAGGATAAACTTCAGACCCGAAGCTGCTATGGATAATTAATTGATGGAGGAAGTTCAATATTCAGAGAAACTTGGTGCAGAATCTTCCTAAAATAAATGAATAAATGTGGCTTCATCGATCTAATTTAAACCGCAACGAATCATGAGTCAACCGGCAAAGCTGTCATAGGAACAAAACTACAAATTTCCATAATATCTGATATCCTGCTGTGACCTCAGATAAATATAGACGTCAGTATCACAGTTTTTCATCATATTCAGTAAATCTCCTTCCACATACTGCAAATTATTAGAAGCCATTCATTTAAAAAAAAAAAAAAAACGGGAAATCTTAGACTCGTCTACGGGGAATCATTACAGCTCTTGACAGCGTTTTGTAACTTAATAACGACCTTTAAGTAAAAAAAAAAAAAGATTAATATTAGGTTTTACACTTACAGATATTAATGTCAAAAGTGCAATTACATCCCATTCTTAAGGCGAGTGTTTCAAGTGTTTGTGATTAATTTTCTTAATATAGTTGTCCTAATAAATGTATTAATAATGAATATATTTATATACACTCACATGAAATTAGTACCTATAAAGTTTCAGATTTAATTTCTAAATAAACGCATCTTCTCTGCCTTGCTGAGTCGGTCGTTTGAGATCGTTCCACGGCTAACATAACCACCCCCCCCCCCCCCACATGGTACCCCCAGAGGAAATCAGAGGTCATGGCAGCACAGAAACACTCACCGGCAGATCACTACGGCGTACCACAGGAACAGAGTGGTGCCAGCTACCAGGGCGAGCAGGAGGAACGGCCAGGAACGCTGCAACTCCAGCAACATGGGCCGCATGTCCCCCCCGTGACGTGGGCCCAGCTGCAGCCTCCGCCCCCCCCCCACGTCCAGCCGGCATAATCCTGCTGCCGGCTCCCCCCCTCTTTCCAAGCTGGTTACGTCCTTCCCTCTTATTTCTTCACTTACTCCTCCCCTCCCCCGCGGTCTTGTCGGCCCTCCGCTCTCCAGTGCATGACTCTTATCTTCTTGTCTCTTCTCCCTCTGCTCCCCCCCTGACTTCCTTCCACGTTAATCTGTGGCGTTCCGCTTGTCGTGTTGTTCTCCTTCCTCCTTCGGTGCCTCGATGTTGCTCTTAGAAACTTGAGAAGTTGAGCACGCTCCCAGTATTTTCTCTGACCCTCCCAAGCATTCTTGTGGCATTCTCCACCCCCTCCCCCAGTCTTACCTACTTCTCTGGTTTCCCCACCTCCTCTGAGTGTAGAGACGGCCACCCACCCCCTCACCCCCTCACCCCCTCTCTCCCCATATAAAGACTAGGCAGTAAATAGCATCCCCAGTAATGAATTAGCGTGTGCTCGCCACTCCTCTGTGTGTGTGGAGGCACATTTCACAGAGAATGAAAAAGGGGGCAGGAATACATGTGCGTCTGGGGACCCCAGTACGACAGCCAATAAGGGCCGACCAGGGTTCGGATAACACCCAATCAGATCTTTCTGTGTTTGGTTTTCCTTTTTTGTTTGGCACGTTTTCATGGTGCGCTTTCGAACTCCAGCTTGACAGTGTTTCCTGCTCTCAGCTCTTCACTTTGTTGATACAAGACATTTTTTAAATCTGAAATCAGGGATATCGGGCGGAGCGGATCAGGCAGTGCCGGAAGAAACAACAATGAAGGATTTTACCAACTCACTGTCATTGCACATCTTTTCAATTGTTAGTATACTCCAGATTCTCAATATGCTTTGCGGTGATTTCATTTTTATTGTTATTTTTTGTGTTATTCCTATTCTATTTTGCTTTTTATCGTTCTATTGTATAATCCAGGAAGCAGGTGAAAGGCGTTTGACTGCACAATGATTTCGTGCATGAATGTGTATCTGGCGAACAAAACTTGAAACTTGAAACTTGATTTGAGGACGTGGAAATAATGGATGAAAACCGTTTGTCGATCGAACGCCCAAGGGTCGCAAAGCCGAGTCTCCACCTCATTTTTCATCATTTTCAACAGAATGTTGAAGAAATTCATCGGATGAAAGATAATATGGGTGCTGTTGTGGGAAACACAGGAGGCTTTGGCACCGTAGCAGGGAACCGCTGCGATGTTAGCAGAAGGCTTTAACATCGCGACATGGAAACATCACAAGCAAGCTCTTGGGTCTTTTGTCTTATCTACTTGCCTTGAGGTTAATGGACACAGCAAATCGGCATCACACATTCATAAAATTTACCCAGTAACAGAACTAAATGTGGATTAAGGACCTTTATCCTATATAAATCGAAATCTGGTATCCCTTCTGATTCAGTTTAGGAGTTGGAGATTGGGAGCCTGTATGGTCTAGCTTGCTTCAGGCTACTACAAACACCCCCCCCCACACACACACACACGCACACACACCAATTTATACACATCACAGGGAATTAGAGAAAGCAGAACCAATCATCGCATCACACCTGGTCACCTGACTCTCCTTAAAAAGACTGCCAGTCCCCCCACCAACCTTCTTACAGTGACATCATTTTTTGAAATTATATGAATAATTACCCGGATTGCATGTCACTGTTGCAATGAGTAACTAGAAGAAACCTCTACAAAATAGTTCCAATACAGGGTCACAGAAGCTGCTGGGATGTGTTTACGAGACACGTGGTCCTAGATCTGTCGCAGACTGCTTTCAGCCCCCACCGCGTGCTGCTGGGGTGGGCTGGACCCAGGTACAGCACGAAATAAGCTAATTCTCTCTTTCGTTCATTGTAGCCATACCCTGCTGGTGAACTCCACCTGCTCCATTCCCGGTGATGAACTTGACCCCTCAGAGTAACTATTAAAAAACCGTGAGCAGGAAACCCAGCAGTTTCTCTTCAAATTAGCCACCCGCCTCCCCTAACCCTGAGTTCCTTCAGTCCTTCCTGGTCTGTGCTGATCTGGTAACCATAAACAAAGCATGGACCGACTTCTGGGCTCCGCATCTGTCCAGTGATCTCATTTCTCGGTGGAGGTGCAGTGCCTAGCAAACCCCTACTTTCTTAGAGGTGTGAATGGACACCCAGAGGCAATTCCCTGCCATTTCCTACTGAAACAACTGTACAGCTTAAACAGGGAAGGATTGTGCCGTATAGCAGCCTGCATTATTCTGAATGACCTCACCCAACTGTTCCTGACAATGAGGGATTATGGGACGCCTGCTGCGTGCAAACATATGACATGACACTGCCGGGTAGAAGGAAACACACAAGGAGCCATTGTCTGCCCCACGACGGTGGGTCACATTGCTGCAACACACCCCCCAATGTTGAGAGGTCAAACCCTGTTCCCTGTCTGTGGAGTTTGTATGATCTTACTGCATCATGCCTGTTTCCCCATGCACTGCAAAGACATGCAGTTAGGTTAAGCCTCATCTCTACAGACATATATATGGTCATGAAAAGGTCTAGTTTGAATCCCTGACCAGTCCCATGCCCTGCTCTCTGCATGCTAAAAAACAATAGCTGTCCACTGACATGTTATATATGGCTTAAATGCAGAGGACACATTTTGTTACGTGCCAACAATGTCAATTAATCACTTTCACTTTCAAGTGTACGTGTCCTGCGATGTACTAGCATTCCATCATTGGTTTACCCTTCCTTGCGCTGGGCTGAAAACCCAAGTCACAGGCCAGACCTTAAAATAGACCACTTGACAACACCATCTACAAGGAAGACAGATGACAGATGGATGTCGGCTCCCCTACTTACCCTCCTTTGTTCTGGTGACCTCCGCCCGTCCTCCTTAGACTACACGCTATTGACCTAGGTCTGCCTGTCACATACTACCTTTCAGCACTGGGGGGACATAGAAGTTTTTCCACACTAGGACCACTCATTATGTACAGAGGAGAAGATTGTTGTACTTGACACTCTACAACCGTGATCACCGTATGGAATTCTCGGGGCTGAGTTTAGGAGGAAAAGCTTCCATCTTGATTTGGTTCATGCCGTTGTTACACTGACCACATGTACTCCACGTTTAACCGAGAGCCCACGCAAGACGGAGGTTCACCATTGCCATTGTCACCTTCCTGGGAGGGTCACAGAACTACGATGGGGTCTGTCAAGAGGCAAAAAAAAACAAAGAACCTAACATATGTTGAGAATGAATATCTGAAGCCTCAACCAACAAGAAGAGTTTGGGAGAGAAGATTGCAGTGCGATTCCTGCGATTCTGCAGAACATGTGGTTATCCCATCTCATTTGCATCTATAAATAGACGAGGTCATGTTGTCGTTCGGCCCAGCCAAGAATGAGACGCTAGAGGTGTGGGGGGAGGAGGTGTTGATGTTCAGATGCTAAACTGGATACAGAGCTTAGCCGAGATCACCTTCCAAGTATGGTACCTCAGGTTCGTCGAAGCTCATGGTGCTCAGTGAAATAGAAAGCACCCACTCTGCAAACGACAAACTGACATACAAGAGGGCTTTAAAAAAGCAGGAAGAAAAACGTGATGCAGAAGAACAATCAACAAGCGTCACTAGGTCTAGCTCCTGCCATTTAGCAGGACCCAGACCTAGTGCCAATAAGCCTTTGATTAAAATCTTAGCCCTTGATCTGCTCTAGTGAATGAGAACCACAAGATACAAACGGATCCATAAGGGAGGACACTGACTGAGATGGGGAAGATGCACACCAACAGGATTTGATTTCGTACCAAGCTGCATGTGGCCAGATGCAGACAGCAGTGGACTTCTCCAAAGGGAAGAGAGCCAGGGGAAAAACATCGCCTACTTGACAAAAGGGCAACTGCTTCCCACGCCCAGTCATGGCTTGACTGAAAAATACAATCCCTAACATCTTCTAGTATAACTGCACCGCCCATCCCGGCATTTTCCTGATCACCTGAGGAGTTTCAGTTACAATTCGGGGAAATCTCAGAAATAGACTGTTCGTGATAACACTTGGAGTAAACAACTCAAACACAAAGTAGCGTCAGAGGACACCACACAGAAATAATAATAAAGAAGTTACTTATGCAAAACATCCGCAGTCACAGCTGAATAAATCCATAATAAAAATAATTTTATCGCATCAGAGCCCATGCATCTAGATGCATCACAGCGTGAAGACGACACACACCCCCAGCTGCACCATCGAAATTCACACTCAGTTCTGCAATGTTCTGTGATTATTTACTGCGACAGAATATACACAAACTATAGAGGTTCACTTACCCTTCCATAAACGGGCATGTTAAACAGGATCTGCTAACACAGCACACATGACCTTCTTTGGAGGCATCAGCGGAGAGGCACAGCTATCTTCATGCAACCTCAGTGTTAAAAACAGGGCTTTGTGATGCTGGGTTTGCGGATCCACGGGTTACAGAACGGTAGCTGTACTCAGATTAACTCGTCTACAGACACAAAAAAAAAAACTGACTGCTACTAGTTTCAAAGGAGGAACAGAAATGAATGTGAGAATGTTTTTCCTATTCTCTTACAGGTTTTCCTTGAGTAACACACATTCTGGTTTTCAAACATCGCCGAGTTAGTATCAACTCAAACTCCCAACATACATTAGGTCAAAATACAGATTCGTACTGTACTCAAATTCTATTATTGATGTGTCCCCAGATACTGTAATGAGCTACAGAATTTCCAAGCTAAACAAATTTAAAGAAATCCTGCATTTTCACAGTATCTTAGAGGCGAGCTACAGCCACTGGGTAAAGGCATTTGTTCAAATGTTACACAAATTAATTACCTCGCACTAGTTTAAGACACTAAGATGAACTGGGACCTTAACAATAGCCTATCAAACCAAACAACTGGCAGCTAGTGTATTTAAGGAGCCCTCAGTAAACTTAACACCAAAATTGTGTTATGGTTCCTAGCGGCCATCTTGGAGAAAAATGAGACATCAGGACAATGCAGTGTCTTTGAAGATTTTATTGGAATGGGGTCTGGGGATGGAAGCAGCTCACTTCTTGGCCTCCTCCTCCTTGGACAGAGTCTTGATGACCTCCTCCTTCTTGGCCTGGAGGCGCTCCTCACGGCGTTTACGGGCCTCCTTGGTCTTGGAGCGGCGAGCTTCAGCCTGGTCGCTGTGGGGCATAGGGAGACCAGGTGACTGCTATGCAGAGGCCACTTTGAAGATCTCGTGAAAAGTGACAGTGCAGTGCTTTATCAAAGTCACATTTTATAAGCGGCGTTCCCCAATTCCAGTCCTGCAGGACCAGAATCCAATACAGCGTGCAGATTTCGCTGTCAAACACACATGCTAAACCTAGTAACTAGCCGATTGTGTTTGAGCAGGGAAATCTGCCAAATATGTTGGATTCCGGCCTTTCAGGACAGCGACCGAGGAACCCTGGGGCACAATGGTGATTATGATTAGCTCCTGAAAACAATTCAGTCATTTTCATTAGTCCATCCTTTACCAAGAACTTATTCACTAATGCTAGTTTGATGAAAATACCAAGGAAACTAAGTAGCATTAAGGGTGCTTTTACACTGCACCAGACACTGCACTTGTGGTACTAAAAATTCAGTACTTTGCCCTTCCCACTGACTACCTGGTGCAGTGGAAAAATGCCCTAAATCAGTATTGGCTTGGATCGGCACTGTCCTGTTAGCCGTCCGTCCCGGAAGCTAAGAGGGAACAGGTAGACGTGACTTACGCCAGGAGCTTCTTGCGGGCCTTGTCTGCCTTAAGCTTGTGGATGTGCTCCATCAGGATGCGCTTGTTCTTGAACACATTACCCTTCACCTTCAGGTAGAGGTGGTGGTACCTGGAGAGGCCGTAAGGAAAGAGGGAGACTGTCACTTCACAGCGGGTTCTGCTGCCCAAGCTCAGTAAGGAGAACACTAAATTACTCCAAAACATAAGCCCATACGCTCTTTAAATGTCGATCGATTCCAGTTCCAAATGAGCACAACTGATTATATTTCTCTTGGAGATGAAGCATCTCACTGGATATATGGGAAGAAGCTACATCCATCCATCCTCTACACCCATTTGTCCTAAACAAGGTTGTAGGGGTCCAGAGCTCGTCCTGGAAACTACAGGCGCAAGGCAGGGCGCCAAATTGCAGGGACACACACACCATTCACACCCGTGGACAATCTGGCAACTACAATTCACATTAGCGTGTTTTTGACAGTGGGGAGAAACTGGAAAACATGCAACTCGTAAAGTCGAGATGGAGACTCGAATCCTAGTCCAGGTTACGTGAGGTAACAGTGCTAACCGCTGACCAATGGTGCACAAGTCAATCACCTCTAAATGATTAAGGTGAAGAGGGCAGAAACCAAAGATGATCCACCTAAAATCTGGACTTCAACAGAAACAGTCTGAAGACAAATGTGAATTATGGCTAAGTGAGCAGACACCCACGATTTATCATAATGTTAGATTTATATAGCGCCTTTCACAAATGTGAAAGTCGCTTTATTAACGATGCAATAAATAGTGCTGTGCCCAGTGTTCATACGGGGAAATTGCGGCGTACCTAGACCAACCACAACGGATCAGACGCATTTCTGCACGCACTCACATGTGCCTGTCGATCTTCTTGGATTCCCTGTAACGACGCAGCAGCCGTCGCAGGATCCTCATGCGTCGCATCCAGCACAGCTTCTCCGGCATGCGGGCATTAGCCGTACCCTTCCTCTTACCTGAGGTGGGAGGACAGTGTCACATACACGTGCTCTGGGCTGCCACAGCAGCTGAGCCCCACCTCCCACCCACCGAAGGGCCGCTAACTTACCGACACCCATATGGCGACCCTTGCGACGGGCCAGCGTGTTCTTGCGGCAGCGGGCGCGGGAGTGCACCGTCACAGGCTTCCGGATGATCAACCCATCCTTCACCAGTTTTCGGATCTGTTGCCCTGAGGAGAGGAACGACGATTTCTTTTGTGGGCTGCGTGAGCTGGACAAGTAGGTCAGATGCTTTTTCCAAAGCAGCTTTTAAAATATCCACTAAATCATCATTATTCATTACCCAAGCAGAACCTACAGGTTAGAGCACACATGGTCCTTTCCACCTTGAGGAACATCAGTCTCCCACACTGAACATTAACTTTTCTGTGATGCATGATCTTCCCGTGCACTGGACTACCATGCACAACAGGATTATTGTGTTACCTGCTGCAACTCTTGACACAATTCGTTTATTTAGCAAGAGCTTTTGTCCAAAGCGACATTCAAGTGAGGATCAGAGCAGGGTCACCATGGAGTAACTGTGATAAAGAACCTTAGCTCAAGGGTGCAACGGTGATGTCACTCTGGCAGGCAGGGAATACGAGGCCAGTCACATAAATTAAGATGACAGTATTAGAGGCTGTAAAGGTGCAATTCCACTGACACTCATCCTTCAGTCAGTGGAGCACGACTGCCAGACCGACTGACTTACGGGAGTTGGCGTTGGCAATCTCATTGGTCTCGTTGGGGTCGAGCCACACCTTCTTTTTGCCACAGCGCAGGACGCTGGATGCCAGCCGCTTCTGGAGCCTGAGCATGCTGAGGGCCAGAGAGTAAATGCTCTACCTCAGTGTTCCAAATAATTATGGTGAAATGTACGTGATAGGCAAAACAGCTGCTCACACCTAAAGCAGTTACAAACGATGTAGTGCATATATTTAACTTGCACATTGGAATGGTTTTGTGGGCTGCAGTACAAATAGAAACGGTGCTTAATAAATAACTAATAACTTTTGACATGTCATTACCAGCATTTGCATGAATAGTTGTATAAAAATACCACTCCTTATGAAACATTATTCGACACGGAGAAGCAGCTTAAGGACCGACAAGTATCGCTTCCATTGAGAGTCCGAAAACGCCCAAGCACTCTAATCGGTAGAAAATACGCATTTAGATTAAAAAAACGAGAGTATATGACATGCTTAAAATCAAGCATTAAAGCAGCTAATTTACATGAATGGCTTATATTGCCACGATACAAAACCGCGTTCTCGTAGTAAGCTGGTGGATTAGCTTTAATGGCGTGTACGGCGCTGCAAACGACATAAAAAAGGTAATCGTGAATGACTAAAATATAGGCTGGCGTGGTATTCACGACACCACACTAACAGATGTTTATCCTTGGTGGTAATACGAATATAAAAATGACAAATATTTCTGGTAGTTGAGCGTAAAAAATAACGACATGGCCGTTGAATTCGGCCTGCTCGTTTAGGCGACTGATCACATGTACGTTCAATATGCTTATCTTTATTCAAAGTTTTCCAAACATACGATTTCATCATCACTCTGCCACGTAACTTTTTAAACTAGCATCTAATATTAAGTCATAAATGCTTTATAACTCGTTTTTAGCTTATTTCAACCGGAGCAGCTTAGGCCCGCTTACCTCATGGCTGCTGCTGGTTAAGAGAAAAGGAAGCTTAGACGGCGGGCATGGCCTATCATTATGACGGAGAGGACAACCAAACATTTTCAAATAAACGAAACTTAAGCGTACTAATAAATATTAAAACAGAAATGTAAGCACTTTTGACATGATAACTTATTAATAATAATTTATAGAAGTGCCTAGCTAAGAGTTGATATTATAAGTTATTTTATTTGTAGATAGGAAGTATTAAACATAATGCCCCCCTCTTTCTAATTCATATGGTAGATTCCAGATTGGCCATCCACGCTGCATTGTGGGAAATACTATATTCGTCGTTTTTATCCATACCGGGATACACAGGAGGGCGATGTTGAGCATCTTTAATTCTTTAACTTCTTTTTCTAGTGCCAATTATATGTAGATTTCACTAAGGTTTGGTAGCATAATAAATTTCAACTTCTAAATTTAAATAAAGAGCTAAACTTTAAGAGTCTCTTATTCAATATAGTAATGTTTTTCGTCAAAACAAATTATGTAATACACACTATTACAAGTCACGCTGTTATAATTCATGGTATTAATAATCAGTTTAACGAAAACAGACGCCTCATCTCTAGCTGTACTAACTGTGCCACGACCTTATTCCTTCAGTATATTTAAAAACATCTATCAGCTCAAATATAAAAGCATATCGTTAAAATAATTAGAATCGAGAATTATATCTAGGGAGGTGGACACTGGATACCCTGGCAAATTCAGGGGACCCAGCATTTGACTGGAGCCCTTGAATACGTAAAATTATATGTACAATTGAGTCGGGAGTCCAAGGTGTTACGTTGTGAATAAACCTAAAATTTTTAGCTACGCTCCTGTTTATGCCCCCAGCAGCAGATAATACCAATATGGAATACAGAATTTGACACTTTCCCCTTGATGGGAAAAAACAGAACGCTCTAAATAGTGACTTTTCTTTTTGCTTAAAAAGCTCTTGGCTCGCATTTGTGCATTTTCCAGAAGGAATTAAATACAGGCCTACTAGACTGTCAACTAAGAAACACAATTAAGCATATGGTCACAGTGAATCAAACAGTGTACGATTACAGCCAACGCAAACTCAATACAACTGCCCAGCAGGAATACGTAAGCCCAGTGACAGATTTACTTGCAAGAAGTAAGAAACATTAATGTTCATACGTTTATTATCTCACCCCTTTTCTTAACTTCCATGCCCTTTCAATTTAGCCCAAACAAATTGTTTAGTTCAATTATATTTTAGAATAGAAAATCAATTTGTGTCCATCGGAACCGGTCCGGATCCAGGTATAGGCAGACTAGACAGCTGCCTAGGGTCCGATCGGCACAAGTGGGCCCAGACCAAGGAATAAAAAATATTATATAAATTTAATTTAATTAATATATATTTACAATTCTCCAAAACACCTGAACAACCATATTCACGGTGTAAATACCAGCAGCATCTTCCCTTTAGAGTTAAGAGTTGCATAGCCTATTACCGGTGTCTTTACATTGCAGAATTGTTCAGAAAAAACATCTCCCTGGGTGGATTACGAACGTGAAGAGTATTTCTGCTTATTCAAACAATATTAATACGGGATTATTTTGTGTCAGCATATTAAATATTAATACGGCTATTAATAGTAGGCCTGCGTCTTACTGACAAGATGCGGCGTATGGTTTAGCCTCCGGTATGAATATGTAAACTGCGACGATGGTGATTTTTTTTCCCTAAAACAACATTTAGAATAAAAACACACCAGTGCTTTTTGTTTCTACAAAGAACTTAACGTCTGTCACAGAAACCAGTTTCACTAAATCCAAGCCAGCAAAAAAAAAAACATCAAAGAGGTCTCGTTCTAATTAGTGATCGAAGCTTGCCCCCCCCCCAAAAAAAAACACAGAAACATTAAACAGTGATGGCGAGACATTCGAGCCTCCCACTTGCTAACCATCTGTTGATTTTTCCTTCCAGTCTATCATGCTGCACTTTTTAACAACAACAAAGGAAATAATGTTGAAGTCTTACAACATCACTCTATTATTATTCATAATAATACTAGTCTTATAATTTATGCTCGACGTGAATCATGTTAGGCTTTTATACCAGTATTTCGGATATTTTTGATCGGATCACAGGTTCGTATAACAACCCTGCAATTTCTCTTTCTTGGTCATTTATATTACTCCAAAATATGCCTGAGGGGGTCTTCCAAACGGGGCATTTCTAAACCGATCCTTGCACTGAGTAGCACCACCGCCTTCTTCGAAATACACCTGTTCTCAGTGGCCTGAAAGCACCGAGGCTAGAAGACGTGCCCGCCCCGCCTTTTTTTAAATGATTGTCACGTCGTCCTTCCAATCACGTCATAGAGAAATAAATCACTGCACACTATTGGCTGCTGTGAATGATTGACAGCGATGTAGGGGTGGAGCCTGGCAGATGGGCGTAGACCGGTCCCTGAGCAGCTGGACTCGGCGGCGTACTGTATTGTCTGTGCCTGAGGAAACAGAGGTGGCCGTGCAAGGGGGAAAGCACAGCTGTGTAGTGTGACACCAGCGGTGGCAGAAGGAAGCGATCTGGGGAAAAAAGCAGCACCATCTGTTTCTCTACGCAGACAATGCCTACGTTTGCAATAGTCAAAGCCATACAAAATAACCGATTATAATAAAGAATAACATAAATCAATGGTACAGAAAAGTAGCATGTCCAGGACGCCTTCGACCTCAACCCAGGAGATACAAATGGACATGTTTGAACATCCTGCTTCACAGGTAAGGACGCGTGATATAGATATGGCCATTTCCATAGCCTCCACACAATATGCTCTGGAAAGCAATGCATTCAGTTTCTCACATTGCATGCGGGGAGGAAAAAGAGAGAAAACCGTAACCAGCAAGTGCTGAATTTTGAAATCTTAATGTAGTTTTCAGGTAATTTTATCAACCGATTGATGCAAAGTAAACTTAACTAGTACTGAATATAAATGACTGACAGGAACATTTTAATTAAAAGAAGAAGAAAATACTTTGTATTTTCAATATTTCGCATGCTTTAAATTGTTTTCGCTGTCATTTTCATCCAGTATTTCCATAGTATCGCTTGTTAATTTGAGCAAACTGGAAAATACATATCGGATATTAAAAGATAGGCTTTTTGTTTCCAACTGTCCTTTGAACTGATTTGCAGTTATTTGAATTATTGTAAGACAATGGCTTATAAGACCGTTCTTCAGTAGCCATAATGTATATTGCAGGGTGGGGTACAAATATAAGTAGTTTTTTTTTTTCGACAAGGAAATAATGTAATAAATCCACGCTTTTGTAACTGTATTTTAACGTGTGGTTTCGCTATTGCGTTTGGAGGTACTGTTATCGATATATTTTCCCCCTTATGTAACGTATATGCTTTAAGCAATAGTTCAAAATAACATTAATTTGTGTCTTTGTGAGCCCATGTGGACGCCTTTACGTCAAGACGGTATCTGCGGCTTGAATCAAGGTAAAGTGTAAGTGTTTCAGCGTTAGACAGTGATGTAATTGGGGTTATTTTTTGGTCAGAGGTGGGAATGTTGTTCTAGTTTATATCTAGCCACACCTACAGCATAGCAGGAATCGGTGTGCTGGATGCGCCTGCTACCCACTCGTAATTATACATTAACAATGTCTTTTTCATACGTACTGTGATACCACTTTTTTACGACGTAGGTTAGTTTGCTGCAAATATATATACAAATGCGAATTATGTAAATTATTTTGGGTAAAGCCATCACATAAATCCATATAAGATATTAAATATTATTTGTTTCTCACAAGGATCCTACTCCGAATACATCTTGATATAGTTATGGGTAGAACCTTAGTGAAAACTGCAGCAGTTCCGTTTAAAACCAGAGCCCACTAGTGATAACCCCAGCAACTCTCTTTGCCAACTCAATCTTCACACACTTCTTAGCTTTTCGGCTGTACTCTGCTTTTAAATCACAGAGCCCCCCTCCCGATTCTGCTCCGGCCGAAATCGCCTGCGTTGGATTTCCACGATAGCCTGTTTATATGATTTAAATGCGAACGTATAATCTCGACCACGCTCAATCAGACAGATGGGCTGCTAGCGGGTCGCGCGGCAAGTATCCCTCCAGCGCCAAGCTGATAAATTATATATAAAGTTCAGGTGCCCCGTGGTGGGCTGTATTATAACACGAGTGAGTCAGTCATTGAGACACCTACAGCCCCTCCACTCACCACCAGAAGAACCGCACGCTCATCCCCCGTCTTTGGCCCCAAGCCAAAAAGGATCATAGTTTGGTATGAAATAGAGAACAGACACGATACTTTCGGACACCGTCACAACCGTCCCCTCACAGTTGGGTACCGATGTGTGCAGATGGAGAACACCATGGATAAGTGGCTTTACAAACTTTTCTGAATCAATTCGTATTGTCGCAGGACTATTTTGAGTACTGCCTCCCATTTATGCATTCAGCAATAATTTAATTACCTGGCTATTATCTTAAATAATGCATCTGTATAATATCGCTTCCTGACTTTCCTCACAGACCCCTCCTTTTTCGGTAGTATATCTACAGCTGTCTGGTCTGGAGACACCACCCTGAAATTCGCTCCAGTTTACACTCTTAATTGGTCAATTTACTCCTGGAAACTCTATCTATCGCCAAAATGGTCCCTCCGTGGGCTTTTGTTCTTCAGTCTTGCTTCAATGCACCCCCCTCGGGGACCATCCTGATGTCCTTTTATAGAAAACATGAGCGGCTCACATCCAGAGTAAGTTATCAAACCGGACCATCTAAGTTGAGACGAGCCAAGGAACCGAGTAGGTAAGGAGTGGGTTTGAGTGTAGAGGAGAACTTACATTTGACTTCATTGGACTTCAGAGTGACATTCCAGTCACAATCCTGGTGTCCCTAAGAACCAATGTGCAGTTTAGTATCAGCTGAGGATGAATCTTATTTCATGTTCAATATCTTACTTTGTCATGCATCAATTTTGGTCACCTCTGCATGGCTTTGAACTAAAATTAATGAGCTCTGTGATTTCATTGTTGGGGTGCCACGGTGTCACCTCACTACTCTGGGACCAGGGTTTGAGTCTCTGCTATGATGTAATGGTGGTGTTTCTGCTGGGTACTCTGGTCCCCCCCCCCACAGTCCAAAAGTATTCCGTGGCTATTAGGAGTTACCAAATTGCCCATAGTTGTGTATATGTGAGTGAATGCTGTGTGACTGTGTCCTGCGATGGATTGGTGCGCAATCCTGGGTTGTTCTCTGCCTTGTGCCATGGGCTCTGGACCCCCCTGTATCCCTGAATAGGGGCAAGCGGTTACAGGAAGTCCATCCAACTGTCTTCCAATGATTTACTCAGAGTGAGGGAGCTGCAGTGTAAACAAGGATACAACCTGGATGGGATGGAAGTCAAGTACAAGAAGTACATTTTGGGCAACGTTTGTTCAGGTCCTGAAAATGTGGGTAAGATTTTTGGTGTCACTCATTGTAATATCCGACTGATATGAATGTAAAGAGACAGACCACGATGCAACTGCGTTCTTAAGTCATCTTGTGAAGTTTGACCCATTTATAGATGCAGTTTGAGGGCAAAAATTAGGGCAGTTCTGTTTTTGAATTATGTGTTTATATGATGATAGTTGTCTGGTGATGCTTTTATCTGATGTAAACATTAATCCACAATTAAGGCTGGGTGTTTATCATTTCTTATTAGGTAATTTTCTGTGGGAGGGAACCTGGGACTGTTTGGTTATGAGTCCCTGCTTCTAAGCCCTTCCCTTCCTGGAATCATTAACTATAAGGCTAAGAGAGGAAATTGTGTTCTTCGCGTTCTTGAGTATGTTGGTGTGTGGAGAGACGTACGGGGTCAGTCCTGGAAGCAGCTGCTGTTAGATTACAGGGGAACTGGAAGTCATATTCGTCAGGCATCCTGATTGTTTGCTAATGCAATTAATGGGCAGCGTATCTCCATGGCGATGTGGCCACAGTTGGTCTAATTCGACAAGGGACCCTGACCAAGTCAAGGGAGCCATTTGGCAGCCTTCCACCAATCAGATTATAGGGACTGGGCCAATGACAGGTAGTAAATAACTAGGTAATGTGGGGGCGGGTGTGTTCTGGGGGGCATCAAGGAGGTGTTTTGTTGGAGCTAACAGGCCAGTTGGCAAATCTCTAGGTTTTCAAAAACGGCAACAAAAAGGGGACCGTTTGTCAGTGGTCCTGATAAGGTGGTGTAGTCATGGCGACCAAGTTAACAACACATATCTGTCCCATGCCGCCGAATCTGTTCCTTTATAGCCATATCGGAGACATGTCGTGATCAAGGCACGAATGGCATTTAAGGGCTGCACCCTTTGACGCTGCCTTGCAGAGCTGGACTCAGTGTGACGGACACCTCGATCTCTTTGACAGGCTCTCAGCTCTGAGCACCGAACAATCCAGAGCTCTGCCAAAAGCCCGCGCTTTTCCCCCCAATCTTCTCTCCTGTCGCGTTCTCCTGTCCACCCTGACCTGCTTCCCGTCACTCCTCTCTCCCCAGGGAAAGTACACCAAACGGAAGAGCCGCTTCAAACGCTCGGACGGCAGCACCTCCTCCGATACCACCTCCAACAGCTTCATCAGACAGGTAAGCTGCTCCACACTCCTACATTGGCTGTCTGACCATGGTCCTTGGGAGTCGTGGACCAGTAAGCTTTACAAGATACACATCACCTGATTCTTGTTCGACATCTGAAGCACTTGATAGCGTTGTCTACTGTCCAATACGCAACTCCAGCAAAACAATTAAGGGATGAGGCCCTGAAGGACCAGACCTTTGCCAGCATTGACCTGTAGAGAATCTGCCCGCAGGAATGGATGTATTTTAGTGTAGGAGCTTCAGTTTTTACTCTGTGGGGAGGGATTGTCCATGCAGAAGAACAGATCTATAAATCCATACATCTGCGAACCTATAAATCAGCCAACCTTGGTATTGGACAGGCCAAGTCTGCTCAATCTTTCATTTGATCTGAAATAGCATGTTTTGTGAGGAACAGAGTCATCTATTTAGATATTATGCCTGTGGCTTATTTTAAAGGGCCAGTACATAAATGGTTTTCACCCGGTAAAGTGAGTTTGGCTAAACTGCCCCTAACTTGAGATCTGAAATCCCTCTAGGACGCCTTCGGATTTCATGCCCTTGGCATCTGTCATTGCTTCTCCCCGCCCATCGTCTTTATCACGAATGTGACTAATGCGTCTAGGCGTTCGCTATTCAATAGCGACTTCAACTGTGTCATGAGATTTTTCGTCTTTTTATGAATTCCACTCCTCCGGATGTGGGCTTAAGCAAACACTGCTAAAATGGCTGTTTTTTTTTTTTTTTTTTTCTTAGCGGGGAAGCAGATTAGATATGAATGCTGCCCCCCCCCCACTCAAAGTCTCTTGGCGGCATGACGGACTGCCATTTTCCAACTGCTTGCCATAAAAGCGAATCCCGCAGTCCTTGTCGTATCCCTTTAACGTCATCGCTGATGTGTCCTTTTTTCATTGGTGGAACACCTCCCGTGGAAACCTGGGAAACGCCCCCACCTCGATTAGGTGAAGCACTGCTTCGCTCACATGGCTTCTTGAAGGCTGCTCCTCAATCGAAGAGGAAAACAGCTTGCCATGCCGGATGACATTTCCCCTCTCCGCGTGAACGTCCCGCTAAAACGGCTACCCCCTGGGTTCCAGGAACATGTGAAATTGAACTGGAAAGGTTAATCCCCGCTGCCCTCCTTCCATGGTCGTCTGCTAATTAACAGGCCGCTTTTGAAGGGCCCCAACCGTGGCCCCTGTACAGTGCCGACACGGCACTGTTGGATCCTAATGAGGAGAGGCTCCTACTCTCTTTCCCCGATCCTCCCACCGCCCCTAATCCCCCTAACCCCAATTTCTTTGCTACCTGATCGCAGCTCATTGACAGAAGACAGACTGGGCTACAGCATGGAAGCAGTAAGAGTCAGTGCTTTCCAACGGATGAGCCTCATTTCACAAGCAGTAATTTAGCCTCCCCCCTATCATTCAACGTGCGAGTGTTACTTTCACACCCAAATCCCAGACTAAGCCAGTCATATCATGTGATGGGATCAGCTAGTCATGCCTGATTGATCATGTGACCTCTGTCTGTAAAACTGTATGCTATGAACAGCCCCAGGCTGTCGATGATGCATGCTGCCCTAATAGGGAGTGACCAGGCACAGGTCATTGGTGTGTTCAGGGAGATGTTCTCGCTGGAAAACTTTCAGTCATACCATTGGTAGCTGATCTTTCGTTTTTCTGCATATTAAAATAAAATGTGTACTTTTGACTGCAACCATAACTAACCACACACACACAACACACTGTGCACACACAAGCAGACTCTACACTGTGCCCATACAAACACACACACACACACACACGCGCGCGCGCTCGCACGCACACACACAGTCGGCTGTCAGTAGAACTGGTACGCTGACCTGGTTTCCATGGAGATGCAGCCTTTGAGTTTCAGGCAGCGAGTGGGGGTGGAGTGCGCAGTGGGTGTGGCCTCATGAGCAGCTGGGGCGGTCTTTAGCCACATACTCAGAAAAGCAGAGGAACGGCACGGTATTAATGCGGAAACTGGATTTTGTTTTGACAGCGATGGCGCTGTGAGTCCGTGGTGTTTGTGGAACTGTGCTGAGATGTGCTGTGTGCAGAGTCAAACTGTCACCAACAAAGACTGATCTAGGTGCCCCCGACATACAAACAAGGCCCGCGGCTGTTTTGTCACCCACCCCCACCCCCCTGGGGCAAATAAACCGCACATGCATTTTCCCTTCGATCTAGAGGAAGAAAGTCACTGTTTTTTCCAGGACGAGCCTCACTCTGTGACTGGAGGTGACCATCTCTCATTTCCCTCAGTATCTTTGTGTGAAAGCCGATTGACCAATGAGAATGGCTCATGAAGGCTGCATCACTTGGCATTTTCTGATAGACGTCCAGTATGAGCATTATCTTGTTTCAGGCAGAAAAAAAAAAAAAAATTACCATCCAGGGGATGAGAACGTATATTTACTCAAAATACCATCAGCGCAATATTTATGGTTTACCATAATTCCTGGAGCAAGTGCAAGTCCCCCTTGACAGTGTGTCAGAAGAAGCATTGCATTTGCAGTAAGGGTTGCTGCTTATCGGAGAGAAGGGACTGGTCCAGAGGTGAGTAATATGTCACCGTAGAGGACAGCTCCATCTAGTGGAGGAGCTGAAACAAAACGTTTGTCTCGTTCAAGCCACTGTGCAGTGTCCCTAACTCCCTCCTCACTCGTAGATCTTGAGGTTTCAAGATCTTCTCCTCAGTCACCGCAGGCAAAGTTGTTGAACATGTGTACATGTTTTAGTCCTGTTAGTCTAGGTATGTTGCTTGCCAGTCAAGTTGTAAATAGGTATCTGAATATCTTCTGTCTTTTTAAAAAAATTTAATTTCTCTTCGTCCGACAAACAGAGAATTTTGCCGACAGTGGGTTCAAATCCCAGTCAGCACATGTACATTTTAACCTTTCCTTCTGCTTTGGATAAAAGTGAATGAGATCATGCATATTTCATCCCTGTTCCACAATCACAAAAAGTTTTTTTTTTTCATTTAAAGTGATTCTTATTAATTAGGAGACCACAGTTCAGTGGACAGCATAGCTGTCTTACATCACCAGGCACAGTAAGGGCATGGACACCCTGGCAGATTCAGGGGCCCCAGCACTTTACAGGGGCCCCTGAATACATAAAATTATATGTAATGGGAGGACTATATATATATAGGGGTTGGGGTTGGAGTTTTTGGGGCTGCTCCCGCTGTGTGTGGCAGGCAGAGGTGGAAAGTTCAGGTCCAGAAAGTGAAAATCCAGACCCAGATTTTCTTTCAACCAATCAGTTAAACATAAAGTGTCGCAGTCACAGCGTACTCAGCTGGTTGGCTGCAACAAAATCTTGGTCTGGATTTTTACTTTCTGGACCTGGACTTTACACCTTTGGTGGCAGGTGTGTGTTTATATACTCTGCCTTTATATACTTGCATCCTGGAACCAGCTCCAGACTCCCTGCATCTCTGAACCGATTAATAAAACACAGCCGAGTGTATCAGCAGTTTTTTTGCAATATAATGAAATTGATCGCATAATAGCTATCCAAGGAAAAAATCCAATCCAATTGGAAACTGCATTTTTAACAGCATGGCAGATGTGACAGATACGGGAAGCCGCCGCCCTATCAGAAGGCAGACAGTCATACTGATTGTTTTCCTTATATGGAGATCATTCCATAAAAGGATTAAATGACAATCACTAGCGAATTGCTCTTTGCGGATAACTAAGTTCTCAATCGCTTTCGATTTGTCTGCGCTCTCGTCCCAAACCACATCCATTTCCCAGACTCTCCCCACATGTTCTGATCCAGCGACACATCTCCCGCCCCTCCCTATTTGAGCGGAACCCGTATCACGGCAGCCAGTCCGTTCCCAGCAGTCGATGGATGGGCCGCCCTTGGTAAATCCCTATATTGGGCACCGCTTCTGGCCCCAGGAAGCACAGGAACCCGTGCCTGGATTCTGATTGGACCGCAGCTTTGGGGCGTGCAGCGGTCAGGATGGACGGCACTGTGTTGGCGCAGCGGTATCGCTCCCACGGTCCAGTTGCAGGTGCAGGGTCAGAGGGGTGGGGATTCAGGTCCAGTCTGCAGCACCTGCCAAGTGTCCCGTGTCAGACGGCACGCCGAATCGCTGACGGCGGCATAGCGGGCCCCCTTCTAGGGTTCATTCTGCTCTGGCCCTATTTAAGCCCCCAGCCCCCATGCTAAATATACTTCCCTGCTTTGCAAATGTCGCACAAGTGGTGCAACCTGAGCCCCTCCCTCGCTCGCTCTTCCGTTGCTTCGTCCCCAAGTTCCCATGGCCGAGGAGGGGGGGGGCGCTCGCTCGCAGTCTCACGAGGCCCCGCACGCACACACACTCACTCACACTCACGCACACACACTCGCAGTGTCTGGCACACGCCCTTTGCCGGACCCACTGTGCCGCCCCTCCCCCCCCCGACGCAGAACCGCGGTTTGCCGAGGAATGGAGACCACCGAGCAAGTTCGCCGGCCTCTCTTGGTAAGTGCCCCTAGTGGGGTGGGGGTGGGGGAGGGGGATCTGTGAGGCGCCAACTTTTGCCGTGCCACGTTATCGGCCTGATTTCGGGCTTGGCTGGGCGCGTCCGGAATGCCAGACCATGGTTCTCAGCGGGCGTGGCTGATTCATCTGACACTTTTTATCTTCCTGCTCTCTTTCCCATTCCTGTTCCATTTCCTTCGCTCTCTCTCTCTTTGTCGTCTTCGGTCCACCTGTTCCGCCCCCCGCAATTCCCCGAGCTCGCAGCTGCCCGGAACACTCTGGGTTTTTAATTAGACCTCCCAGTCCCCCAGGTCTTCGCGTTCTGTTTTGCCGCGAGCCTGCTGGCTGGCCGGTCGGCCGCGCACCCTGAGTTTCACCCCTGTCGCTGATTAACAACTAGCAGCTCGACATAACAACAGTCACCTGAAAAGTGCCACTGTCCCTTGGGCCTGGTGATTTTCTGCCATGAAATATGGAGGCAGCATTTTGGGGATCTGATTTTTATTTGAATCCTGCCAGGGAAATTCTGTACCTGAATTTCATGGGCAGTGGTTGTTTCTGCTTGTTTTGACCGGTTGTCCACAGTACATGTCGTCACCATGTGGGTACTTTCCTGCTATTATTACCACTGTGGTGTTTGCACTGGCTTGGTAAAAGGTGCCATTCACCATGGTAAAGTTGTCAGGATTTTCATTTTCTTTTCCTGGATCGGCCTTTTGCCGTTAACCCAGTTCTGGCTGACGAGCACAGCGAGCTGGGTGGTTGCTAGGCAAAGGGATAGGCAGCCCCGTGATGCCGGGCGCCGTGACGACACACACCACGGGGTGACTCCCTGCGTGGAGACGGAACACTTCTCTCGATTGCGCTCCCCGAGAAGACCTCAGTACGCCCACGTGTTCAGTCCACACAGAGCTCATCCTCAGAACATCAGGGTCCGATAAAACCAGAGGTGGATGTATTTAGATGATTGTCTTCATGCGTGTATCAATTCATCCCTCCATTTGCATGCTCTGCTAATACGGACTAGTGGCCTCGATTCATCATCAGTGCTGCCAGTTTTAACAGCTACATCTCTAGGGGCTACAAACGCCTCTCTTGTAGTGCCAAACACCGACAGACGCCCCCCACCCTCTCATCACCACATACACAAACATTCACTGTCAGAAAAAAGGACCAGTTTGTGTATTTCAGGATTACTTGTCACTGGGGCTCAAGGGTCTGCCATTTGTACCCTAGCTGTAGGTAAATGTACCTTTTAAGGTACAGAAATAGACTCTGAGGAACATTTTTGTACAATTGGGGGGTACATCAATGTCATTTGTACCTTGGGGTATAAAAGTGTACCGGGGCTGCACCCTTTTTACTGACAGTGAAGGTGTTTGCCTCGTGTCATTTTCTTGTCTGCCATTTTCTTGGGGTTTCATGCTTTTTTATGGCATTTGCCGCTGTATAGCACCCAGATGGTCACTCTCACAACTTTTGCGTACGTCCTGGTTAATGGGTTATCGGAAAAACCTCCGTAAGCCAAACCCAGTATCGCCGGCCGTGATGATGAAGAAGACACGGACATGCAGATAAACGAGTGGGCTTGCTATTGCAGGCTGATGACATCTTTCTTCCTCTCTCCCTCGCACACGAATATGCGAAGCTGGCTAGCCAATCGCTTGCTCAGCCATCCCACGAACCCTCGAAGGTTACCGTGCAACGTCCGCATCAGGAAAGACTCCCCCAGAAACACGCACGAACACACACGCAGGGTAGCGCATTTTCACATCTCTCAGCAGGCAGCTAACCGGACAGCTAGCCCTTTTGGTCTTGCCACGTGTGGCCCCTCGCCTCAGAATGGTTGGTGTGTGACATGACTGATTCCTGCTACATTGTATCGACATTCCATTGTGCTTCCTGTGTCTGTCATTGCGTCAAGTGGGGTGTGATGGAATTGACCAAAACACGACAACTTTAAAGGCGTTTAAATGTACAACGATTTACATGCTTAGCACTGCAATCCCACCAGAGGAGTATATTCATTTTTAGTGTGTTTGCAGAAGCTCTAAGCAGAACCTTCGAATTTACACCGCACACAACCCTAACCCTCTTCCCATTCTTTCATCCACCCACTGACACCGGAACATCTATTGTGCTTCCTTATCTTGAGGTATACTCTGCTATTCCTTAAAGCGGAGCTACACTCTGTACAGAGCTTCCAGCAGGACGTGTCTCACAAGCAAAATCCATCTCCCTGGTAATGATTTCACAAACGGCAGAAGCTGAACGCGCCAATAAGTTTGCCAAATGAATGTGGCCCAGTAACACAGCACAGGAAGTTACACTAACAGCTCAGGGCTGATTCTGATGGGTCTGGGGACCAAAAATAGATTCCAGCTCAATGTATCAGTTCTTGAAATGATTACATGGCACCTTGCAGTCAAGCGTGAGTGTCCATCAGGGGCCTTACTGAGGAAGAGCGACAGTGGCAGTAACAGTCCCGTGGATTCCTTAGAACATGGCGCATGGAATTACATCATTTTCTTGAGGCATTAACCAGACCCCACATGTTTTGGCCTGTAAGATGAGTCAGCAGGCATCTCTGGTACCTCCTAGTTGGCCTCCTACTACAGATCCTGAAGTTCAGCTGAATTACACTTATTATTAAGTGTGTGAGTGAGCGAGAGTCCTGTGATAGACTTTCTGAGAAATTCCACATTTATTTCCTATTAGCTCTGGATACTTGCATTCTTAATGTTGAAAGGAAGATATTGAATATTTCAATTTCTTTAGATTGTTGCCTGTTTATCCTGCTCCAATTTAATGCCACCAGTGGTAATTTTAATATTCTCTCCCATAGCTCCCAGTATTGTTTGCGTGGCATTTTCTACGTACGTTGACCCTCTTTGTTCCGTTGCCTGGTTTCCCTTCATTCCATCACAGTGTTTAAATCCTTCTGTGTGTGCCACCCTACAGCACACCATGTCGATTCGGTGGGCAACCCTCCCGAGAAATATTCTGTGAAATATTGCGACCCAGGTGTCACTGCCTGTCCATCTTATTAATCACAGTTTGCAGGCTCTCATGGGCAAACGGTCGGGGTTTCAGAGCAAGAAAGGGGTGAGGATGGAGGTCTGGGAGAAGGACTCAGAGCTGATGGAAATTCCTTGCATGCTTTGAGTGGAACTGAAGACAGGTGACATCATAAAACTAAAGTTTGAGTAGCAACTCCTGTCATCATTTAGAGGTTTTGGGGGGTCATTGAGGGTGACATGAATGTTATCCAGATGTCAAGGGCACAGTGATATATTATTTTTTAATACCCCACAGCTTGTAATTACTTTATGTTTTTCGGTTCTTTATCTAGTGTTTCAATTGTAAATTCATTTAAAATATATTCAGAAACCTACTGGACCCGGAACTGACAACTTAGAGAACCGTAACCGACTCGCAGGCAGGACAGCAACTCCTGCCGTCTGCGGAATATCAAATCATACGTGTGGCTGGTGGTTCCTTCTAGAAAGCCTATATCTTTGAGTTGCTGGTTCTTTAGGTAGTTGTACTAGTCTGGTTAGTCAGTTTCATAGGTCTGGAGCATGACTACAACGGCCGGCGCCCACACGAGGATGTGTCACGGATGTGGAGTCTGGGATGTGCGATGACGGCATGGTCACATTTTTGTGTGGGGCCGCCGCTTTCCCTGAAGTACCGCATAACGTAACACCGCCTCCCCCCACCCACCCCAGCAGCCCCATGGGTTCCATTTTCCTGCGCTTCTATTGACCCATATCCATACAGAGCAGGTGCAGTTTTGACTAGGCATTAGTCACAGTGCCATTGAAAGAATAGTGGATGATAAGCATTCGTTCCTGTAATAAATGCACATTTCCAGTCCACCCGCAGGACTGCGGTGGACCACACAGCATCGGAGCGTGTCCGCATAGCATTGCAATGGATGTCAACATCTTGTGTCAAGATCGGTTATGATTGGTCACGCATTTTGCTCATGGAGACATACACAGGTGTAGACTGTTTGAAGGTAAATATGGCCGACTTGAGACAATTAATGTATAATTTATGAATCTGGCATTTGACAGCCCATATTTGAAGTAAAACAAACAAAATGCAGCTCGTTCAGTTTAAAGGATTTATGCTAATATCACTGTAGACATTTGTGGAAGAGCAAGACAGATGTAGACTGCATACACAGGTATGAGAATTCTATTTAATTTAGCAAAACAAACTTAACAGAGATGGGAAAACCAGAATTCAGTGTCAGACTTAATTCACCAGGGACCCAGTGTGTTCAAGGAATTTGCTGCGGTCAGTTAGTTAAAGTCAGATACAGCATACATTAAACACCAAACAGAACATAATTTAAAGACGCTGTCTGTCATGGACGGACATGATAACCTGAATTACAAGATACAAAGGAAAGCGGTTTGTAGTAGTACACAGCCAATTCAAAAAAATGTCTCTATGACCAATAAATGTTCCATCATCTTTTCCTTGCAACAGCCTCTTAAAACCTTTTTTCAGTCTAGCTGGCCCCTTTTATCAGTCCACCAGTGCAAAGGAAAGGCTGGTGAGATGCTGTACCGCAGCCACCCGCTAACTGTGACCCAGAATTTTGCGGTGCCAGAGCATAATTAGCGCTGTTCTGCTTGGGAGCAGGGGAGCCGAGGGGCGTCTTGTCGCTGGAGAGCCTCTTTGATGATATGTCAGGCACCGGCGAGTCGGCGGCTGTCATCGGTGAAAGACGCAGCGCTAGTTCTCCAGCGTTGTGACGTCGTGTGACTCACTGTGAGAAGCGGCCATCAGCTGACAGGGGCGTGAATTAATGGATCACGTCGTATGTATTAAAATGTGTTAAAGCGTCCTGGCAGGTGTGTATGAGGGAGAAGTGGAAGTGACTCAAACTGTGGTAAAAATGGGCAAAAAAATGTATGCATTATGATATCACACTGTATAATTTTGCGCATGACTAATTAACTGGAACTCGCGTTGAATGGTCCTAGCTGGGAAATGCTTTCAGCCGTGTACAATAACACTGAACACGATCCAGAATCCCTGCTGGTATTTTTAACCTGCGGAATGTACCATCTAAATGGGAACATAAATTTAATCGTTTAATATGTTGTTCCTCATGGTGAATCCAACAGGAAACCAGCCCTAATAGCATTGACTTTGGTTCTGTAAGTAGTAGCCTTATTTTAAGCATATTTGTTGCCTCTTTTGGTGTTTTGGGTCACAAGTACTGGCAATCGCTACGTAGCAATTTGTTATCGAATGACTACATTTTCCAAAATGACATGTGCTTCTGGGTAGCAGGAGTGAAAACCAAGAGGCACAGGAAGACGTTTTAAAGAGCTAAACGTGTTAGACGGCGAAAGATAATCAGGGAATGCATTTTCTGTTATGAGAAAAATACGACCGACGATTTGAAGAATGCATTCTTGCTCGTGAAATCAGTTCCACTTGCTTTCTCCTCAATGGCCTTTGAATAAGCAATGCTTTTGTCCTGGGAATCTCCAGCCACCACCATCACCAGTGAACAAACATCCTTCTTGGCGTGGTGACGAGCAATAGTGGTCACAGGCTATGTGGCAAGCATCACCGCCGGCGCCCCCAGTCTGAGACGAAGTGAAATCAGCAGAAGTGACCTGGGAGGCTACCTGTGTCCCCTAATGGATTGGCTGGCATTGGCGAGGAGGATGGGGATGTTGTGAGGTGCAGAACACTTTACTGGGCACTAAGATGGGCAGCTCCAGCAGTGTGTTGAGGAAACGACTGTTCTGAGATCAGCCTTTGAGGTAAACCCTCCCCCCCCGCCCCATTGACCATACCAAATGTGCTGCCCGTTATTTACATGGACGGCCCCGCGATTGGCCGAGCCCCAGCGTGCGCACCAAAGCTTTTATCTCTGCCACGCTCCTCTCTCTCTCTCTCTCTCTCGTGCCGTGCCGAGCAGCTGTGCCGGTTACTGTGACACTATTGGGTGCTTTCCTGACCCCGGCCAATGGAAACGGAGCGCAGGCGTCAGCTGGTGGGGGAGCTATTTTGAACAGGAGCTGTGAAGTGAAGCAGGCAGCTAAATTAGAGGCAGAACCCATTGACAGGGATAGACAGGGAGTGAGAAAGAGAAAGACAGAGAGAGAGAGAGGGGGGGGTGGTGGTGGTGGTGGCAGAGAAACCGCTCTGCCAGGTTGGCTCCCGCCCAGACTTGCTCTTTGCTTCCATCCACATAGTTAATCAGTAGGTCCCAGATGGAGCATCCGCAGGCCGGCCCCCTCCAGAGTCCTCCTGCACTTCATGCGTTTCATAAACGACCGACTGGCTTCCACAATCTCAGATCCGTGTTCTGGATAAAGGCAGCGTAGCCGTCGGCGCAGCACCTCCCGCCCCCCCCCCCACCCCCCCACCCCGCCATTCCTCTCCTTTGCCGACCGGCGGACTTGTTGCGGCACTTTGATTGGCGGCGCCCCCTTCTCCTGCTTCTTCTGCGTCCCTCGGTCGAGCCTCCATGTGGGGATGTACCTCTACGGGCTAGATGACTCAGAGCCGGTAAGTGGCCGTTATAACACTCCATCCGTCCGTCCCCCCAGCCCCCTCTCGGGTCCACTACGCTGTCATTTTTTAGCGAGGGCTGTCGGGTCCGACTGTGGGAGCCTGGCGTGTGCTCCGAGTGCTTGGCACTGAGGGGATCTCCTGTACCGACATTTCATGGCTTAACTATGTCTCCCAGTGAAGAAACCACTTCACTCTCAGTCTACTCCTTCCCCTCCTCAGGTTCATCAAGTGCTACTATACTATCACTATAGTACCACAAAGTACAACCTGTACATTGTTGCTGTTTTAATTTGTACCTGGATGCATATCCCCCACCCCTCATTTTGTTGTGCCACTACAGAATTCTACGCAAGTCTTGATATATTTTTAGCCTGAGTGCTTCACATCCAAGCTTGTCTCTATTCTGCATGTGTGGGGGCCTGACATACACCCAGGCCCTAACCTCTGACATCTGAGCCCCAGCTAAATGTTACATTTTCTGGTGCGGTCCTTAGCAGCGTGGCTCTCCTACGTTACCAGCAATAGGCAGCCTGACGTAGCCCGTTCCCATCGAGCATTAACTGTCCTGTATTTTTATTGTGGTCTTTATGATTAATGCGCATTATTTCAGACGGTTTCTATAATCATGCAAACGCACCCAATGTTTTCTTCAGTGTCCCAAGCAAAGTACAAACTGCATGACCTGCTGAGACAAGAGGGAATAGCGCATCATTATTAGTGTTTTCTGTTTTCCTCGGTCATTCTTTTCGAGTTGTCTCCTTAAATACATTTTGTCTGTGTAATAAGGTCATGCGGCCAGTGACTCCGTTTTCGTTTATTACAAAAACGGGGGGGGGGGGCATTCAACAACTGGAAATAAAATGTATCAGCACAGTGAAATCCAAAGTATCGCACCGCTCCATGTCCTAGTGACAACAAATGAAAACATGGATATTAGTTAATCAATGCAGCAGGGAATTGGACACATTTGCTGTTTCACTCAAACAGCATCCCCCCCCCCCCCCCCCCCCCCATAACCTTGGAGTAGGAAATGTTTGCTTCTGGGATTGTGTATCCAGTTGACATGATGCATCGCGGGGGGGCACGAAAAATGCAGTGACCGACCTGCAACGTGCTATTTCCGAGCTACGCTTTCTGCGAAGGCTTCCGCATTGCGTTTACGTACTGCTGTAACATATTCTGAAACACTTAACTGAAGCAAAACCGCCGTGAAAATTATTCAGTCAAGTACTGAGGTTATTCAAATCAATGAGTGGCGAGATTTGCCAGGAAGAAAAGGTGTTGCTGCCTACTTGCTAAATTAAAATGGTAAAATACACAAACAAAACTATTACTGAGAACAGTGACCATGTGTGCATTGAAGTAACAGCTATTACACAGCATCACAGATGTTTTTAAGCGACATCCATCTCACCTGTGTTGCTAATTAGCACATCGCCACATGCTAAGTTGGTGCAAAGCATTTACTGAGCTAAAGTTTCAAGCTGTAATGCCCACAACAGCTCGGTTATTCTCCACTTTACTTATACACTCCAGTTTGGCTGCATTAGTGGCCATCTTGTGGCATTCACATGTTTGAGAATAATATGTAAGACAGGGCTGCCAGCTCTCCCGCATCTGGCGTGACACTCACGCTTTCAGACTCGCGCTCACGCTAGAAATCTTATGGCAAATCTATTTTATTCCATTATAAACCTAAAATTAGCTGCACCAAAAGCGTTGGGGTAGTATGCAAACCCTGCAGATGTTTTACGAGGTAATAAACCGTTACATACACATAAATTCGTGTGCATGTGAGTGCAGACTCGTCTGGAATTGAAAATCTCACTCCAGCCAGCCAACAGAAAGTTCACAGTCCTGCTAAGATCACACAAACAGTTTTCTAGGCCGGGTTAGGGTTAAGGTTAGCGAGCTGGGAAAGGGGCTTCTTACTTCTGAGGCAACGGACACCTCCGATTATCATCTTAAAGACTGTACAGGCCTTTCATATTTTGTAATGTCTTGTTGCTCCTAAGGCCTCTCGGAGAGGTGAGCAGCCTGCTGTAATGGATGCAGAACTTGGGTAGCAACCATCACTGAGCATTGTTCCCGGGTCAGCCTGGCCCAGGAGGGCAGCATGTGGAAAATGAATTTTTATAGCGAGCCTGGGGAACTCTCCACCAAGCCATCTTTCCATCCCTAACCAACAAGACCCTGTATTTGATGGCTGAGGGATGAGATTGGCGTCACAGTAGCTGGCCTGGTGTATTCATGGGCCGTGCTTTTGTGAGGACACTGCTGCCTCCGTCCATCTGTCATTCTGAACAGCTGAACACACGCTCACCCATAAGCACACACTAAACAATGTCTTCCCCTTCAACTAGGGAGGAAGTTATGTCATCTCTATAATCTTCTGCCCCACTTTGTTTGCGGTCTTGTCCTATGCAAAATTAGCCACTCGGATGGTCAGATGGCACTATTAAGTCCATCTCCAGTACAGCCCAGCTTCTGGCACTGGCCAGACCCACTGAGCTTCTTCTCTCCCGCTGTTCCCCAGGGCTCTGCAGACTCCTACACCAGCCGGCCGTCAGACTCAGATGTGTCCCTGGAGGAGGATCCCGAGGCCCTGAGGAAGGAGGCTGACCGACAAGCCCTCGCCACACTCGAGAAAGCCAAGGTGAGAGGCCATTCCTGCATCCCCCCCCCCCCCCCCCCGCCCCGCCCCCGCTTCGTCGAGGATCCTGGCAAAGATTTCATTAAATATAATGGTTCTCGCTGTTATTGGAACCAGTCTGCTTGTCAGTGTTTTTTTTTTTTTTTCTTCTTGACTTGCGCAGGCGATGGACTGCCAGAATGTTGAGGACATTCCATTCTTTCTCTTGAAATCCGTTCGAAAGTCTTTGTCAAACTGCGACAGCTGGACAAAAGAATGCGAATGTTACTCATTGTCTTTCATGCTCACCCCCCGATCTGCCCTTGCCGATCCAAGACCAAACCTGTGGCCTTTGCCGTGCGGACAAATGTGGGCTACAATCCGGGTCCCAATGACGACGTCCCTGTACAGGGCATGGCCATCTCCTTCGAGCCCAAAGACTTCCTGCATATTAAAGAGGTGAGGACTGGGTCTGACTGCTAGTACTCCTTGGAGGGCCCGTGGTATCGATCCCCTAATCTCCCACATCAATGGGCCAAAAACGTAAACGGCACGCGACCGGTATCACGTGGCTGAGATCCCATTGGTTCGGCGGCGTATCTGTCCGCAGAAATACAACAACGATTGGTGGATCGGGCGGCTGGTGAAGGAAGGCTGTGAGGTGGGCTTCATCCCAAGCCCTGTCAAGCTGGAGAACACCCGTCTGCTGCAGGAGCAGCGAATGCGGCAGAACCGCCTCAGCTCCAGGTACCAGCGGCTCCGCTCCTCGCCCACCTGCCGCCAGTAGCCTCTGCATCACCACCTCAGCGCCATTATCTCACTGCTGTAGCGTGGCGTTCCGATCTCACTACCCACACCTCAATATAATCGCCACACCTCCTACATTCCGGCATCATTATCTCACTGCTAAAGCTCGGAATACTCACCTCGGCACCCAGATCTCTGTATAATCACTCAGTATAATCGCTCGGTGTAATCGCCCATAATCGTGTATATTACGACTCCGGTGCTGCACCTAAGTACCATCGGACCTCTCCATCCCACACCGCCGTGAGGTCTCACAGACTAACGGGGCCCGACATCGCCACAGGCCACATAGTCACATCACAGTGCAGACCGGACCTCCTACATCTGCCCATACGCTGTCGTTTAGACATTTAGACTTGGGCCCCTTAACTTGGACTGACCCCATCAAACCCATAGCTATTAGCTAAGTACTATTTACAGCAGCGGTGGGCAATCTTACCCAGAAAGGGCCATTGTGTATGTGGGCTTTCGCTGCAACTCCCTCATTAGATTATTAATTATAGGACCGGGGTAGTGCAGTGGTTAGCACTGTCGGCTGACCCCTCTGGGTCCCCGTAATGGTCCCATATGTGTGGAGTTTGTATGTTCTCTCTGTGTCGTTACAAGTTCATCCCAAAAACACACTGGCCCTTTACAGATGAGATTGCTCGCCTTTGACTTCCCCTGATTTTCAATCTGAAGAAACAAGGAATAGCACCCCCAGGTCTCTGATAATAAAATGTACTGGGCTGGGGCTGCGTCACCCAGCCCATCCAGATTAAATTGCATTTCACCTGTTGGGAAACCCTGACCTTGTATGAAAATGCGAGACGAATCGACATTTTATTTTTCATTATGGGAATATCTCATAATATACAGACTGGTTGGCAACTCTAATTACTCTCTGCCCCTAAATGTGTGACATGTGCCCTCCAGTGTCAGTGACTGATCTCACACAAAACGGGCTGTAATCAATCAGGCCTCACCCCCCCCCCCGCCTGTGTCCCTGCTCCTCTGTTTATCTCACAGTAAGCCTGGGGGGAGTTCCAGCCTCGGGGACGTTGCCCCGGGAGCTCGGAGGCCCACTCCGCCTGGCACAGGTACTGTCACCCATGACCGTCTGTTAATCAGTGCTGAATTAGCGCCAAAATATAAGATACCATTTTCCTCGATAGCCCACAGATATCAAGTAGCACGCTTCTTGATTTCGTCTACAAACGTGTGATTTCGGTTGTTCCTATTTTTGTGAAAATGACAGGGGGGTTTACAGTATATTTGTTCTTAAATGTGAGAGCAGGTGTCACTTAATATAACTGGTATCAGTTCCTGGACATACAGGAAGTGAGGTCAAAAATACAGGAAGTGAGGTCACCAAGTAATATCTCTTTTTCACTGAGCCTTCAGGCGATCCCGTCACCCCAGGTATGTATTTCCCAGACAATAGTTCCATGTTGCTGTAAATAATAGTCAAAAAAGGGTAATTATGTCCTAAGGCATAATACAAAGAACTCCCGAAGTTAGAATGTCCCTGTTTATGGCACCAGCGGCGCTCAGCTGAATTGACTCCCTCACGCTCCATTTGAAAAGGTCCCCCCCCTCCCCTAGCACGTACCTCCTCCTCACTCCTACCCCTCTCCCTCTCTTCGCATGCCTCCGGACCTCCATCAGGATTGCGCTCCCTCTCTCATATTCCCTTACTTTGCTGCCATTTTGCTTATATGATTTTTTTCTGTTCCTTCCTTGGTCGTTACCTGCCATTCTGTTACATTATCACAGGTTTCGCTCTTTGACTACAATCTTCTACCTGTAATGATCTCTTCTGCTCTGCCTTTCCCTCTTTCTTCCTTCTTCTCCTTCCTCCTCCTCCTCCTCTTCTCTGTCTTCTCTCGTTCCTTCTCGTCTCTCTCCCCGTTCCTCTTCCTCTCCGGCTCATCCCCCGGTCCCGCTCCCGTGCCCGACCTTCCTCCCTGCTCTCCGATCTGACCCCCCTCCTCCACCCCACCCCACCCACTACCAGCACCTGTGGAAATGTCCACAGTGGCTTTTGATGTTGATCCCCTGGACCTGGACGCAGAGGAGCCCCCAGAAGCGCAGGCTGAGCCCCGTTCCCCTAGGGCCACTGGGGGCAGCGTGACATCCCCACAGGCCAACGCCCACCGTCTCCCCTTTTTTAAGAAGGTAACGCTGGGGAGGGGCCCCGTTCCCTTCCGGAATGGATGCCCGGGCTTGCCGCCTCACCTTATGCCCCCCCCCCCCCCCCCCCCCCCCCGCCTTCTGCAAGCCCTCATCTCTTGCATCTACTCACTAACTAGCCTCCCCCACCAACCCAGAGCCCGCCGCTGCTTCCCACTGTAAAACCCCCACCGGCCCCCAGTGTCTCTGATCGCTATGGTAACGGTGAGCCGTTTGTGTGTGTGTGCGTGTGCGCGCGCATATTGGGAAGGGCGAGTTGACCGTACCGACATAATGAAGCATGACTAGGTGCCTGATAAACGCATCCCATAATGACAGGCAGATCGTAACTCATAATGCCGGAAATGACGGAAGAAAGAAATTTAATTTAAAGAGGATCAAAGGTCTCCAAAGAAGTTCTGCGGGCCAAAATTGCAAAGATTTGAAAGAAAAGATTGATGGAGATTTAAACAAATGGAGAGATGTTAGGGATGTATGGAAATGATGCATTCGGAGCGTCTCTGTTTTAGCTCCGCCCACTCGGTATTATTTCAGCCTGCTATCTATTCCTCAGGTAATACCTTGGATATTAGCTCTCTCCTCCCAATATCCCCGGTGTTAACCTGTTAATAACCCACGTCCTTTGTGTTTTTGTGTTCCTGTTTGTCCCCCCCACCCGCCCTTTCCCTTGCTGGGGTTGTGTGTGCCGAATGATAGGCGTCCCAGCTAAACAGAAACAGAAGTCGGTGAGTCTGCCCTCCCCGAGACCCTTTCTCTTACTCTCCTCTCAATGAAAGCTCCTTTTCTTAAGAAGTGCGCCAGTGTCATTGGGGCTGTCATGCGGTGGCCCTGTGCCGCCCCTCCCAGTCGGGTCCACATGTGAACGGCCAGTCTGGCAGGAATTGTGAGCCACACCCAGCGGCGCTGAGCTTGGCGGTTCCCCGGTCCCGTGTCGGTGCCTGGCAAACCGAGCGCGAATACCCTGACAACCAAAACGCTGCAGCCTGCGGGAGACAATTACACCCTGTCAACGTCACGTTTGAGGACAGCGCAGGCACTGCTGTTGGACCATAAGCCTGCCCTCTGACACCACGCATGGGACACGCTGCATGTCATAACATGTAACACACTTTCCTAACCCAGGCATGACATCCAGTCTTGGCTCTGTGTAGTCATGCTATACTCTAACACAATACTTTCTGTGTATAGTCATGCTATACTCTAACACAATACTTTCTGTGTATAGTCATGCTATACTCTAACACATTACTTTCTGTTTATAGTCATGCTGTATATAGTTATGCAGTACTCTCATACAATACTTTATGCATATAGTCATGCTATAGTCTAATACAATACTTTCGGAGTATTATCATACTATGATACAATAGCAATGTTTTGTTACATTTATGTTTCACAGTTCAGTATGATGTATATCCTGATATATTACGTAACTAGAGTGACATTTTAAATGCAAACATTTCCTGCATTTTAAGCTGTCAGATTTGATTGTTATGTTATTTATTTGTTGCTATTTGAGCACAGAGTGACGCACTCGTTTGCCCGACTACAGAACCCTGCAAACGTAAGAGGCACTCAGGGGCCCTGCGAGCGTCTCCAGGCTGGACATCCAGCCCAGAGAGGCATTCTGGGTATTAATTATAACTGCGGCTTTGGCGCTGATTTAAATCATAACTGGGGGTAGAGAGGATTTTTGAAACAGAGAAAAAAATATGTATCAGAGCTGTCCGCGGTTATCCGAGGCGAGGTGGAATAGAAGGGAACAAACTGCACACAGGGTGTTCAGAGTGTCTGTGCCCCCCCCCCCCCCCCCCCACTTCCATGCCCTGGTCCAGATGGAGCATGTGCCCCCATATGACGTGGTACCTTCCATGAGACCCATCATCCTGGTGGGCCCCTCCCTCAAAGGCTATGAGGTAAGATATAACAAAAAAATAACTACAAAACACCCATTTATCTTCTTCTGCAGTAATTTAGTATGTTACACCCAAAGACCTACACTGCTGGCATTGTGAGAATTTCTCTCTTCTGCTACTTTCATTGTAAAAGTGTCTATTAGATCAGCTACATAAAGGTTACATTATATAACAAACAGAAGAAGGTAACATATCAACCACTCTGCAGTCAGCTACCGTAATCACTGATGATGACAAGACCACGGTTTTCATACAATACAGTGGACAGGATTTATGTGCATAGTACTGTACTGCTAGGAAAAATCCTCCTAGAGTCTTTGAGTAAAAATCCGAGCCTCTTATACCTTGTAATACACAAGATTATATGCTTGGCTCAGCCGCTCATCTGCATAATCAGGATGAGCCCTTGTTCGCCGGAGCAGATGGCGGGTCCAGGTGAAGCGGTTTATCTAAATTCAGTTTCCCACAACCGAAACGCTCATCTGAGTTTCACCTCCCCCCCCTCACACTCCGATTCAGGTGACGGACATGATGCAGAAAGCTCTCTTCGATTTTCTCAAACACAAGTTTGAAGGCAGGTAAGCTGACCGCCGAATCCGTCAGCGGGGCTGGTGGGTAGGACCTCCTCAGCGTATCGATCACGGCAGGGGCGCGGTAGTGACAGTATGTGGTGTGTTTGTGTCTGTAGGATATCTATCACACGGGTGACGGCGGACATCTCCCTGGCCAAACGATCTGTGCTGAATAACCCCAGCAAGCACACCATCATTGAGCGGTCCAGTACCCGTTCCAGCCTGGGTAAGACTCCGCCACAGTGCAACAACGCGGCCGCGAGGTCACCATAACACACGACGCTCGCGACTGTGCCTGTCATGTATGTGATTGTGACACGCGGAAAGCCGGCGTTGACTCCGCCCCCTACCAGTACGCGTGCTCTCGGGCTACGATAGGCCGCCCCGTGAAGGCCGTGGGTTGGGTTCACGCACCTCGCCCTCTGTCCCCATCATCCTCGGTTCTCCACACTCCTTGCCGCTGTCTCTCAATCAAAAGTGATTGCTGGGAATCGATTCTCTGGACCCAGTGTCCAAACCCCGCTGAAAAGCGACCACAAGGGAAAGGGGGGTGGGGGGGGGTGTTTTCAGGGAACCGAAAGAGACCGGCTGGCTTGGCGTGATATTTATAGCCTCCCGCGGCGGCGGAGTTCATACAGCCCTGCTGCTAGTTGCAATTTGACCAGCGCATAAACGATCAGGTTCAGAATTAGTCTAGACGTGTCAAATCACAGAATAAGGAATGGTGATCCACTGTAGCACTTAACTGTAAACTAATTATAGGACTTTACAATCTCACACAGTGCTGTCAGGTTCACGTAGATCCCATTTTATGCTGCTTTGTCTGAGATAAAGTATTTTTATAGACACTGACAAAGCAAAACTCTCGATTTTGGGAGGCTTCTTTGGAAAGAGGATGGGAGAATAATTTCTGGTAACACTTTACTTGGCGGACCACAAATACTTATTATTAATGATAAACAAGCGTGACATCAGCATTTCACCCATTATAATCATGACTTGTTCCTTCAGTAGTTCCTACAGTCGTTCACAAAGGTTTACAGAATGAACAGACATAGTAACAAATATAGTAACTGCTTTACATAAAACATGCATCACAATTCATTAATGATGAATTAACATTAGATTAATATGTAGCTAATACTTAGTTTGTGGTTAGTTAATACGTAAGCAATAGTATAATACTCTGAGTATTTGTGCCCCTTCAAGTACAGTGTTTCTCCATTTCTTGCCATCTATTTTCGAAAGGTAATATGACTGTGCTTTACAATGAGCTAAGTTGAGCTTAGTTAAGTATTTTGTTTTCTTTTTGCCGGTGTTAAAAAAAAAACAGCGTGGCCTGTGCCTTTAAGCCATCCGCATGGCAGTACAGATGTTAGACGCATCCATGTGTGTAAGGGCCGGAGGGGGAAGTCGTATGGGAAGTGGTCTGAGCCCAAACGTGGGGAGGGGGACCGTAAGGTCAGCAGCTGAAACGGACCTGCTCTGTCTGAATGTTTGTCTGATCAAGCCTCTTCTCTCTTTTTCATTCTGTGTCCTCCTGTTCACCTCCCTCCTCCTCCTCCACCTGTCCACCACGCTCTCCCTCACTCTGTAGACGTACTGGGTACGTATTCTCCATTTCTATGAACGAACGCCTCTGCCACCCCTCCGCCCCCCCCCCCCCCCCCCCCATCCATCTCCTTGCGTCTGCCTGGCCGTCTGTCTGTCCGCCTCACGCCTCCGTCCACGTGCTTGCGAGAAAGCACTAACACGCCTGTAGCTTTTGCATTGGTGAGAGAGATGTTAGGGATGCGGGGTCGTCTCCATGGCAACCGCACGGTTACCTGGCAGGGTTCCTTCAGTTAGCCAAGGTAAGACTGGATTGATTGTGCCTAACCTAGGTTACCCAGAGCCCCCCCCCCACGACTAGCCTGAACTCATCTTCGGCTTCTGCCTAAACAACAGATGCATGTTCCACAGAGACTCATTTATCCCTATTCAGTGTCCAGGTAGGAAGATGCTGGTGCTGTTGGAATGTTCCAGATGTATGTACATGGGCACTGAGTGGTCACTTTATTTTAATGATGCTGCTGGTTCTTTTATGGACAACAAGCCCCCCCCCCCCCCCCACCGTCTCCAAGCTGCATTGTGTGTATAATGTACACTAACATTGTCTGATACAATTTCTAAAATGCTTTTGTCAGGAATGAGCATGGTGCTGCTAATTATATCATGAATGAAGAATCACTTACTGGGGAATTTTTTCATTCATTCATCCATCCATCCATCCATCCATTCATCCATCCATCCATGTTCTAGCTGATTATCCTGGTCAGGGTTGCAGGCTTGTCTGTTATTGTGTTATTATCATATATCAGAGTGAATACATTTACACTGGCATTCATTTTGGATTTCTGAATGCCAGGTGATAAATACTGCAGATCCAAGCTCAGTATCTGGTTCTACTGTTCAGTTCTGACATCTTTCTGTGAGATCAGTAGCCCCCCCTCCCGAATGACTACATTTCTCCCTTTACGACCTGGGAGAGTAATGATCTCACGGCCGCCGTAGCGATATATCAGCATCCCGCCATGTTGGGGGGGGGGGGGTTGATCCTTCAGTCAGTGATAGCCCACATCCTACCCCACCCCCCCCCCCGGCTGATTGTGACGCCCACCTGAGGTCTGGCCAGAGGTGTCTCCACCTGTGGCCCCCACTGAGTTCTAGGGACCGCTGTATGAGGGACACGTAGGGCCTGTCCGGCTTTTCAGATGTTCACACAGACAGCCCTTGATGCTCCCAGAGAGACAGCCTCATTTAGCGGCCCCGTCACGCATCAGGGCCTCCGCTGCACAGCTGCGGTACCATGAAAGGGGCCTCTTTCGGGTTCCCAATTACAGCCGCCACCTCTTTGGGTGCCGGGGGGACCTCCGGTTTGAGTGGGCGGCTTCAGAACTTGCCTGTCGGCAATGCATTAAAGGCACACCAACATGCCTCCCCTTGGAGCATCTTTGTGGTTTGGAAAATTAAAAAATTGGGAAAGGGGACGGCAACGTGGGGTCCTGATGCATGACCCCTCCCATCAAGGCCCTCTACTGGTTCAGTTGTCCCCCCAAGACAGTGGGCATGTAGTTAGGAATGCATTTTCAGACACAGCTGAACTGGACTACAACTAAGAAAGAATAAAAATTCTACCACAGTGTTCAGTTAGATTTTCCTTCACGACGTCATTCGGCACAAACGAGGGGACCACATACCTGCGAACGCCAGGCATCTGGACTAGACAGATGGACGGGAAGCTCCTATTATTTTCCTGGCCGCTCCCGGACGGGACGTGAAATGCCTCGTGGTTCCCCGGTCTGCTTGATTCATCTGGGCGCCGGTGAGGTGACACCGCATTAACCACTCAGCTGGAAACGCGTTCAGATCATGCAGAAACAAATGCGCGTTTGTCTGCGTTACCGGATGGGGTGAAACCTGCACCCTGTTTCGATGGGCAGATTGTCCAGCACGGCCGCCCTGTGCTGTGTCCCTGTGCATAACGTCCCCCCCCCCCCCATACCTCGCCACAGCTGAGGTGCAGAGCGAGATCGAGCGCATCTTCGAGCTGGCCCGCACGCTGCAGCTGGTGGCCCTGGACGCCGACACCATCAACCACCCGTCCCAACTATCCAAGACCTCGCTGGCCCCCATTATCGTCTACATCAAGATCTCCTCCCCCAAGGTGATGCCCAGACACCTTCACTCAGCCAGTGTTAAAATGGTTACAGAACCTTGGGCCAAAATTCAAGGCTGGTGTGTAACTCCGTGAGTTAAGACATTGCGCCTATAACCCGAAGGTTGTCGGTTCACATCCTGCAGCCGGTAGAGTGATTCTACCACTGGACCCCTGAACAAGGCACTTATCTCCCATTCGCTTTAGGGATTGTCTGACTCTGCTTTCTCAAGTATGTCTCGCTTTGCATAAAAGTGCCGGCTAAATAAATGTAAACGTTTAATGTAATGGGATCAAACAAAGTGAAGGGAAGCAGGTAAAGCAGTCATCAGTCCACAGGGAAAGGAAGCCCCGCCCACTTTGAATTTCAAAGCTTTATTTGTTTTAGATCTGCTGCAGCACTCTGTTGTGTGTCATAGTTCAGAGAGGTGCAGCCAAGCTCTGAGTGTTGATGTAAATAACACTTTTCTCTGTTCCTCTTTCCTAAACTGACGAATAACCCTACATGTTGTTTTATTGCTGACTTACTTACTGTTTACTGACTCTGCGTCAACTGCAGACCTATTGTGGTAGTGACCTCCAGCGGAACTGCCTGATAACCTGATAAGACTGTTCACTGGCTACTGGCTAACACCTCCCCCCCCCCCCCCCCCCCGCACCCACCCACCCACCAGGTCCTCCAGAGGCTCATCAAGTCGCGGGGGAAGTCCCAGGCCAAACATCTGAACGTGCAGATGGTGGCAGCAGACAAGCTGGCCCAGTGTCCCCCGGTAGGTGCCCACGCTGCCCGCCCACACGGGGAACACATCACATTATGGAGGATGGGAATATTTCCAAATTGCTTCTGAGTAGATGTAAAGTCTCGGCCTGTTGGCTCAGTTATGATATTACTGGATATTTTTCCAAGCCAGATAACACAAATGGTCATTATACTACCTAAATATCACTATGTAAATGGAGTAATTACAGAAATTTAGAAAATTAAACTATTGAGGTTTAGAATTTCCCATGATGTCAATTGTCACCTTGTCACTGCAGGTTTTTTGTAACCATTGTGCCAAGTTTAGGCCAAAACAGAGAATAATTTAGGAGCTGGTTCACTGCATATGCTCACTGCAGGAGCTCTTTGACATCATCCTGGATGAGAACCAGTTGGAAGATGCTTGTGAGCACCTGGCCGAATACCTGGAGGCGTATTGGAAAGCCACGCACCCCCCCAGCAGTAACCCCCCCAATCCACTGCTGAACCGCACCATGGCCACTGCCGCCCTGGCTGCCTCGCCCGAACCCGTCTCCAATCTGCAGGTACAGGTGCTCACCTCACTGCGCCGCAACCTAGACCTGTTCTCGGGCCTGGCCTCCGACGACGACAAGGAGGAAGAGCACGCCCTCTAGAGGCTCGGAGGCCCGGCGGGGTTACCGATGGAAGAACCCCATCTCCCACCCCCTGAGGGCGAATTTCAGCTTGGTGTTGTCATGGGGGGGGGGATGAAAGGTGCAAAATCCAATCAAACACAAACACACACAAACGGAGGTGACAGGAACACACACACACACACACACACACACACACCACACCAGAAGACTGAACATTAACAACTTCCTGACATCCTTTACACAAATGTACAAAAAGTTTATCTCAAGCCATCATCTTGCAAAACAAAGAACTACCAAACTGTCAGTCTAGCCTCTCAGGAAAACAAAACCATGCAAGAACCGGCACAAACCAAAACGGCATGGCCACAGCCCCCCCCCCGCCCCGCCCCCTACAACGTATCTGTTTCCCAGGATGACAGTTTATATACATCGGAGGGCGTCGATTTCCCCAAGGCTATTAGAACCCCCCCCCCCCGATGGCTTCTCTTCTCCGTTGCGCCGAGGCACCAGGTCCCGCCGGGAATGAGTCATCTCAGCCTCCTGGCGGGGGGGGACACCGCGAGCGACGGCTGCTTCTCATCCTAATTACTGGGTGTGGGGAGGGGGTGTGGGGGGGGAGCCTGACTCGAGGGGTAGGTGTGACTAACACAGACGTCCTGCTTGATTTCATCCGCGTGACAGAATTAAACAGGAAAAGGTGGATGGTCTATTTTCATCGGCCGTAGGAGCTAACAGTCAAACGGGGGCCGTCTGAGGCACGGCTGTGCTGTCAGAGCAATTCCTGTAGAGCGTCACGCAGGTCGCCTGGAACAGCTACCAGTTCAATTACTGTCGATTACCATCCTGCCTCTCTCAGGCTGATGACTTCGTGGCATTTGCCGATGGCAGGAAATCAGTTATCTGTAAATGTTAATATGTCGGCGTGCTGCAGATAGCTCCGTATTCTCACTCTTTAGGAGTCTGAAATGCTTATACGTAGCGCGATAACCCTTGATTTCAATAAAGTTCACCAAATCAAAAGGTTCAGACCTACCTCAAAAATTATGATGACCCGAATCATCATTTGTTTACAGACACGTATTTGTGCATTTATTTCGCTTTTTCGTGGAAATTTGCTTTTGCCGCGGCGACATGGCGAGTTGCATTCATTTAGACACGTTCTGGTAGCTGAGTTCCGGAGACTGCATGATCGCAGGAGGCCTGTTTGTGGAGCGCATGCCCGGCTGCGTGGCCGCATGTCTTCAGCTTGCCGCTAACGCGCCCCACGGGCAAGACCTCGGAGGCCTGATGTTTACGTGGTCACCATGGCGACGTCAGCTCTGTTAGGCGGCGATTTGCAGCAGTGGAAGCGTAGAGCGGGACTGGGGTTTCCCCCCTTTTTCAGCTCGTGCGACTAGGAGTGCATATTCAGCATTTTTTGAAAACCCATGGTTGCCGCACCTTTATCATTATCATCCCCCTGCCTCTGCCTCCTCTTCCTCTCACTCACCCCTTCCCACCACTGTCACCCATAACAGGTGATATATACCCTTTCTAACAGTTTGGCGAGTTGTTGTGGCCTGCCCGCCGGCTTGCCGCATCACTAACTGTTTCCTGCCTTTGCCTTGGTGTGTCGTCTTGCCTCTGCATGGCTGTCGCGGGGGGGTGCTACAGGGCCCGTATCTGGTGCACGGAGAAGCGAAGCGTGACGGGCCTCTGTCGGAGCGCTCCGGGCTCCAGGACTACCAGGGCGGCACGCCGGGGAGGCCGCATGCCCCGGAGCAGGCGTACCTCCGCAGCAGCTCCTCCCGGGCCCAGCTGAGGGCCGCCGGAAGCCGGGGCCTCTCCCGGCAGGACACCTTCGACTCAGAGACACAGGGCAGCAGGGACTCGGCCTACACGGAGGCGGGCGACTCCTGCATGGACATCGAGACAGACCCCTACGAGGAGACGGAGCCCTACTGCGGGGCAGGTGGCCGCCCGCACCCTGGCCTACGCCATAGCCTCCAGGCCTCCCTGGAGGACGAGGGTGCCGAGCCGGACCAAGAGAACCTAAACCGCCCAGCCCACCATGAGCAACATGCCCGAGGCAAGCCCAGGGAGCGATACTGCCAGGATCCGGGAGATGCCGGCACCACCCTGGGCCGCAACAAGAATCAGGAGGACTGGGGGAGGGACGTCTACATTCGCTAGACCTACCATTCGATGGGAGGCTGACTGACAGACAGGAAGAAGGGCCAATGGTGTAGCAGGTTAGACCTGGCAATCCGAGTAAACAGTGGCTTCAAAATAGACTAGTTTTACGATCCTAAAATAAGTTATTTCTTATTGTTTAATTATTTATTTAAAAAATTGGCAGGCATTGCAAGATCATGTTGATTTATTGGTTACTACTGCATGTTACCCATATTATCCCAGAGCATCTGATTCCTTTAAAAATAAGTGTAGTGGTGCGTTTATTTTATATATAGCTTTTAAAACCCAAGTTTACGGCACAGAAAGTGGTATACACGCACCAGAGAAGACATTTACGTTAGAGATGTAAACTGAAAATGAAGAAAATCATTTTAAATGTGGAAAGTGAGCAAGAAATGGAGGGGAAAATAACCCTTGGACTTGGACGACGTCAGTCGCAGAGTTTCACGTCTAGGGACGGAGCCGAGCGGAAGATTCTAGATTCAGCAGGTTAGGACTCCAATATTATGGCTGCTATGTTTTAAATTATTATTTAAATGTTAGGAATGTGGTCGCTGTTGTGCAGAACAGGAAGAAATGGGCCAGGTCTGTCCTCTACCACGTTAACCAGGATTAACTGTTCAGAGCTCTGTGTTTCAGGGTCTTTTTGACTCCAGCAGGCCACCATCCCATTCTTAATCCAGCCAGACTTTTCCTATTCTGTGAAGGGAAAGGTCCCGGTTGTTAAATTTATCTAATTTTTAGTCATAAAAAAGCTAGTTTGGAGTAAAGAAGGAAAAGAAAACAATGATCCAAAGATTGTATGTAGTATGCCTCACAGAATAGACCTGATTTCTGGTGCTTGGTTGTCTCATTAGCTTCCGGCCGCATGGGAGATGCTGTTCTCCTGATGCTTTGCCCTCCTCCTCTAAGCTCCAGCTTGGCTAAGATCATATTCATCACTTGCCATCGGACTCAGTCATGCAGCGCTAAAAGGACCGAACTCACACACGCACTTCTCTGTGTGTCCTTAAGGGGAAAACCTGGCGCTGTAGAGCAACCCATATCGGCAGACTTTTTTTTTTTGGTACATTTGCTGGCCCATTTGGACCTGTGGCGTGAGGCCTGTCGCGGGAAGCACAGTGAAGGGGCGGTAACACTCACACACATGTTCACGCACATGAACACACGCGTGATTGCCACCTTGGACAACTAGCCATGGAGTGTCACAGAGCTGGGCCCAGTGTCAAACCCTCAATGCGACCCATCGGACAGTCATGTGACATTTGTGTGTTTACCTCAGTACCTGAGGTCTAAGCTGATGTCCCAGTCCCAGTGGAGTCCCAGTATCCACATCACACCGCTTTCTAGCTGCTCTGGACACTGTCACACTATGTCACCTCCATTACTTGGGTCACCACGGGTGTAAATCAACAGACTGACCTTCACAAGTGTCTAAACAGACAGCTCCTGTATTTCTTCACTGGACTCCTATTCATAAACTTATTTCCTGAATAGTAAATACTGAGCTACTGTTGCAGCGGTCGAAAGGAAAAATATGTGGCTATGTAGCGACATTCATTTCTCTTTTCTGACCTGTTTTTAATTTGTGGTTAAGTAATTATTTCGGCTATGATTTCATCAGAAAACTACAGAAATTGCTGGACCGATTATAATGTCAGGAGCATCAAAATTATCAATAAAAAAATTAATAATGAACAAGGGAGAAAGTGTGTCGATACGTCGCAGACCAGAGACTTTCCTGGCCCTCTGAAATATTTATATGTAAAAAAAAAAAGAAAAAAGAACGAATCACAGTGGTAAAAGTAAGAAACTTGCTTTCGCATTGCTCCACCTGGAGGACTGGAGGAATAAGGAGCGTCTGTAAATACCACGGACTGCCACTGAAACGTGTACCAACACGTGAACTGTAGACAGCCGGCGCTGCAACCCGACGAGTTTGCCTGCAGGAGCAAGAGAGTCATCAGAGACATAATACATAAAAAGAACCTTCGTTTCTTCAAGGATCTCAGCAGACTGACTCATAGGTGGAGGTGTGATGAGAGTGAACAGTGGATATTCTTATCTAGGTCTCTGAACTGGTTCAAATGGTTTCCTGTGCACACTTTGCCCTGTCACCTGCAGCGGCAGACATCCCATAGTGACACCTTTTCAAAAAAACCAGCACGTGCCGCTTGTTTACGTAGATTTATCAGAACCACCTGTAAAAAGTCCAAAAAAATAAAACATCCAGGCGTGTCCCTGAGAATGTACCTAATGTTCCCGCCAACATCACATAAGGCTAACGTAACATTACACATAGGAAATTAACGCGTAGACGACATCCTTAAGCCTTAATCATAAAACTCTGAATGTCTGCCGAACCTTAACTGCCTTCAGTAATCAAGTGCTTTGAGAGGCATGCAGACTTCAGAAGCCAAAGCCTTAGATAAACCCTTTTTGGCCCTGACACAGACAAGGTTATTTAACCACACGTATCTCTTGGATGTTAGTGGGGAAAATATAATTTACCTCCGGTGAGGTCCAATGTGATCTAAGGCATTGAGATGATGCTCCCTGGCCATTGTATCCCAAACAATGAAATTATAAAGTATTTAAATATACCATAATGGTAAGTACTCAACATTACTCAGTAATACCTTTAATCTCTTAGCAACAGGTCAGGTTTCCAGGCTCTGTAGGACAATAAGGGTGATTGGTATTGTTGCCTCTGTCGAAAGAGAGTAGTGAGAAGGATTGCCTATCGGTAATAACCACGGTGATGTCAACTCAACGAAGGAAAAGACCCTACCCTTGTCTTCACGAGAGCAGGTCCAAGGCAAATCCTTCTACTGAATGCAGTGAAGGACCAGCCCTGGCCTAACTTTAGATTTTAGCGGCAACCATTCTAACCGAAGACAGAAGGACGCACGCCACATACTGGAAGCGGCCATCAGACTCTGCTCTACCCGAGACCTTTCTGAGCTGTAGATTCTCCAGTGGTCCATGACGTCGCTGCTCACCAGATCGATATAATCGTCATTTCCTGATTGAGATCTAACCCAAAACACAGGATGTACCTAAAAAAACGAAAAGGAAAAAAAAAAAAAAAAAAACGCGTTCTAACCAAGCGGGCCTTTGTGTTTTTGTTACGTCTTACTGTTTTATGTATGGATAAAAAGGCATAGCTTCTTTTAAGGCTAGTACTGTACACAGTTGAAATAAGTGCCTGTTCAGTGATGATTTACTGTCAGTGGTTCTGGTCGTCATGTTTACTGCGCTTAAATCAGACAGAGTAATGCTGGTGGAAATACCCTGTACTTTTAGGTGTCACTGGTATGGAATCCGTCACGAGTAGGTCCTTTTACAGATCAGGTAGCGTTGGTCTCTCAGCCGATGGAATAAAAGACTGATATCTTTTGTGATGGAAATATTAAATACAATCAATATCTTCTTAAAGTGACCTGCACGCTTGTCATTTGTGGTTTGTTCAACAACGAAAAGAAACTACACTGCAAAACCAGAATTCTGAAAGCACAATGTATATAACACTTTACATTTCACATTTATTTATGTGTTTTTGTTTATTTGCTTTTTACTTTTTATTTAGTGCCCTCTTGGTTACTTAAATGCGTCATTTATGACAAAATCAATAAAGTATTAATTCAGCTTTATCCAGCCTTTGACAGCAAATTTCCTTTTTTGCAATGTTCTCCAACTTAAGAACTAACTGCACAACAGTGCCTGTGTATAAGGAACTTGCAGAAATAGCTATATCCCGGCAGTGTAACCTGCTGTCCTTGTTTCAGACACAATGTAACAATTCACTGCTCATTCTGACACAGGCCTTAGTGAGTAAATTGTTTTTTGCTTAGAAATATATGATGGAAGGTTTTTTGATGAAAATGTAGCTGTTAATGCAGTCATCACACAAAACCTTTTGTTTACCCACAACACGGTTCACCCTTTACATTTTTGGAAGGACATGGGGTGTTTCACTTGTTTCAGTGCACTAAGATATTTAGAATATATATGAATATACTCTGTCGCACTTACAATCACACTTGCACATTTGCATTAACTAACACTGTAAAAACTGTACAATTATCTTTGCTTCCAAAATCCTATTAGTGTGGAACAGCTTTAGGGTCACCTGAGATAAAAAAATTACTTAAGATTATAAAGTGGAAATAAGCTTTTGCAAATATTACACAACAATTGTCGGAATGTTTTGACCACGCTTCATAATATGTCACCCTTCATATGACAACGCAGTACCACATAATTTGAAGTAAGCAATGGCAGACAAAAAGATTAATCGTTTTCACATTCTATATCACTTTCAGTTTCTATTATTTAGGCGATAAATGTTTGGGGATTCCCTTTCTCTCTAACAGTCTGTCCCACCAAGTTCTCCATTTTTCTCTGTGCTGGAGCTCACAGCTGTAGCCTCTTTGCATATTTCTGGTTCACGACACCCAGGAAGCAGGGAGACCACAATGTAATCCTGCCCCACTTAAAAGGTACCTCTTGCGGCAGAGGAGCTCAGTCTTTTGCAGCGAGGCTTCCTGAGGCTTTTATACACGTGTGAGAATCAAACCCTATATTGTCATCCTCCACAGGAAGTGTAATGCAAGAGTCTTCAGTTGCACCAACAGCCCTTCACCGATTGGCTTTTTAAAAGCTTATTAAGGCTTAAAAAACAGCCATCCATGGCACATTTCCTACCACCACTTAACTCCACCCCTTTTCACATCTGAGAATACAGCACCATCCGAGCTGCCACTCAAACAAGGCGAATGGACATTTATCAATGAACCAACATTCCACGACTTACACACACTGATTTCAGCACTCAGCCAATAACCCAAACTCCACTCCATCCAACTACGAACTTCCCACGCAGCAGTCAACTCTGCAGCACCTTTTATATTCTCAAACATGCCACGACACTATAGCCTTGCGATTCGATCAGACTCTACAATAGCACCTCAGACTGACGAAGAACACGGTGACCTGAGTGCAATACAAAGTCAGGAAACACAATAGAAGTTTTTTTTTTTTTATCTGACTTAAAGCAGCCTTTAGAACTGCTTCATATGCTTCTATCATACAATCATAAAAGTTCTCATCTATGTGCAGTGGAATATTGTACCATTTGAGAAAACCAGCTTTTTCAGGGATTTACTTCACACTCCAGAAAGCCTCTATCCATAATTGTTCTCCTGTCCCAAGGATTCAATGATTTGAAGATCTGGTAACAGAGGAGACCAACAAAGGCATTTGGCATAATAATAACAATAATAATAATAATAATAATAATAATTGATACTTTATTGATCCCCATAGAGAAATTCGTCTTACACCCACCCCAACATGCTCTCTGTAAGTGTCAGCAAACTGGCTGCGAAGGGATTCATCTTGGTTTTTATGAGACCACTGCTAAATTATATGGGAAAATGGAATCATCAAGAATACTGGTACCATGAGGTTACGCCTGGTCCTGAAATATGTCCTTGCAATTCTTGGACGTCATACTACTACGCAAGAAAGCATAATGACTCCCACACAACGGTTCCCCAAGCCGTCATACATTGATGGTTGAGACTCACAATATCGATTGTGCTGAGACTGGGTCATACAGTTTCATGGACATTTTTGAGATAGTTCTTTTGTGGGGGACACAGAACTATCGAGTGTCCATCTATCCTGTCAGTACTCCTGTTCCTCTTTGTTGATGCAGTTTGTCCATGTTTACCACTTGCTGTCATGACTTTTGAGACCATTTCCCTTGACACATGAAGTAAGAATGTTTTGCTTACTGATGCATCCGCAATTCGAGGACTAATAGTAATTGTCTCGTGTTGCTTTGGAAAGTCACATATCAGAATGTGGATCGTCAGGCATTTGTTTTACAGCTGATTCATAGGACTAATTTCCATTCAAGGTAATATGAGTTTCCCTGGTGGCTGCATTTGTAATTATAATTTTATTACTTCAGAGTTAAATTCCTTTTTGATGAAGTATTTCCGTGTTCTTACCCCCCCCCCCCCCCGCAGTATTGTTAGATAACCTCTCCCTGGCAAGCAAAACGAATGAGAACTGGGGTAAAATCCGTACACCCGCGGCACTTATGTGTGTTAATTTAATGCAGTTAAGGCTGATATTAAAATCTAATAAAATAACAGGTGTATAAAATGTATTGATAGCACTTTACGTGAGGGGACACAAATACTTTGTAGTAACATTTACTACAAATCGTGAACAACTCATGAACAAATATAGTCAGGACTTAAGATGAAAGATCATGATTCATTAAAGATGAACAAACTTGACATTAGTATTTCACTTGTGTTAGTCATTACTTGTTCCTTCAATATATCTTTGGTAGTCCCGTCCAAGGGGGTGTATTTGCTCTTTTTGATTATAATACTATATTATTTATGTCCCGTCAAGTAAAGGGGGGGCAGTCCTATTATTTGTCCTGAAAAGATTTATAAAACTAGATAACATCTCCCTGGGTAATCCGGTAAAAGTTCTGTACTTTCCTCTCCTAAAGTAAAAGAAAAACAGTACACTATCAATGATAATGAAACGTCTACTAAGGAAGAGAAACCCATACCGGCCCCGAAGGCAATCCACGTAAATCACCACTCTTTCCATATATGGTGTAACATTTCCGGTTTTTTAAACCGAACGTTCCAGTCCGAGCCGGCGCTTGGCCAATCGACGCGGCACTTTCCGTTCCACGCGCTCTCTGCCATGCTGACGTCATGTTATTGTTGAAGCGGTAGAAACCGTGTCGGCCCGAGGTGGGAATTTTGGCACGCGGACGATCTCTGTGACGTGGACGAACAAGTTCGTGGGAAATATAGCTTTATACTCCTGTGACAGATCGCAGCCCAAAGGTGACGAGACCCTGTAATATACTGTCGTTTTATGTGTTTTGGCGGTGTGGTGCTGCTGTCGTCTGTAAACGAGACAGCTGCTTGGTCAGACTTGCCGTCATACAAGTAGTTTTGCTAGACCCCAGTGTAGCTGTACGTCTTGATGTCAGAACAGATAGTAAAAAAGTAATATTTGTAAAGAATAGCGCGTCCTTGTGATAACATTTCCTGTAGTGAGCTATCGGTTTCTTATTTTTGCTGCGATTGGATATGGGACTCCTTTTCGCCAAATTAATGGCCATTTTCGGTGACCAAGGTAAGAATATTTCTGCTACAATAACTAGGTACGGTGACAGTGTATAAGCTGAAATCTACTTTCCCTTGAATTGTTATTTGGGGAATGTTTTTACTCTGAAAGCCTACAGCTAGAAAGGTAGCGTTAGTTAGCATCACGGAGTTGTAGCTCTAAAGCAACACATCTGGATGCGGCGATACGAGCAGATCCTTAGTAGATGTCTATAACCGCTTGTGCCGACACGAATCTATTACTGTTTCTTCTTTACTAAGGAACGATGCGATAAAATACAAAGGAAACAAGTGGGAGTTTTCAGTATTATTTTGACTTAGCCACGAATTAGAATTTGGTGATCAGTGATTGTGTGTGGCTGAGGTCTGTCAGGGGAAAATGATCATTTGAACGTTACATAAAATATTCACTGTTACTTCTTCAAGGAATCGTTCACTTTGTCAGTCTCTTGCTTGCTGCGACTCAGTGGTGACGATGTAGATATTGGTTTGCATTTACGTTGTCATGGTTGCATGGGTTCCCCTTTTTCAGAGTTTGCAAGCAGGTTCGTAGCCAAATAAAGCTGTTATAGTCTTATAGTAAACCTTTAGCACTAGCATTAGCAGCTATGCGGAAAATCACTCAGGGGATGGAGAGCTGTTGCCATGGTTGTGTAATTTGCCCTAAATCCTCAGTGCTAGAGTAAGATGTGTGTAAGGATTGTTACCTAGAGGAGAAGATGTAAAGCTGGTATTAAATACACCAACATGTATCCCTAAATGTTCTTCTGTCCCTGCTTACACAGAGCACAAGGTAATCATTGTTGGACTGGACAATGCAGGAAAAACCACAATCCTCTATCAGTTGTAAGTACCACAGGAAAGGACAGCAATATTGTCACTTTCACAGTTTCTTTGCTGCGAATGCTTTGCTATTCATAGCATAATATCAGTGGTAAATTAAAAGAGCATCAACGTATCTGCATTTCACAATTTCTGCACAAAAAAAAAAAGATTGAAAAGAATTTTGCAACAGGAGAGACAGTACTCACTTTGCACAGTTGTATCAGATTTATGTGACATGCTTATGACCAGAATTGTTTTGTTTTACACCCTGTGCGAGTTCTGCCACTAACCCCCTGTGTCTGCCTTCCTCAGTCTAACCAAAGAAGCAGTGCATACTTCCCCCACCATTGGCAGTAACGTGGAGGAGATCGCTGTCCAGAAGACCCGCTTCCTAGTGTGGGACATCGGTGGTCAGGAGAGCCTGAGGACCAGCTGGAGTTCCTACTACTGCAATACAGAGGTACTACTAACCTGGGATGCATTTCCCAAACACTTAGTTGCATGGTTCTAACTATGTAAGTTGCTAACGTAGTTAGCAATTTTTCTTTCGGTAAATGCAGCCCTGTTCATTTCCTGTTGGCCTCAATCATTGCATAAGCGTGGGACATGTTTATAAGCTACTGTATCATTGAGGTCTTTATACTCGCATGATTATTGAATGTTTTGTGTTTATTCGGCTACAGCAATGAGCAGTTCTTCCATTTTCATTTCTTTTTATCTGCAAGGTTATCCATCTCAGTTCTGTGACAGTTACAGCCTTTTTAGTCTCAACACTCTAAGTTTTGACACACTTTTTTATAAATTCTGTTTTAACCTGAACACCCCAATGCCCATAAAATTAAAACACACAAACTTCAGACAGCCATTTCTGGATTTCATGTTAAATTCCTTACCACTGAGAAGGGTATCCAATAAGGAATCCATCCATCCATTTTCCAAACCGCTTATCCTACTGGGTCACGGGGGGGTCCGGAGCCTATCGCGGAAGCAATGGGCACGAGGCAGGGAACAACCTAGGATGGGGGCCAGCCCATCGCAGGGCACACTCACACACCATTCACTCACACATGCATTCCTACGGGCAATTTAGCAAGTCCAATTAGCCTCAGCATGTTTTGGACTGAGGGGGGAAACCGGAGTACCCGGAGGAAACCCCACAACGACATGGGGAGAACATGCAAACTCCACACACATGTAACCCAGGCGGAGATTCGAACCTGGGTCCCAGCGGTGGGAGGCAACAGTGCTAACCACTGCACCAGCATGCCGCCCCTCCAATAAGGAATTTATATCACTAATGTGAGATTACATTAGTTTAAAAATGACTTTAAAAAGAGATATATATATCCTTCTAACCTCTCATCTCCTTTGTTTTTATTTTTTTCAGATTGTGATTCTAGTTGTGGATAGCACTGACAGAGAGCGCATCACGTTAAATAAAGAGGAACTACATCGTATGCTGGCTCACGAGGTAACCACCAGAGGGCACTGTAGTGCAGAGGGCATAAATGGTTAGAAAATCCCATCCAATCTATATACTTGTTTTGCTTTTCTCGGTGTCACACCCATTTCAGTGAATTAGCTACTCATTCCAGCCTCTCATTAGCTGAATCAGACATGTATCTGTGAAATGTATTCTTCTTCTAAATGGCTGCATTGTCTGTTAACCTTCAGGACCTCCAGAACGCTGCTGTGTTGATCCTGGCCAACAAGCAGGACATGAAGAACTCGATGACTGCGGCTGAGATTTCCCAGTGCCTCACCCTCAGCTCCATCACAGGTCACTCCTGGCACATCCAGGCGTGCTGTGCTCTCACCGGCGAAGGGTGAGTGACACCTCACTGTGGGCAGGTGATTTTCTCTGCCAGCTACTAGACGTCTGAGTGTCTTATCTCATAGTCATTATATAAATAGTTGCCCTGTTCTTATATCTGTATTTCTTGTTTTTTCTATCAGTCTACCTGCCAGCCTGGACTGGATGCGTTCCCGTGTCTTGGCCAGCTAAGATCCTTCCGCCAGCTGCCATGGAAACGCACAGCCCTCACCGGGACTACTTTCTGTAGAACTCTTCAGTACTCGGGCAAGGCCTTCAACACTGTGGAGGAGATCTGGCAGGGAACAATGGAGACAAAGGACCTCTTAAGACAGGCCACACCAAACCTTTATGTTTGACTGTCTCGTGCCTGCCACTGGACAAATATCAAACGTGCAAGGACAATCTGACAAGGAGACTTCAGGATTCCCTGCTATGGAACTGTGTATGTGTGTGTATACATATGTACGTTTTCAGAAGACTACAAAGACTTTACCGAGCATCGTTTTTCTGGAGCTGCGCACGGCCAGACTGCAATTAAGAGACCCTGAGCCCAGCCAAGACGTGCCCATTTTCACACGATATGGCAGTTTCAGCGAGGGGATGATCCTGCTACCACAAACATTTTGGCCGCAGGAGAAACTAGGCCATTCAGCTCACCAGGAGCCTAGTGTTAAACATTTACTTGAAATGTCTATAAAAGACATATTGAAGGTCATTTGATATTGCGAGTGTTACGGCATGCTGCAAGAATTTTCATATCAGTATTTTTGAAACGCTAATGTATTTTTGTAAAATAAATAAATAAATAAATGTCTACGTTAAAGTGGTTTGTGGGTCAAACCAAAGCAAAACATATGGTTATCTTCAGGCTTATCTGCCTGTTTCTGCATTTCGAGTGCCTGTTTACAGGAAAGTCTGCCTTTCGGTGAAACTGGGCCGCAACAGAAGTAACCGAAATGCTGACGTGTTTATTTTCGACAGAGTTGATGTTTAGCTGCCGAGTGAAAGTATAGCTACTTGTTAGGGCCTTTTAAGCTACAACTTCTCACAACAATACATTTATAACTGCCTTAGTCTAGTAGTCCTGCATCTTCTATTTTTACTAAAGGAACTGAAAAACCTGAATAATAATAATTTTCTACACTATTAATACCCTAAGTTCTAATTCAGTGTTTCTCCATGGGCAGCATTTTCCTATTTTACCAGTACCTTAAAAACAGCCAGTGTAACTTAGTACATTGTTATGGTTTATTTGTTAAAAGCAAATACGTGGTTGCCATTTATTAATTGTGTTCTCTTAAATATGCCTCTTAAAAATAACAGCAACCTGCTAATGAGTCCTTGATTAACATTTATTTATAGCCTCTGAATTTTACAAGTTAAATGTTAAAAATATTTTGTAGGTTAATACACCCTTTTGCGCTTTTGGAAATATGTTCTTTTTTATTACTGTAATAAATCAGAAGGGATCACCGTCAAAGACAGCAGATACTGGGACACAAAGCACTCTTAATTCTGCTGAATTGGATCCCATTCAAAGGTAAATAATGTATGCCACACGGTACAGATTTAATAGATGCCTTATACGCCCATCCTTTGACCAAGACAAGAAAAGTCTTTGAAGCATGAAGATATACAAGGTGTGTCTGAATTGCTGTCGTTGCGGGCTTATTTCAAGGAAATACTATGGTAAATTTAGGTTATTGTGTTTGCACCTTTCTGCTACCTTTCAAATTCTAACATCACAAGGTCGGCACCTTGTACGTGTGCAAACACTTCCTCTGTCAGGAATAATCCCAGAGCCGGGAACAGGTGAAAGGAGGCAGCACTCAGCCAATGGAGATGAAGTTCATGTGGTGCTCAAGATAAGTGTCCCCTCCCCCCAACAAAGGGCCTCCTCATGTGTACGAAAAGAAACCTTAAAGGAGCTGATTTAATCTTTTGTCTTTATGCATTGTCTTCATTCCTTGCATTACTGATTTAGATAAGAATGCACAGGGGGGGGGACAGTGGACGACACAACGCTTTTGTAGTTTAAGCAAGGGAAGACACTTGAACAAAAGTCTGGGCAATCATTGTCAGGGGACTGTAAAGAGACACCCCCCATTTGTAAAAGTTGGTTCCTCCCACTGAGCAAACAGCCCCAGGACATTGGTGGTAAACTGCTGGAGTGTCACCCATCCAGACAAAGTAGGTGATAAAACATACCGAAAATTCATATTCATTCAGAAGCAACATAAACTGAACAAGAGGTGAACATGTGTCCTTTATCTGCAAGTAATTTCCTCATTGTTAACTGAGGGAGTGGTGGGACAGTGACGTCACTTGTGCCACGTAAAAAATGAGCAAATCCTTCATAATTCAAAATGTCTCCTGGTACGACAGTGCGGCATGGTTCGGTCTTTATTGACAGTCTCGCTACAGTAAAAACTAAAGACAAAAACAAACCATCATTTAACTATTGCCGTTTTTGTGTTAAAAAAGTAAAGCGCTTATAAATGGCGGAAACTGAAACATGCTAATTACTTCCGATTAACATTACTCACATACTCATACTATTTAAATTACAACATAACTAGCTACGACATATGACAAATATGAAGGAAGGGAACTATTACGGTGAAGAATCAAACGCTTTATGTAAATATATAAAGAATTGCACTCCATTTCATCAGCATCCATTTTTTAACATCTGTTCATATTTGTGTGTTTAGATATACAAGGCAGATAAAGTCAGTCTTTCAGAGCTCGCCGGGGATGCTTAGCTCTAATTGCGTCTGCTTAGCTCTAATTGCGTCTGCTGTACCGGCGCCCGATCGCGATGACGCCCCAGCCTCAGCCCCCAGCGGGTCCCCCTGTCACCTTCGGCCATATCAAAACGCCCGTTCCGCCTCCCTCAATCAGCCGCCATGCCATTAGTAGAAGTATGTTAAGTCATGTCTGTCCCGATTGAACACCGCCCTTATTTGCAGCAAAGGGGGGGGGATACAAGTGTTTCCAGATGAGTGTAACCTTTACCGTTTTGTTATGAAACAGCTCGAACAGCATTGCTACTACAGATAAAGGGAGGCATATAAATGCAGTAAACCAGCTTTTGCTTTCGATAAATTTAAACCCGTGGACAAAAGTCAAGCTCCTTAATTGCGTCACTAGTCTCCGTTTCCCGCGTCCGACACGTTTTGGTTGCAGTGAAATTCACGATCTATCAAAGTAAAGGACGGGAAGCGTTACAGCCTGATTGTAATTTAGCGCATTGAGGAGCCCCATTCCTCATTATACCACTGTTAGATAAGAGCCCACTTAGCCTATGAATGGAACATGAGATGGGAAACAATGCACCACTGAAGTCCGCCAGGGAGAAATGGCTCCCATTACACGTCGTCTACGGTAATTGTGTTGCACCTTCGAACCCACAACAGGAAAAGTCCGCCGCCCCCCAAAAATAAATAAAACAAGACTGAATGGCAGGCAGGCAAACATGCACTACCACTAATTGGATAATTACCATCCTAGACACCAAAGGTTTTCTAAAATGCAAACATTATGAAGTCTTCCAGCAGTTAACATTTTACTTATTTTTAAATAGGGCACCCTGTTCGCCAGTGTTTGAAGGTACTCTTTACTGCCTCCTACTGATTAGGAGTTAGCATACCAGGCACATGACTAAGAAAAACATTCAGTTTGAACTCTTGTTCTGTTCCTCATTCAGCTAACAAGTTGTTGAGTGAGTGCCCATTATATCAGTGAATGAAAGTTTAAGTCATAAGTAAAATAATGGAATGAATCACCATTGTGCTGTTTAGGGCAATCGCATCCTGTTAACTTACTTTCAAATCTGACCGCAGAAGATTACATTGTGTATAATTGCTTGGGGAATACTGCCTCAAAATGGTACATTTAGTACCATGATCATTGCATGACTTGCTAACCCCGTTAGACCTAAACTTACATTTTGTATAAGCTGACATATTTTCATATAAAAAGTCGAGGCAGTTTATATATGATATGCTCTTGAGTAAAGTTCAGGTTTGCTTTTGGAGCTGGGGGGATTTCGGCTTTGGATTCCTGGCCTGTATCGAGGATCGTCATAGACAGACAGGCAAATGGCGCAGGGCCAGGACCGGCTGACACAAACCAAATAAACTCTGCTGAATTTCTACTGTAATAGGACTGTAATATCACAAGATTTTCTCAAAACCAATTTGATTCGCAATTTATTCTTGTAGACTAGGGTGCAGGGATGGGGGTTGAGTTCACAATGATTTATAAAATGGCTTATGAAATGTTAGGGGGATCGATTTCTCGGACTGGATTTAATTGCATTTGGGTTTGGACACGTTTAAAAACATATTGGTTTAAAGCAGCATTTTATTTTTCAAATCTGGATGGTCCCATGAAATACGGGATGACCCTGTAAAATCATATCAAACAAGGTTACTTCAGCCCCTTTTTAGTGGGGACCCTCTGGGCATTGGCTCTGGACCCTCCACGGAATTTATTTCTGGCTACGGGCCGGCTGGCGATGAACAAATGTATGATGTCATCGCTTGGTGGATGTGACACACTGGTTTGTGTCTCCCCACAGCATTACAGCCCCCCCAAAGGGGGCAGTCTGATAGATGTGGGCACAGGTGTGGAAGAAAAATGAGTACTATGCTTTTCTACCTTTTCTATCATTAATCAATATTGCATAATATAAAATTTGCACAATAAGTAATTAATAATGAAACTTATGTTACCATTAATGTCATAACTGATAATTGTAATTATATATAATTGTATAATTACTACTTCATGTTATGTTGCATTTAATCTGCTGAACAGAGAATATTAGCCTGCAGTTAACCCCTTTGATTAAGCTTATCGAAAGATATCGCAATTCATTGACTATGAAAATGTATGCGCCTGTTGTTCGTTGAACAGTTCACGAGATGCATGCAAGACTGCTGAGAGTCTGTTCCCCAAGGCTTTAGTAAAGGAAATAAAGTTAGTCAGACTCTTAAACTAAACGACTTCTGCCAAAGTCCTTCCACACAGGGATACTGTGGCCACCACTGCTGTCATCTGAGGCCAGTCGACAAAGCAATAAAGGGCGTCTCCCAAGCCTTTGACCAGCCCTGGACACATGGTCTGTTTGAGGCACGACCTGCGCATTTTAGAGCTCTTTTCATGTTAATGTCGGCTGGAGCTTCACATGCATCATCTTTTCAGGAGGAAATACTGAAGACCCCCCCCCATCCCCCAATCTCTTTCTCAAGCTGTGTGTTAAAATTTGGATAGTGTGAATTGGGACTTTTGCCATCTTGCTCGTTTGACATTGACTTCCTCCACCGGCCCCTGGATAATGCCCCCCCCCCTTTTGAGTCTGGCTCCTCCCAAGGTTTCTTCCTTCTAGGGTGCCACTGTCACCTCTAGCTTGTTCAATGGGGGGTTTTGGGGGCAGGGATGATGTAAACCGCTTTGAGACAATGTAAGGTTGTGAAAATGCACTACACAAATAAAACTGAATTGAAAAATTGAATTGAATTGACGTCGCTAAATCCTTTAGCACCTCGTTTACTTATCGGTCCGACCCCAAGACGATTACCTTTGCAGACAGATAAGTTTTTCATAGATATATTCAGAGGCCCCACTGGAAGTCCCCTTCCATTCATATTTTAATTCCTGCAAAATTCCCTGGTGTCCTTTGAATGAGAGGATGTCTTAATGAATGATTACACGAAACCTCTGTGCTTAGAAGCTTTAAACGTTGATTTGTGGGTCTTAAATGGCTAGGGCAAGTAAGAGTTACTCCTAGATAGCATATTCATTCATTCATTCATTCATCTATCAGACTCCTTAACTCAAACATTTAAAACTGTACAAACATTTACTGGTACTATTTGCAACTATTGATACTACAGTACTTTCCCAATCTGCAGGACTGGCCCTTGCACCACCCACCCACACTATACATATACAGGCATTCCCTTATTTACTTATGCGAGTTGAACTCCTAGGCATTAATGCAAAATGTAATGTTGTTTCAGGAATGCATGGTAGACCTGGGGGACAGTGTGTGGCTCAGTGAGCTAAACCTCTAGGCTCCGCACGTCTGCGGGTCCTGTAGCCCTTAGCGGTCCTTAACTGCTGTTAAGCTGCTATAGGTGGCTGTCCTTGTCCTTGCCTACAGAGAGCATGTTGGGAGAGCCCGAATGTATAGGTAGGATGATTATTCTAGCTTCAAAGACTGACGTTGGGGGTATAGCTCAGTGGTAGAGCATTTGACTGCAGATCAAGAGGTCCCCGGTTCAAATCCGGGTGCCCCCTTAATTTTCTTTTAAAATTTTTCATAAAAATTAATGAACAACGCAGCTCAAGATAAGGTTGTGTGCGGCATCTCAGATACGCTCTTCGTCCTCAATTAAAGCATGTCGAGTTAATTAAATGAGTTCCCTTTCCACTGTTTAGTTATTTACGGAATGTCAAAGAATTACACAATCGGACTGAATTAATCGCAGCTGGACCAGAAGGTTAACAATGAAGGCCATGTGAGTGAATCCTCACAATGAGCCTCAGGTCCTGACAGTGCATGGCCTCCAATTCCGGCTGATAGAGATTAAAAAGGTTTTTGAAGACTAGCAGCTCTGGGTGAGGTGCAGCTATTCTGACCGTGGGATAAAATTAATATTTACTCATGGTGTTCGACTGGAGGGGAGGGAGATGGGCTTCTGTGAAGGGAGACTGGAACCAATCAGAAGGGGAAATGAATGCGTGTGAGTCAGTGTGTGTGAGCGTGACGGTGGGTTATGTACACGTATATATTATATTGTGGGGACCAAATGTCCCCATGATGTGATAAAAACCTGTTATTTTGATGTTGTGGGAACCATTTGCTCGCTCCGCACGAGGGCAAATTCAATTGCAATTGCAATCAAAAACTAAAAATGCCAAAAGTCTTGTTTTGGTTACTAATGGTTAAATTTACTATCTTAGGCATCAACGATTTTTTAAAATACAGGTGTGATGAAGCGCTCTAGCAGTTTATATTTTATTGTTTTGTAGACAGGGTTCCTTTTGTATCAGGGTTTGAGGGTACTCTCTACTGCCTCCTGCTGACTGTGAATGGGTTGAGGTTGTCATAGTTGGGCTTAGGGTTACGCCCATAGAAATCAAAGGACGGTTTCCACAAAAAATAGGAATACAAACGTGTGTGTGTGTGTGTCTGTGTTTGAGGACATTGAGCCGAATCTGATATTTTAGCGGTGGCTCTGAATGTGTAGCCAAATGCACTCTCTGCTTCTCCATAGAGCAGGCTCTACCACCCAATGGCAATTTGTAACCAGGATTCAAAACTACATATGCAATTTTACTCCCTTAGATTTAGATGGAGTTCGGGAAAAGATGGATTGGATTGTCTTTAAAAAAACACACACACACACACACACACACACACACACACACACACACAAAAAAATATCTCTGCTGCAGGGATGAGAGGCTGTGGTAAAAGAAAGCCAATGTATAGATTCCAGTCAGGCTAGAGAAGAAAACGTGGCCTATTATTGATCATTGCTAAATCCGTAACAGCGCGGGCGGATTTTAGCATGTGCGTCCCGCTTTGCTTCTGCCAACCTGAAGGCTTGTATGTCGGGCCAAAGACAGAAACTGCTTTAACGTGTAAACAACTACAGAGAGGCTATGACCTGACCACAGGAAGCAAGGCAGTCTAAACTATTCCATTGCTGGCTTCTAAACCTACAGAGTGCACAAAAGAGGTCTTTGTATCCCCAGCAGGGAAACAAATGATTTTAAGTGATAAATATCCGATACTGTTTTGCCTCCTACGGTATCGCTGTACTTTCTGTGTTTTGCCCCCTTGTTTCATGTCACCAATTCACGTTTTGGTCGTTCTGCTTCAGTGGTATTCAACCTCTTTTACAATGAAAGCTACTTATTCAAAGAAAATAATCTGGGAAACCAAGTTTGGAAGACATATATATCCCCCTTGATGCATTTCGCCACCTGGGGGGAGGAGAGAAGGGGGTCCCCTCTGTAGTTTTTGCTTACAGGAGAAGGGAGGCCAGCATGGGTGGAATTTGGGTGAAGGTGGAGGGGCGAACAACCCCAGACCTCACACTCTAGGGGACCCCTTGCTGAATTTAGTAAAAAAAAAAAACACATATGTTAAATGTTCACTACAAACCATTTACGTAACAATTTTGGTTCAAATATTATACTCTATAATAGTGGTGGCATGGTAGCGCTGTTGCCTCACTCCTCTGGGACCCGGGTTCGAGTCTCCACCATGGCTCCATGTGTGCGGAGTTTGCATGGTCTTCCTGTGTCATTGTGGGGTTTCCCTCCACAGTCCCATGCTGAGGCTGATGTGGAGTTACCACATTGTCCCTAGGTGTGCATGTGTGAATGTGCCCTGTGATTGGTTGGCGCCACATCCTTGCTTGTTCCCTGCCTCGCACCCATAGCTTGTGGGATATGCTCCAGGAGCCCTGCAACCCTGAATAGGACAAGAAGTTACAGAAAATGGATAGATATTATAATCTATAAAAATATTGCCCCCAGTCAGCAAATTTTACCAGTAGCACTCCCACCTTCACCCTGTTCGATACGATTTTCCCCTGGCACCTATTATTGACATTTCATATTTTTAAATTCCCTCTCTTTTCTATTTTGGCTCCAAAAATAGCTGAAATGGTCCACTGCAAGACTCGCAGAAGTTAGTCCTCCCCTGAGGGCCGAGAGGGTGCTGCGATTGACTCAGATTGTCTTGCACCCATGAATTGAGATTGACCAGTAAGTGACCAGTGCTCTGCGTAAATACAGATGCCTGGGTTCCGCTGTTTGTTGACAGCACTTACCTGCACTAATATTCTCGAATGAGGAGGCACACTTTGCGAAATTAAGCTGCTATGCACTGGGCCGATGGGATGAGGCCTAGCTGCTCACAAACCACAAAAGCTTTCTTTTACATCGTATACACCTTTCTCTGCCCATGAATCTGTCTCCAATATCCTTTCCTTTTGTGTTTTGGGGTGTTTTCTGGGGTTGCAAAAAACAGGACATACATCTTTTTCAGACTTTTCATTCTGCTATTTGCTTTTACTAGGAAGATCCCACTGGGAACAGTAAGAAAGGCTGATAGCACTCCAGGCAGAAATGTTGGCTTCTTTTTACTTAATTGTTACTCATGCATCTGTTTCTCATTTCAATACATACACAAAACATTTAAGAAATGCTTTTTGCAAGATGCAAGAAGTTTGATTATTTTTAAAGCGTGCAAGAAATTCTCAAGTTGTGCAAAGATTTTGATCTCTGAAGTTGACACACCTGCTTCAGAAATCCGAAGCCTTTTTTTATATTGATAGAACAGATAAGTTCAGAATTTATGGTTTAGAATGGAAAATGGGATGTTAATCTTACTGACTGGCTTAGAGCTTCTTCCAAGACACTGATGCATGATGCAAGATTTCACTTTTGGGACCAAGCGAAGACGACAGATCTGGTGGAGATGACGACATGCAGACGTCTACTGCTTTTGAAAGACGGGGGACATGAAAGAAGTAACATATCTGAGGAAAGTTTCGGCAGAATATCCTTACAAAGAAAAATCTGAACATTATTCAAAGAAGCCCAACTAAGCCAGTAACATAAACTACAAGGATGGAAAATGCTCTAACATTTCCTTTGTCATCCACTAGATTAACTGAAACTGAACTCTCAATCTTTTCACATTATGGTGTCTTAATGCTGTTTCTTTATGGAGTGCACTGAGAGGCACTTAAATGCTGTACCAAACAAATCTGAAAAGTACTGCAGACAGTTTTTACTGTAATTATGTATATTAGCAGGTCTTCGCTTTGAAAAGCAAGGATTGCTTGGATTTGGGCTGGTGACCATCTGACCTATAGTCAAAAACCACTAAGCTATAGGTCACAGTTTATGCACCAAATGCACCAGCAATAATCACCGTCATGCACAATCATAGTGCTGCAGGGCCAGTCAATCCGGTAGGCCACACAGGTGACCACCTAGGATGCCAGCTTCTGAAATTAGCTTTCTTGCACCCCTATAAGTACTTGCGCCCCCTACAGTGCTGGCACAGAACAGCTATACCATGTGGAGTACCAACTTGCCAGCCATTTTCACTGTTTGGACAAAGTTTTGGGCAGAGGGCGCTACGCTAATGCAATCTGGAATTACCGGGAATATATGGGAATTAATGGAAAATTCCCAGAAATTTGCAACCATACACACGACAAATTGTGAAAGGCCACAATCACAGTACCAACTACTGAAATAAATATTTCTCTGCGGATGCAAAAGGTGTAGAAAATCGAAGCAGTATGAAAAGTCTTAGCGCAGACCGCCTGCCATGTGAATAAATACAGACTACAAACTTGTCCGAATAAATGATGCGAAAGTAAGAAACTGCCTGGAATTGCCCTGTGGCATAATAAAGCTGAAGAACAATGAAGAATAGTGAGAGTCAGTTCTTTTGGCAGCTCCAGACGATGTTTCAAACAAACCCATATCCCTTGTAGGCACGTAACTCAACGTCTGTTCATAAGCTGTCGCTAAAAAGCTGCATTTTAGCATTCTGCTGAGGAATGACACGACCATCCCACACACGAATGCACCCAGACTTCCTTTCCTTGTCCACAACGTTAGTAACCGCAATCCGTTTGCTGAATTATTTGGCGTTATTTTTCAGTTCTTGTCTCTTTCTCAATCGTCCTCCGTGGTCCGAATTCTAATCGTTTCCTGGTAAAGCTCCAGGCCCAAACTGAAAAACACCAGGGAATGTGGGCCACAGGAGGAAATGTCGGACATCTGTGTTGGGCAACGAAGGAAGGTGGGATCGTCACAGACGGCACCTCACTTTGGGCTTCATTCCGAGACGTTTTCTACACAATGATCGGTGCTGACTCTGGGCCAGGGGCTCTTCACACACCCTTCAAAACAGAAGTTCAGTGTCCCATTAGCCAGCGCTACACAGCCACCCTTTATACGGGCATTCCCAGGGCTAAGAATATCCCACTTACGCACAACTTACGCACAACTTATGCACAACTTACGCACAACTCGCCATAAAGTCCATTATATAAAAAATTTGGGTTAAACACAATGGTTTGTAATAATGAACGAACACACTGCTTTGTAAAGCTCATGAAAATAGTGCCAAGCTTCAATGCTGCGAGTAATCAGTGAGTTCCTTGACTCAATGAGCAGTATTGTACTGTATATCGTAAGTGTTACTACTGTATAATTATTATTATTATGTACTGTATTATTTTTTTCCAACTTACCCACAAACTTGACTCAGGGAAAGGATCTCATTCATAACCTGGGGACTCCCTGTACCAGGAGACTTGAATATGACTTTGCTGCATGCAGTATTGTGGACAACATCACGGAGAAAAGGTCACCAGCTATCTACGATGCAGAATCTTTCACAGCCCCCCTTAAAACTAGTATGGCATGTAGATTCCATCTGATGTTGTTAAAATCCATTCAACAGCTTATCTCCATGGACCAAATAATCTTCTTCTCAGACCATCAGATGCCTGGAGGCAAGTATCTCAGGAAACGAAAGATCCTAAAAAAATAGTATGATACTTTGTTGACAAAAAAACCCATTTCGTGCCTGATAGGGTCCCAGGAAAACAAGTATCCATGGCTAGTAGCTAAATAAATTCAGCTGGAATATGAAAATGTCCCAATTGAAAATACGTGAGTATCTCCTTAACATCTCAGGAGCCCAGCAGCTTTACATTGAATTATCCTGGTCTCATTGTGCTCATTTTTGAATATTTCTCAAGTACAGTGAGTTCCGTTCTAGGTTCTTGATGGATCTCCTTGTACTCCTCAGTTTCAAAACAACCCGTCACAGTTTATATTAAATTACCCCAATGTCCTCCTCTCCACTGCGACTACAAAACAGTAGGGTTCCTTGGGTAAATATTTTGCTTTGACTCTGAACCACCCCTTAGCTACCACTAACCACTTCAAACAGCGACACATGGTGGTCGTTCGTCATTGGTTATGCTCTTAGGACGGGATCAACCTGTTCCGACATTATCCCTTGAATGGAAACAACTGTAATTTCTTTTTATCATTTTTGTGCCGCAGTGCCTAATTATCTCAGGTCCGTGTTCCGACATCATTAAACCCCTAACGACAGTTTCAATGACTGTCTGCCGCACATTGTGGATATTGGTTGTTATTTGTTTCAAACTTGAGATTCTATTACATTTCGTTATCTGCTTTGGTTGCCATATCTTGTCAGTTGGGGCATCTGTGTGCTTTAGTATGTGATGTTCTGTGGGGACTTTGAGGGTTTATACTGGTGAGGCATTTGTTGACCAACTGTAGTTTATTTACACGCCCACATGACTCCCTGCAGGATTGCAAGTGCTGTGAGCTGCAAGGCCCGGTTTTAGCGGACGCATGCCGATGCCAGAGACTTGATTCACTGTGATTGTTTTTAAACTGCCGTTTCCCAATTCCGGCGACTTGTGCAAGAATGCAAAGTTTAGGCAGTTGCAACATACTCTTTACTTAACGGACCTTTTCGAAACTCAGGGTGTGAGTGAGTGAGTGGAAGAGCGAGGATTAGTCTATCCGCTTCTCCCTTACAGTCCAAAACCGGGCATTAACTAGAAAGTGATGTTAACAAAAACATTAGCGTTACTATTATCCAAATACCATCACATAAAATTACACAATGTACAAATGTTAAATAGGATCTATGCATATTTGTTAAATGAAAAGTGGTCTCACTATCTCAGTCTTTGGGCATCTTCAAAAAGCATCACATCTTAATTTAAAAATATTTCACAGCTAGTTATAGTCCTATATTGTTACGGATTGCAGAATGCAAACACAAAAGGCTTTCCTTTTCAAACTGAAAAACAGTTGGACTTAATACTTCAATATTTCACTCTTCCGATCTTAATATTCTGGAACCTCGAAGTCGGGCTCAGATAACTGAAATCTCTTTATTTAATTTCCACTAGGGGGCAGAAGCTCTCTGCCCTGATGACGCTCATTCATTTTCCCCCCCTCTTTTCTCTATGTTTGAATTCTAATTCTTTTCACATTTACAATAAATGGAAGAAATCCCATATGTGCACAAGCCCCATTATGCATAACGTGTCTATTTTTACGGAGTGACGGGATCTAACCCAGTTTAGGTTCCATACGGTTCTGTGAAGGAACAATAGCAGTGGAACAACAAAAGACAGCAAAGGGACCAAACAAGTGAAGCAAAACCAGGGATAATAGAGAAACGAGGAACCACAAGAGGGATGGAGAAGGCAGAGAGAGAGAAAGACAACACTTTTATCTTCCTAACTGCAACGCCTCACCATTTATTCCCCGAGTCCTGTATCACCATGGGAACAGCAGTGCAGCAGTGAAGGGGAGAGAGAGAGTGAGAGAGAGAGGAGGAGGAGAGAGAGAGAGAGAAAAGGACACATGAACGTGTGGGACCTGGAGGAGAAGCGAAGGAGGAGAAGGAGAAGGAGAAGGATGCTGTCAAACATGAGCACTGGCACCTTGTTGTCGATCTGCTTTATCCTGGCAGAGCTGGGGGGAACTTGGGCTCAGGAAGGAACAGGTAAGCACCCCCTCCCTCTCTTTCTCCTCCTGCACCCCAGGAGAAGCCCAGAATCAGCTTTGCCTGTCCCTAGCCAAGTCCTGCTGGATCTCACCTAGCGCTAATCCTGCTGCTCACCATTGAACGCCCCACAGAGGAACTGGGACTCATTTTTTTCTGAGATCCATCTGACAGGTGGATTAGTGCACCGTAGAGCCTTATTGGGGTAGTTTGAGTAGTTCGGTAGACCATTTTGGGGGTTTCGGTGCTCCAGTCCACCTGCGGAGCCTACCGTGGAGATGCTGAACAGCGTAGGAGAGATGACATGTTCAAGTTCATTCACAGACCCCCGCGGCTCTCGCAGCACCGGTATCCGGGTACAGTTACGCCACGTGTGTTTTAAATCAGCGCCTGGTCCGACCAGATGCCGACCCCGATGATGCGGGAGTGTTTAATCGCACCCCCCCAGGAATAAAGCCAGCCCTGATGGGCTACGCCATTCACGAGTCGACCTACTCGGCTCTAGTCCTGAGGAAGATGTTGCATGCGGCGGCACACTGGTGCGTTTTCGGGGGGGCTGGGGGGCAGGTGTTAACAGGACATGCGAAAGCGTGATCTCCACTTTGTTGCTGTTGTCAGTGGCCCTCTGCGTTGAGAATTGCGGTTTTGTTTTGGAACGGGGGGGAGGTTAGACACTCGCCCTCCGGCGAGTAGACTGATGAATCGATTGCGACAAAATCCACTGCAGGACTGCACTGTTGCTTCTGGGGTGAGTGGCTTGCCGGATAACCGAGGAAGAATTTGTCATTTTCACTGTCGGTGGGAAGCGCAGGACAGAGATGTGGGGCTGAGCTGGCTCTAGAAAGCGAAAGTGCACGCTTTGTGTGTAAGTGTATCTGTGCATAGATCTGCTTTTTGCTTGTTTATGTTGGCGTTCTGGTAATTGCACAGGGTACTGTGTATTTTTAAAATACCGCAGCTGTGTGTGTGTGTGTGTGTGTGTGTGTGTGTGTGTTTGTAATTATTACATTGTGCAAACCAGATTTCCCCACAATGTGGTACAAACTTGTAACTTTTTATCTTGTGAGGGCAATTTTTTTGGTCCCCACAAGGATAATCTCAGTTTCATGAAAATCTGTTAATGCAATCAAAAAACAGAAGCTGCCAAAACTCTTCTCTATTGTTTGGTTGCTTATCGTTAAGGTTTGGGCTAGGAAGGAGTTGAAGTTGTCATAGTTGGGATTAGGGTGATGCTCATAGAAATGAATGGAGATTCCCCACGAAGATATGAATGCTAATGTGTGTGTGTGTCTGCTTGTCTGTATTTTTTATGCTCACGTGCATAAGATCTTGACAAGTTTGAGTGCATAAGCATGTTTTTTTCTCATTACTTTCAACAGGGTAGATTTTGGCTGCCAGGTATTTAGTAACAAACTACCGCACTCCATCATCCCCGCCATGCAAAGCACAATCTTATGTTGTTCTTTTTTACCCGCTTGCAACTGTCTTGCATTCCTGCACCTCCACCTGCTATTGCATGCAGCCTGACGCCCATTGGCGTGGATGCAGAACGTGTGGCAAGTAACGCAATCTGTTTCTGCAGCACGCTTCGCACCATCCAAGAAACACGAAGTACAAGTGGTCAAAGCAGTGCGGTTAGGGTTAGACACTCGTAAAGCACTAATCATGTCTGACCATGGGCCACAATTTTTCTTTTTCAAAGCTGGTTGATTATAACAATGCGCAACTTGATGCCAATTTCTGTCTTACTTTTCTGTCTGAGCTGAGGAAAATTTTGTCTGCAATTGAACTGGAGATACAAAAATTACACGACAGACATGCTAATCTCCCCTCTGGGGTTAGTTTGTTTGTTGAAAGTCTTCTTTGGGGTCCTGGGTAGAGACCAGGCCCATATTCTGTCCTCCAAACTATAATCTTTGGTCTCTGCTGCGGAGGAATGACAATGGATAGTCCTGCGCAGTACAGAGCAAATTAGTTGGCCGAACAGATATAATCTGAGGCCAGGAGGAAGACACAAAATCAAGCCTCAAGTCAAAATTCAGGTCTGGCCTACAGAAGAGACACATGTTCCTCTGTTGAAAAAGATCGGCCGTTATATAAAGCCACTCATTAGCTTAAATACGGCTGTTTTAATCCTTGACTAGCTGCTCTTCTTGTGGTTGGATGGTTCAGATCAGATGGGACCACAATGATTCTCACAGACCACAGGCTTTTGGGTACTCACATATCCTTGGCATCCATCTCTTCTGACTCGCACCCAGTCCCCCCCCCCCCCCCCCCCCCCACACACACACACACACACACCTGAATTTCTAGTGTTTTCTTAGTCGCTCAGAAACAGTAGAAATCCTCAGCTAATGCAGTAGTGATGGAAGAAGCTTGTTTTTGAAGCACATGGTGGGTGACATTGCGTGCTGCCACCCACGGTCTGTGTTAATCCTCCACCCCGTTGGTTATTTTATTGGTTCCAGTCCCAACCTCTGGAGGTTTCAAAGCCATATTTCTCCCATAATGAGTTCCTGACTCTGCTACAGGGAAAACCCACTAATACTGACACCTATTATTTTTTTCTTGGCTTCCCGGGACAGGTGGTCTTCATTTAATCGAGGTCTTGTTGGTGAGTTATTTCACGGCCCTTTCTTGCGAAGGCCGATTTGTGCGGCGGTTCATTACTGAGTTACGGGAAAGAACACGGTGAATCATGGAACAGTCCAGAATCAATAAGTCTGAACGCGACAGCCCCTTGAGATTAGTGTAATCAATTATTTCACTGGATGCTCACTCTACATCTTTATCTAGCATTTCTATTTGAGCACCAAGGTGACTTATGTCTGTTTGAGGGGGGCTTTAGGAGATCAGTTATGGGCAGATGGAAGCCTTGTGCCCTGTTCTGCCTGAAATAGTCTCCAGTTTCCCTGTGAACCTGACCAAGATGGTTAGAAGATGGATTGATGGATGGATGTACCTATGGAGAATCAATGTGTTGTGTTGGAGCAGACTTAAGCATAAGCGCCTGTGATGGAGCAGAGCTTGTTGAAGATGGAGAGCCTGCTGGTGAAGTAATGCAAGGTGAGGGAGGTGGGCCTTGTAAAAGATGTGGGCGAGGTCTGCAGGTAAGCAGCAGGATCTGATGAAGGAGAAAGTTCAGGTGATCTAGGTGGGCCTGGTGCTGGAGAACGAGAGCCTGTTGCAATAATGGAGGTGATTGCAACAATGCAGAAAAACTAAGATGATCTGGACATGGTGCAAATGAATTCTGAGGAAGGAAATGAGGTTTAGCAGCATATCAAGCATTAGGAGAGTGGAGCACACCAAGACCGGTAGCAGCACTGTCCATCTTCTAAAGGGCGTGTCTGCTTAGCAGGTGGCCAGATTTTGACGGTTCTTGTGGTGTAATGGTAACCAGCATAGGGTTACCTAGACTTAAGACTCAGCTCTTTTCCACCATGCAAAATGGGATTCACGCCAACTAAGTTTGAACTACACATTCGGGCATGGACTGAGAAATTCGGAACAGAACTGTTTATCGTAATACAATATATAAAAAAAAACTGCAATCGTCTGTTTAAAATAAGCATCTATTTGGCTAATCAACCATTGGCCGTTGGGAGACAAAGAGCAATAATGAACATAGACTGGTGTCCTCACTGTAGTGACCTCATTGCCCAGACATTAACTAATAAAATATAACCTTCAAATTTTTTAAAAGAAGTGTCAGACGCTCCAGATTTATAGGGAGGAACACGCCTGACCCCCCCCCCCCCCTTGCCCCGATGCCAAATAGCTGCTCCGTGGAGAAGGAATGTTAGAGGCAGCTTGAGGAACATGAACATGGCCCATCGCTCGCTGCTCGCACTCACAGGCCTCCTGTCAGTAATAATCCCACATAACTTCCACATTAACACGTATCACAGATGACAGCGGGTTTGCACAGGGGTATCGCGGGGATTCGGCCCAGCGCTGTCATCTCCCCAGTCGCTGTCATCGTTGTCAAACACAAAGTCATCTTTTCCATCCCATCGAGCATCGTGGCATCCCCATGACTTATATTTTGAGTTATGTCTTTAATTTGGATAAATGATTTTCCGTGTTTGTTTTTTTTTGGTTTTAACTAGGGCCACAATGAGGTATAAAGGCTCATTTAAGGAATCATATTTATGACCAGAGTCTATTGGCAGCACATTACAAGGCAGACATTTCCTTAGCGGGGGGGGGGGGGTGGGTGGGATATACAGCCTGCAAATACAACATGTAAGCTATCCTGGGTAAAAACACAAAAGTTTTCATAGTAAGTTTTGCATCTTTCAGGCTTGAAGCCAACTCTGGTAATGCACCAAAAAAATGGGTCTTTTTGGGGATTTAAACTGACAACCTTTTAGTTATAAAGTGAGAGACTGTACCACTGTGCCATCCATAACCTGCCCGTCACATTGCCGCACGCTTTGACTTTGATCCGGACAGATATCCCTAGACCAAAGCACTGTCTACAAAGCCTGCTTAACATTCTGCAAGGATTGTAATGACTATGAGCTGCGTACATCATTTAGAGTGAGCAGCTTTTCAGATGGCTCTGCTCAGTCCTTCTGTCAGTGGTTGTTTTGTATAAAGTTCCGCGTGTGGCTGTACGTTAGCATTTTCGCCCAGCCCCATTGGAACATCTGCTTTTATTTACCATGCGCAGCTGAAAGTTCTGCTCCAAACAACACAAATTCGGCCGCCTGATGAAAGTTTATTTCATTAATGACACGCCTAAATTTGATCACCCCCCCCCTGCTCCACCCTCAAATTCCTCGTAGATTCTCCAGCTGGGTTTAGGATGATCAATAATCCCGATCGCTGTGGAAGAAAATCCCTTTAGTTCTGCTGTTACACAACATAATCCAATCAGGGCAAATTTTCTGTTTCGTTTCGAACTACGGAAGAATTGTCAAATGCCCAAATATTTGTAACTAAGAATGCTTCATCCAGAGTATAACAGTCAGCAATCAGGTGTTTGAAACTAGATCACTAATGTTGCTTGAATGAATATATATATATAGATATTCTTAGACTTCAGAGTTCAGCATTCGGTTACATATGTCCCTGTGAGTTATGAAAAAGGTTGTGTGGATACAGAAGAAATTAATAACCATAATGGTAATAGACCCATTGTGTGTCCCTAGCCCCCTCAGAACGGACACTGTTAGCCAGTATCCCAGCAACATCTTCACTGACTCCTTGAACCATTTAACGCGTACTAGTTGTCATGACAATAAAACATAATAGATGTTCTCGCAGAAAATATGAGCGACAAAAAAAGATGGGTCGCGCTTCCTGAGCTCAGACCGCAGCGTTTTATGGGCTGGCCCGGTGCCAGGACGCCTCTGTCTTTCGAACTCGACACTGCGTTGGCATTTTAAAAATATATAAATAAAGGCTGGTTTCAAAGGAAATTGAAACTGGCACAGCGTGCCCCTCCGCCCTCGGCTTCGAACCTGCCGACTGCCCCCATACTCTGCCCTGTTTGCAGATACACGCAATCGCTGTCGGCCATATGTCACCACCTTCTGATCCCTAGCCTGCACCACCCACCATGCTCCGGAGTAACGTCTTTGGTCCGCGGAGTTTGTGAAAGTCAGTGATCAAACCAAGGATCTGGATAATTCAGGCGTTTCGGCGCTAAACCACAAAATCATGCGGGAGACTATTCGGAGCCTGTGATTTATAATTGCTCGATCAATCAGCTGACAGGACAATCGGCTAATAGACTGCTGCAAGAGAGCTGCGCCAAGCGGTCAATGAACTCAAGCCAATACAAATCAGCCAATCACATGTCAGCCTGGCAAAAAAAGTACTCTGAGGCAGAGTCAGTACAGGTTCAGAATTAAGTGTCCTCAACATGCTACATTTTCAAAATGCCAGCAGAACATGACTGCAGGGAATCAGTGAGATTAGGCTTTTGCTTTATTTGGAAGATGTTGTGTAGCTCTTGCTCTCATACTGCTTAAATATGCACCTGGGTATTCGTTGGAAGCTCAGCCTATATATGTGTAAGTTGACTCCTTGACAGCATGTATGTTTGGATGTGATATCTGCCTCACTTGTACGTCGCTTTGCACAAAAGCGTCTGCTAAACAAAAATAAACTAAAATGTAAATGAGATGCAGCCGAGTTTTAGAAACCTTACAGTCGGGGACTCAACACACCCCAGAGAGAGGGGGTCCTGAGATGTTACAATCGCTGGCCCTCATGGGAAGATGTTGGGATGGCTGAGTTAAGTTAGCGGTGAGACACATAACTGTCGAAACATGCAAAGCTCTCCTCTGCATATGAATAAGCACATTTTCACAAGCCCCAATTCATTAGTTTCATCTGACTTATAAATCTGAGGCCCTGAGCTACGTTACTCAGTCGGACGATTGTCTTTGCAGCGGCGGTCTAATACATTTTACTCTGTTTACTTCCTTTTGGGTGCCAGTGACGGCAGTAGAAGGCACCTGGCTTTAATGCGAGATGCAGGGATTGCAAAACTGCTTCAGACATGCATCTTACGGCATGTCTTCTTGTGGTTTTGGGTGTACTCCTTCCTAAACTTAAACTTTTAAAAGTAAATGTGCCCTTTTAATAGCAAAATTGGGCTTAGTTGTGGGAGTGGCAGTTGTGTTCCATCACTTAGCTGACGTCATTTACATTGGGGGCTGTGTGTTTGGGTTAGGAGTCTGTGCTCATGTTCAGAAGGTTTCTGGTCCAAATGTCATGGCTGGCAGAGTAATTATTGTTGTACCTTTCAATAAAGCCATTAACCAGATAAACTGGCTCTAATGGTACTGGATAAATGGCTGACCTTGCTCTCTGACCCCAAGCGTCGTTCTCATTTGTCAGGTGTCTCATGGTGAGCAAGAAAGGATGCGCAAAAACCAAAGAATTCCTACATACCAACATTCATTCTGCACTCATACTGTATGTACAAATGGCATATAAAGGAATCATTAATTAGCAGACATTTTCGTGGGCTTATTTAAGCTTCATTACGGTAATAGTGTGACATTAGTAATCTCAGCCTTGAGCCAATAACCCTTCAGTTGGCAATTCCACATCCTTCATGAACGTGTCACCTGCTGTCCCACTAAGGTCCTTTATAACCCACCTTTGGTGTACAATCTACCCCAGATTTGCTAAAAGGCAACCAGGAGAGCACCAACGCCATGGCCATGGGCTGCAGCAGGGTGGAGGTGATTTCCTTGAATCTTTCACATAAAAAAAATTACATGATATCCTGGACCAAGTCTGCTGATTAAATACAATGTGCCAGAGAGATTAAGTCAGCAGAAAGTCATCCAAGAGGCAAGACCAGAAAGATACGCTGATACATCTGAGTTTGTAACAGTACATGGGAACTTAACATACTGTGTGGCAGGAGCCAATGAGAAAACCAGTTAGCTAACCGCTAAGACTTTCGTTAAACCTAATAGATGGAAGGGGAAATGAGTATGGGAGTGACCCGTGCTGTAGAGCAGGGCCCAACCAGGGAACCTCCTGATGCTGACACTCTCCATGATGTCTTTGGCCAGTACAGACTGCAGTTTCCAGTTACCTCAAAACCTTATTGCAAACGTGCCCAGGTCCACTTGGCCACTGCGTTTGAGGTGGTAGACTTTCACCCTCATTGCGTCATGCGACAGCCTTTGTGGTGGTGTTCTGGTGCCAGCCTTGACCTTGTTAGCCCCAGAAGGGCTTGTCCCTCACAACCAATGCTCACTGCAAAAAAAAAATTGGTTCAGAGTCATTCTAGGACAACTCGCTATATTTAAACACAACTCTTTTCATTTCTAAAATGCTCGCGTGCTCGAAGGTAGTCGCAAGCACGCATGACCCTCTTTTCCTATCCTTAATTTCCAGTTTGGTTCTTTGTTTGTGATTTACTTCCTGTCTAGCCCATCCATAGACCGCCTTGCCAGACATGACGCGTGGCAAACAAGTCACTCTGGAGTGAGGTTTATATATATCATTTATGATTAGCATGTGGGCTAGCAGCTGGACACTGCAGTGACCCCACGACAGAGTAGATGTTGCCCAAATGGCGCATTCCATGCTGGCCACTCCACATTTTTTATTCGCTTTCTCCGCCTCCAGTTCCAGTCTATTTATGCAGCTGACGCCCTCTCTCCTGCCCACTTATAGAACTTTTAGAGTCTGTTTACCACAGCCGAAATTCAAAAGTCTCAGGAAAACAGTGGTGAAGAACTGGGAAGGACACCCACACCCAACAGGTGACCGCTGTACGTCTAGCTCATTTTCCGGTGCCTCTTGTTTAGTCATCATTATTTCTGCTTCTCCTTGTGTTGGGGAGATGCTCATTCCTTCCCTTATCCTCCCTCCAAAGTCTTCCTTGCTGTGCAGCTCGAGGAGTGAAAAGCAGCAGCAGAAGGGTGAACGGACAAACATTTGGTTTAGAAATTACTTTACTGGGTCCCTCCCAGTCTCAGTGATTTTTCTAAGCCTCCATATTAAGACCTTTCTAAGTCTTCCTCTGGAAGAAAAACCAGGCAACTAATTTCTATTGTTACAGAAAGCAGTTCCTGTTCATTTGGAACGGAACAGCGAGTCTATAAATCTACAAGCTTTGTCATCTGACACATCATCCACTCTTCAGCTAAATCTTTCACCCCTTTGTTTCTCCCCCACTCTACAGGCACCCAATTAGTATCTTAACTGCTATATCCCCTTGTGTCTTTGATTACATCAACGTTTCTCATTATTCTCCTGACCTGTTGCCCACTAAGGGTGCATTTTACAGTTAGATAACCAAATTAGTTGGTTCATTTCCATAGATATGCTGAAGATAATAAACTATTGTTGCCAACAGTCTTGTCGACGTGATTATGATAGCTATCGGGGTAAGGAGGGCTACCCGCTCTGTGAAATCATATCTGAAATACTCCTTAAGAGACGAAACCTCAAACATCTGGGCCTACTCTCACATCAGGTCAGATCATGTAGTAATAAAGATCAAAATCTACTTATAAACATGGTTTATATTACTTGAATGTAATACATGGGTCAGTTTATACAAGGGATGCATTTTGCAGGCACGAACATGAACATGTACATATGTCCAGTTTATGTTAATACTGCAACTCAAACAGCAAAGCTGCAACACTACTGGTTACTGCGTAGTGACATCAACCCCCTCCTATTTCCATTTTGCTGTGCCTCTTCAGCCTGGCTGTACTCCAACCCTGATAGTGACTTACGATAGTGAATACAGATTAACACCAGCTGCTTTGGGAAATCATGAAGGACACACAGGCCCATAGCCAAGCTCACTCTCCCTTGGTTTCCTGTGTAACTTTCAAACCACTACAGTCTTGCAAAGGTAACACCAGTCTCAATAATCAAGTGACACCCATCACATTTAAGAATGACACAGAACTCAGGCTTGAATATCCTCCATCGCAGTACATCTACTTGACCCAGAGACTCATTTGAACTTAATGTAGCAAAACTAACAAGCTGCCTTTCACTCACTTAACAGCTTTTCATACCCCCGCCCCATGCTGTATTCCTATGTAACTAAAACCAAACAGGCTTTTTGCATCCTGGAATTGTCTCCGCCAGTTCTTTTCATCCTTAATCATTTCAAAGAACCACACTTTAGTCTAAAACTCCATTTCATTAATCTAAAACAAGGATATGGCTGGTCCAAGTGGTCAGCAAATCTCAGGGGGACATTTTGTTTCCACTCCTGAAGAAAAACGTTCATTTCAATAATCCTCATTCTACCTACCATGTCAGCAGCTGACAGCGCTCAACTGCAGCTACAAAACGCACACTGTCATGTCGAAATTGTAACGCTTACCGATGCATTTCACAATCTAAATGGAAGTCTGGAGTCAAGCTTGTGTTGAAAAGCGTTTTTTTTTTTTTAACTATGGACACCTCATGTTTCCTCGGAGCCTTCTCTGCAGACTAGCGGTCTCAGTCGTTCGCAGTTCATGGCTTTAAAACATAACAGGGCTAGTCTCTGCAAACCAGCATTTTCTCAAAATGCCCATTGTCTGCTTGTTTACTCGCCCCATTTCCGTGAACCACAAGGTATTCTCACGTTCCCAATACGGCTGCAAAGCCAAGCCATCCGGCATTTTTAACACGGCAACCTCAATTAAAGGGCTCCATGTTGTTAAAAACATTTTTCCCCAAATCGACGGTAAGACAAATAGTTCACAGTTTGCTGTTCCGTTAAACCAGCACACGTATAATTTGAGGACTCGAAGAAAAGACCTTGAGTTTATCAAGTTTATTTAGCAACAGGCCATAACAATGGTGAGGGATTCGATAAAAAAAAATAAGCATAACGACGAAAGCATGTTTTAAGTTTTACAACCATTCAACAAGCCAGCAATCCAACATCTGAAATATAGAACGAAAGAAAACAGTTTACGTTTAGCGCCTTTAAAAACTCGCACTCAAGGCTTGCAGGCGGTTATGCATCATACAGCTTTAGATAACACGGGGACTCCTGCTCAGGCAAAACAAGTATAACAACTTTCAGGGGAGGAAAAATTAATGTAATGAAGCCATCACCAACACGGTAAGCATATAAATGTATAAATATGTTTGAACGCCGGCTTTCTTGGAGGCCCACGATCAAAGACCCTCAAAGCAAAGCCAGGTTCAGTTTAATCTACTCAATTTTTAAGATCTCCCGGAAATAAATGCGAAGCAACAGAGACGAACTCTTCGCGGCAGCCAAGCTGACCACGGCCAGGCGCATTTTACTTAGGAGATTGAGCTTGGCAGAGTAGCCTCTAGACTTTTTTCCCCTCTTTCTTTCGCCAACGGCGCTTCAACTTTCTATAGTTTACTGAAAGCTAGAGACAAAACAGTAAACGTCTGTATAGAAAGCAACCGAAATTTAGGGTTAGACGAACCACTCCGCCAAATATCCGGCGGCGAGGTTGCGCTTTTATAGCCTGAGTGACGTCACGTTTTTATACACCGTAAAACAAATAATAGGTGCACCTCTCCAAACTGCGGTCTGCAGTTTGTTGCAGCTACTTTGTCATTTAATAATGTCTGTGCAGACAGGGGAGGAACGTGCAGGAGGGTGCACACTAAAATCCAAGTTAATTCAGTTAAGTTGATGCTTAAACGTTAATATGGAGAAGAAAATAAAACCACCAACCGTATCGCTAATGTCCAGGTACGTAATTACACGAGGCTCCAGAAATCTGTATTTTTCTTGTGTGATTTTTAATGGTAGTTATCATGTACTGAATAAACGGTGTGGATAGACGATGGGGGGATAGTTTTCTTAGTAAATAATTAGTATTCATAGTTTCCTTTTGCTTATGTGCCAATATAACTATTGTGTTATTTCACTGGGTGGTAAGGTGGTACGATCCAAGGTTAGGGCCTTTGAGTTCTCCCATCGCTCTGTGTGCTTGGAGTTTGTCAGTATTATAAATAGTACTTGAAGTGTGAAAAAACAGGTCCTGATACTCCCCTGTTATTCAGTACCAGCAGATATTGAGAGGTACCAGTATTCTGAAGAGAAAAACCACAGAGATACTGGCCCACTTCAAGCACCGATGATAATACGCTTTGCTATCCCCCCACCCCTCTTTCCCTGTGTTTACATTTTGATATCGGTACGTTGGTACTTTCAGCACTATCCACCCGCACACGTCATCTTTTACGGTCTGTACTTATGGGTAACACAAACCAGTGATCTATCACTTAATGGGATCTACGCATAATGTTTTCAGATGAACTTCTTAATGGGATTTATTTCATATCGGTCCCGGCTGTCACGCTTGTTTGTCCTCCTCGGTTTATAGCATCCTGCTCTCATTTCGTAGAGAAAATGTTGGGGGAAGATTTGAAGATTTATAGATGTGAGGACGCTGAGATTCCTGTACATTTGGCAAGGCTGGAAGGAAGAATAAAGGAACCTGATGCACTTTTGTTTTAACTTTCATCTCTCTTAAGACGTAACACATGTTCAATTTAATCGCGGCAAGGTGATGACCAGAGACGGAAATGACAGCAGAAAAGGAGTCTTACCACTAAGTTTGTTGCAAAAGCATGTCAGAAACTAGGTTTGGGAGGCTTGATCTCAGTGCTAGGTCCTCTCAGGTGAGGTAGGGAAAGGGTGGCTGGAGCCATTGGCACTAATCTAGGGGTCTTGGGTAACCACTGGAGAAAATCCCACAGGGAGAATCCCTGGAAAAATCTCAAAGGTAATTCTTCAGAACACTTTTTCCTCTGGCTCTCTTGTTTGTTTTGGTCTTCCTTCTAAAAATTCTTAGCAGGAAACTGCAGAAACGTGGCCAACAATTATTCCAGTGGATCTGTCATTCAGTTCATTGTTTATCCGCTTCTTTTGGCACTTTGAATGTTTGCGGATTGCCCCTTTCTACTGGTGCTCGTACATGTCCACGTGCGAATGGATGTGTCTGATCGTATAAGAAAGTGATAACGAGAGAGTAATCAAAACCACGTCTCAGAAACCATCCACTAAATCAGTTCCTTCTTGGGTTTCAGCTTTCTGTACTAGAGCCAAAATACCATTATGCCAAATATTCTCTCTGATGCCAGCAAATATTTCATTAATGAATGTCTGAACTCTGTTTCAACTCCTTGAACATTATAATGAACAGGGACGGTTTAAAGAATGTAAAAAAAATACTGAGTAATGTAAATGGCACCAAAACATTGGCGAGAAATATATTCTTTTGTTTTCTGTGTTCGCTCAGTTTCCAGACATACCAGTGAAACGGCTGGCATCTTGTTGCATGGTTGCAAATTTAGGCCACCAGGCTTATTAATCTGATTCCATTTGTTAATCTTCTGATGCAATTTGTTAATTTACATGTATTCATTTATCTGACACTTTTATCCAAAGTGACTTCCAGTAGAGAGAGAGAGAGTTACTATTCATGTTCAATCCCTGTAATTTGAACCCATGACCTTTGCATTGTCAGCACAAACTCTTACTTCAAAAGCTACTGTGAGGTGGTGTGGTATTAAAAATACGGCCCAATAAAATAACAGAAGCGTTTTATTACAGAGACGACAGATAAAGTTGTTTAATTTTGCTGTGACTGTGGTTTTACACTCAAATGAAGTCACATGATGGGATCATATTAAGTTGATCCGCTAATCTGTTAATCTGCAACATCGGTCCCGTCAGGATTTAATATCCCACCCAGTCTTGTGCACGTTTCCTCCCAGAAGAGTGTAAAATCACCCTTTCCCACACTTCCACATGTGTCTCAGACTTGTTTCTATAATGGGTCTCACTTGACCTCTCAATGTCATGTCAATTTAAAACATTTTTTTGGCCGGCTGCTTTCACAGCTATTGCTGACGCCTGATGTCTGCTCTGTCTAGGTCTGTGGCCGGTTCCGCCTGCAGGGAGGCCTGGGACCTCGGTTTCGCCCCGCAGAACTCGCAGTATCCCGGGTCTCCTAGCTGAGCCAGGATGGGCAAGAACAGAGATGCTGGGGGGGGGCTTGGACATCGATACTCTGCCGAACAATATGACTCACATTGTGGTGAGGAGAGCTGGAGCGTCTCTCTAACAGATGTGTGTGTGTGTGTGTGTGTGTGTGTGTGTGTGTGTGTGTGTGTGTGTGTGTGTGTGTGTGTGAGGATCATGTTTATATTACATTGTGGGGACCAAATGTCCACTACAATGTAATAAAAACCTGCTATTTTGACATTGTGGAGACCATTTTTTCAGGTCCCCACAAAGATCTATGAATGCACAAAAAAAAACATTAAAAATGTAAGTCTCGTATTTTGTTTGGTTACTTATGGGTAAGGTTAGGGCTGGGTAGGGGTTAAGGTTGTCATTGTTGGGATTAGGGCTATGTCCCTACAAAGATATAAAAAAAAATGTGTGTGTGTGTGTGAGTGAGTAACTGTCCTTTGGTGTTCTCTGGAATTTGAAAAAGAAGTATTGATGTTTAATGTGGTTCTAAAGTTACTTAGTAACGAATGCTTCAAGGCTAATCGCATAGACATGCAAACCTGCATCCATCCAGCGAGTCCTAAGCAACGCATCCACACATTGTCTCAGCGGCCTGCAGGTTTCCCTCTCAGCAGATGTCTCACTGGAGGCAGAAAGCTACGTTTCCCAGAAGCACCGAGGCCATCGATGGTCGCCAATTCCACTGCCCACCATTCAAATTCCAATCATCGTTACCCTTTGGTTTTTGGAGAGCGTGATCATTATAGCACTTTGGACAAGAATCTGTTGAGTGCATTAGCTGATGCTGGGTTACCTGGCAACGGCAGAGTTATTTAGATATTATGTATACGGGGAGTGATATCGCCGTAAAGCTATAAAGCTATTGTTGTATGTCGGTGGTTGTTGTCTCCAAGGGCAATTAAATTTGGCGACCAGTGGTTACGAAATGTGCATGAAAATACAGGAGAAATGGCTAAGTGGTTTTAGAATAATTATTTTTCAGGGGGGTTGAAGCCCCCCTTAATAGGGCCTAGAACTGCCTATGGATGTCGCCTGTTGATGGCATTGTGAATTGTTGCAGTTTTAAACTGCCAGGGAAAAGGCAGGAGTGACCTGAATGATGTTGTTTTAAGTGCAAGGGGAACCCTGGTCTAGATTGTGGTAGCTAATAAATTTGAGGTGCATTGGCTTCAAGAGTCATTGTACCGACTCACATTGTCATGGCTGGATGGGGTCTGGAAGGACCCCTCTGCACCTCTAATGCCGTGTTTGGGTCAGATTGCTCTCACATGCTGTCTGACTCACCACCAGTTTATCATTTCTTCACTTTCTTACGGTCATCCCATTGGTTACAGATGAGGTGCTGGGTCGGGGCCCAGCCCTGCCGGGTAATCCCTTTCCCTCTGGGCTCAGTCCGTTCCCCTCACCCCACAGCCTGGCCCCCTGCCCCAACCTGTGAGAACGTCCTCGGGCTGTTGTGAGTCAGACTTCCCGCCATCAGGGACTCCGGTCTCCATGACTTGCGCTCCCACACAAACAGAGGAGCTTGGGATCCTCCAGCCTCTGCGTTGAAATGTGCCCGAAACGTGCGTCGGGGCCACAATATTTTACAGCGCCCCGCTGTATTTAAAATCTAACTGTATGAAAGATGAATGAGAATAGTGGTAAACATTTTAACTGTCCGGTAAACCAGGTGTAAAATGTGTTTTCCGTGTTTCTTAATGTTAGCTAAGTTTCATGATGAAGTAACAGGTGTAGCTGACATACATTTGTATAAAAGAGTTATATACCAAAGTCTAGGTAAATGAATCTCGTTTTTGTTATTACTACTAGATGCCATCAGACTAGAGACAGCCGTGCTGCGGAACAGGGTTGGAACATTCCGGAATGCATTCATAAATTCCAATCCAAATCAGGAAATGGAACTGGAGTTAGAATTTAAATCTCGCTGAAATTCAGTTCCAATTCTGTTCTCCATAGTATTTTTTTCCAATCCTAACTCCAGTTCCATTTCCTGATTTGGATTGGAATTGATGAATGCATTCTGGAATGACCTCAAACCTGCTCCAGAACATTCTGTCTTCTGTCTGGATTTCCTGACTTCGCAATAGGATGTTTTTTTGCAAACACTCTTCATAAACTCGATCAGTCTTAACCTTTTGTCAATTCACACGTGCAAGTCTGATTGGTAACAGTAGCTGCAATGAACACGGATTACATAGTGCTTGTTTAATGGATTGAAATTCTGTTTGCGTTTGGCCATTCTGGCTGCATTATGGATAGACTTTTGGGGAATCACACTCTGTAGCTGAAGTGAGCTTGATACTTTCGCTCCGCCTGGAAGGACCATGATGCACCTGCTGTGTGGAGCATTTATGCGTACGACCAAGAGAGTGCTGATTGGAAAGGCTGTGGCTGACTAAGGCTTTGAAGAACTTCCTAAGATTATTCTTGTGAGGAATGAAATACAGGAATATGACTTTAATTGACACTTAATTTCCCTACAGGGGATCAATAATCTTTACGCCTCCCTCAACTTGCTCTTTGTAGAGTAAGTTGACCGCGAAGGGCTGCCGCCCGTAGTGGCGCCCAGGGAGCTGGGGGTTAAGGGTCTTACTCAAGGACCCGCAGACATGCTGAGGCTTTGTTCGAACCTGCAACCTTCTGATTACAAGGACACAGGCTTAGCCCACTGAGCCACACGCTGCCCCCTACTTCTGGGTAGCTTTGGCATGGAAGGCAGGCATTCAGGCAGGCAGAGATAGATTAGATAGATAGATAGATAGATAGATAGATAGATAGATAGATAGATAGATAGATAGATAGATAGATAGATAGATAGATAGATAGATAGATAGGCAGGCATAGATTAGATAGAGATAGATATATCTGTTTTTATGGATTTGGTGGGTTGGTTGGTCTGTTGGCTGATTGATTTTATTCTAAGAGAAAATTAAGGTAAAAATATCACGGTCACTTATGGTACAAAAAGCTACACTCAACTAAGCATTTTTCTCTCTCAGGAGGACTCTCATCGGTATTACACATGGCGAAGTTTTGGACCAGCCGACAAGCACACAGAAGACCTCTGGGTGGATCTGAACGACCCACGGCTCAGCCAAGTTCGAATGCACGGGATCCTGTCCAACACGCACCGGCAGGCTGCGGTGAGACCCAGAAACGCAGGCAGGCTCCAGCAGCAAGCCTAATGCTCCGCTCTGCTCATAATCTATTCCTTATGATCTTCTTTTCAATGCATCACATGGATGCTGATTCCGCCCCAACGAATCTAAGACGCAGATGAAAGGCGATAAGGAGGGGAATGTTCTCGGAGGTTCTGGCACATTGAGTTTCTTAACTTAAAGCAGAAGATCATCTAAAAAGAGATAATGAATGAGGAGGGCGTCCCCTCTAGGCCCGGCTGGGTTATATGTTCTGTGTTAATCAATATCATGCCATTCAGATGATAATACTTAATTAGGGCTTTTTAAACTGGTAATTCATGACAGTCAGCTGACACATTTAATATGTTTCCACCAATTCGTTCTGGTGCCAAGATTACTAAACCTTTTCATGAGCTTGGTAATTAATAAATCAGATGTATAACCTTTTGGTGGCAACTTCCTTGACCTGTAGTCACACAAAGCCAAACACCGGCCTCCCTCTCCCCCTCTCTCCAGCGGGTGGCTCTCTCCTTTGATTTCCCCTTCTACGGCCATTACCTGAGGCAGATCACCATAGCAACTGGAGGTAGGACGCTTCGCTATGCGAACTGGCCCTCAGACAGAGTGGCACTGTGAGTCGTTCAGATGCTATCCCCCTTCACCCCTTGGTGCCTGGAGCCTTTCCTTGGTAATCAGTAAATTCACCATATTGTATATATTCTATTTTTGGAATGGAGATAAAGTACAAAACCATACTAGACGTACTGAAGTACTGGGACCCAGTCTAATTAGTGGTAATTTCTCCGTGCTTGCATAAAACTCTTCTTGACATTACACTGCATCAGTAATAATGAATGAATGAATAAATTATTGAAAAGTACCGATCCAGTTTGCCAGCATTTTGCGTCTTTGTTCCTCTTTTCTGTCTTTAAGCAAAATTTAATTTCACACATATTGACATCCGCTAATGTGAAGATCATCAGGTTTTTTTCAGACCGGCAGCGTTTGGTCTCGGATCCATTTTGGTTTTTATCCTTCAAGTTATTCTTATGCTTTTATGTCCCCGATTTACTAAAATCTCTGTTATCACTATAACAGCCAGATTTTGTTTCATGGTTCAAACTTTATCGTCCCGACGAACATTGTGAAATTCCTGTGCTAACATTGCAGCGCAGTCCATTTTTAGGTCCGGTTAGATCTTCTTAGTCGTGCAGCTGATGCAATCAACACGCTGTAACTATATGAGAGGTTGTAATTATAAAAGCAACAGGTTCATGTTGAATCATTCGTAGGAATTCCGCTTGTATATGTATGGTGTCTGCGGCCCTGGCAGACGGTTCTCTGCTCTCCTGCAAAGAGCTTCAGCGTAATAATTTTTTTCTAGATTGGCTGTCAATCCAGCTCAGGGACAGGTAGATAAAGTCAGTAGATGTGGCACAACGGATCGATCCTGAAGCTGTTGTACTACCTGATCTCCTCGGCCCAAGCTTAAAGCAGATGGTCTGTCCGCTACCTCGCTCGGAGTTCTTCCTCACTTCCGGGGAATGACGTATTGAGGCAGCTGCGGGGTGAAGGGGTCCAGGGGAAGCGTGACGTCCTCGGCCCTGACGTCTGACCTCTCCTAGGGTTCATCTTCACGGGCGACGTGGTGCACCGCGTCCTCACCGCCACGCAGTACATCGCCCCACTCATGGCTAACTTTGATCCAAGCTTCTCCAGGGAGTCTACAGTGCAGTACATGGACAACGGTAGGTGGACGGGAGGGTTTTTTTTTTTTGGTTTTTTTTTTGTGAGAGTAGGGGGGGGGAGGGAGGCAGGTCATGTGACCACATAATTCAACAGCATGCTGAACTCGCCCCCCTTGAACCACCCCCACAGGAAAGGTGTTTGTGGTACAGTGGGATAGGGTGCGTCTTCAAGGCCGGGAGAAGGATGGGGCCTTCACTTTCCAGACTGTCCTTCATCATTCCGGCGCCATCGTCTTCAGCTATAAAGACGTGAGCCAGTTTGATTACTTACTGGTGTCAGGTCCTGCTCTCACTCTCTCCCTCCCTCAAAATCTCACCATTCTCTCTCTCTCTCTCTCTCTCTCTCGATTCAGTTCAATAGAAGTGGCTTTATTGTCACGGCAACAAATTTCTAAAAACAACTGGCTCTAATGAACAATACTCTGCAACTATTTTGCATAGTACATTTGAATAATAAGATTGAGAGGAGTTATCAAAATCCGAAAGAAAAAAATAAAGGTAATGACAAAAACCAGCCTTCATTTGTCAGTATTAAGCAGCACTGAATGAAACAAGGTAAGTAGCATCATCGTACAGAATTAGTTTTACTTGAATAATGAACCGGTGGGATCCTTTAGACAGAAGTAGATGATTAAAATGACACCTAATTAGTGCTTGTTAAAAACTCTCCTGTGGAGTGTAATTTTTGGCACATGGTGTGACAGGAAGGGCAAATGAAGGACTAGGAAAGAAGAGAACAGGTATCATTCTGTGTCGCCCTCGGTCTCGCTTAGCAGTAATACAAAGGTTGTTTCCACACCGGTGTGACCGGTTTCTGAAATGTCTGGGTAAATTCCTGAAATGTTCATGTCAATTCAGGTTCCATTACCGGTGGAGGAGATCGGTTCCACTCTGCACCCTGTGAAAGTTGGCCTGTCAGATGCATTCATGGCTCTCCTTCCCTCTCAACAAGGCCCAGGTCAGTCATAAGGGGCATCTTCTCGACCACACTAATTCGTATTTTTGTTAATTGGTGATTACTTTTACGTGACCAAAGATTTTGTACTATACTGTACTTTTGTACTACACAGCGAACATAGCAAATGATAAAATAAGTATAGAGGATAAGAATGCCACCAAATTTTTGGATGATCAACAGGTGCAGGCAGAGTGGTGACTCTGAGGCTAGGGATTGGTGCCAGCGATCGAGTGATTCTGCTCTGTTGGGCTCTTGAGCAAGGCCCGTAACCTGCAATGGCTTCGTCCTGGGTATGACGTTAATCTACATCCAGCTCTGTAAGGAGGTCCTCCAACTTTCAGGAGAATTTGAGGGCTTGGTGGCAGGATTGGCACTCCTGCCACTGGGAAAAAAAAACTCACTCTGGTCCATTCGGACTAGTGTGGTGCTGAGGTATCACTTGTCACGTGGCTGCACTCAGGTTCTCGTCCCTGAGGTGGTTCCTCGTGTGGTGGGTGCAGCAACATGCTGTCAGTGCACGCTCCTTACCTCCAACAGGTGCCCATCGCAGGACAATATATGAGTATCACCGAGTGGAGGTTGACACCACGAAGATAGCCAATCACACGGCCTTTGAGTTCACCCCATTGCCCAGTGAGTATAGTCTCTATAATCAACACTCAGACATCTCCACCACTAAGTTTGCAGCATTCTGTCGTGTCAGGGCTAGCAGCCAATCATGTCCCAGCACTAATAATCACTTGGGCATGGAATAAATGAGTCTCTGCTTCATACTGGAGTAAGCTGTTTAGCCAGTATCAGCTTTTTTTTTCTCCCTTAGCTTGCCTCCAACACGAAACCTGTGAGCTCTGCCTCACTTCAAACCTGACGTCCGGTTGCAGCTGGTGCAACGTACTGCAGAGGTCAGTAGAGGGGTGTGAGTGGCAATAACAGGGGATTTTCTCATGTCTCGCGTATTGTGTTATCAGACACCAATGGGCTATGTGGGAGAATTTGAGAGACCTGCGTCCGAAAATGATAATTAACGCTTTCATTGTTTCTGAAGTTTGGAAAATGAAATTTGGAAGTCATGCATTTTCCTGCTCAGTGAAAAGGTCAATCTCGTCATCAGAGCAGGATACTTCCTGCACCATAGATCTCACTATGGCATGTGAGGACACAGTTCCTTCTCATTACCATGGAAGGCGTTGAATCAGCACGGACAGAACCGTCCTTCCATATTTGTCTAATATTTACCATTTTTTTAAGCTCTCTTGCGCACAGTGGAATAGCCTGTTCCCTCCGCAGTGAGTAATCCAGATATAAGCATTATTTCAGGAAGCCAATCATCTTTGAAGTAAATGGTGCAAAAACTCTTATTTGAGGACAGCAGTTTGCTGTGACTATCTGACCAGGAACACTCTGACCTTCTGTTAAAAATACCAGCATTTTGGACTTAATAGAACTGCCGTGATTGGCTTTTAAAATAGTTTTTCGCTTTTTTAAATAGTTTTGTTTATGAACAAAAGTAGTCTGTTTACAAAAGGGAAATCAGAGTCTGAAATACAGTATCGTAAAGTATTATTTATGTTCCAATAAAAAGTTCAGACTTAACAGGCTTTCCTTTGATTATGAGCTTGTCTCTAACTAGTTTCAAACCTGTGCCAACTTGCATAGTCTAGCAAAAAAAAATAGTTGGTTCTCGCCTATGAATCCATGCATCAGAAGTGTTTCATGCACCAGTTAAAATATCCTGGTACACTTAAACGGTTTAATCTGCTTGGGTCTTCTTAAAGGAGAAATGCATTTAATTATCTCCTGTTTACAGTGGTTGATATCTGTACAAAATGATGCATAATTCTGTTTTTGTAAGCAATACAAAAGAACCACATTTTCATGTACTGTTTCCTGGCGTGTGGATGACTGCCAGTAGCTGGCAGTATCAAATGGGTCCCAGTCAGCAAAGAAATTCATGGGAAACTGGTGATTGGAACCCAGAATGGACCAGAGATGCTCTCCGTGGGCCTCCAAAACAAATCAGAAGAGAAATGGCACTTGATGAGGCTGAAATCTTTCTGAAAATCAGAAGGGTGGAACCGAGGCAGGACACTTTCCTCGTAAAATCATTGGTTAATGTGACTTTTTATTCTGGATGGAATTCGCCCCTTAATGAATCATCATCTAGGCTATAATTCCTCGCCCCATAAAAATGCCATAAAGATGCATTGATTTGTCCTTGAGATGGTTCCTGTCATAAGGAACGCCAGGAATACGAGGGATGTCGACAATGGTCTGGAGCACTTCCAAGACCCTTCTGGTCTTGCTCATATGGTTTTTTTGGTCATGGCGGAGACGTAAAATGGACACGCAGTGACGGGGGTTAGTTGATGCAACTTGTCTACTCTGACCGGCAATCAAACCTGCTTTGAACAAATGCAATTACGCGGCTTCCCGGCATAAAGAGACGCGAGTCCACTTTGTGGAAACCACAGGGTCTTTATATTGGGGGAATCAATCAAATGCCTGACTTGACTCTAAGGGGTATTGTTACTATCTCAATGGACCTCTCTATAATCAGTGAGCTCATCCACATGTAACCAAATCTATGTACGCTTATCAGGAAGTGAAGGATCGTGAGTTCAAGACACGTGCGAAACCTCAGTGGTGAAGGAGAGGCAGGCTTATCGTCAGAAAGCGTGTCTTTCTGGGATCTCAGTGTGTTGAATGTTCACGGCGCATGTAGGCCGCAGTCCACTGGCATCAGTAGGTGGGTCAGCGCTCACGCATGCAGGGAGCTGGAATCTTGCAGAAGAGGGGGCGGGGCCAAATTCACATTCATGTGCACGTGTTTTTCTTAGGTGCTCAGATGGAATAGACCGACACAGACAAGAGTGGCTGGACCATGCCTGTTCGAAGGAGGTAAGAAGCCAAGGTCTCTCATTTAGGGCCCCCACAGCTGCTCTCAGGTGTAACATCTTTGGTGCTCCTCAGCAGGCTGAAGACCTCACCTGCCAGGACTACAACATGGACGGGGAGGATGATTTACCAGAAGGCTTTAGCCCCTCGGGCCCCGGGGCCACGCCTACTCACGGGGCCTTTCCTGAGGGCCCCGTGACAGAAGGTAGGTCTTCCCGTCTGAAGCTAGTCTAGCCCATTTTTCTCCAGTAGCACTGCTGCCACCATCATGCAACACGGTCTTCAAATTAAAGTACAGCTGAAGTGCCTTTGCAACACCACAGCTATTCCTCCTGTTATATGTGTTCTAGCTTCTGCCATCGTATTAGGGCCCCAGGAATCTCTGTGCCTGCATAATCACTGAGGATCAGTAAAAACACATGAGGCTTTTAAAAATGCATCTTTTTAAGGGAGAATTCTTTGAAGTTGGGCACATAGCATTCTCCAGTAAAGGAATCTTTCATAACTAATGTAATAATTTACAAGGTACCATCAGAATTTGAGTTTGTTCAGTTTTAAGGCTTTTTAGTATTCGAGTACCTAACCCTCCTTGATGGCACTTATTTTATTTTATGTGACTACTGATAATCTGTAAAACACAGTTGTGTACGTAGACAGAATTGTTAAAATGTGTATATAAAGCATGCTTGTTTTAAATAAATTGCTCTCTGAAATACGTTGAGCGTCCGACACATAAATAACCTGTTTTATTTACATCCACAGATGATACTAAACACCTCATTCGTTACAGTGGCAACGGTGAGTTTGATCAGCAACTGAAAGAAGCTCTCACTGTGATCTAATGCTTTAATTAGGCGTCTCCCCAACAATACAGACACTAATTAAAACAAATTTCCCAGTTTAATAACTAGGATGGGTGTGAGCTAGAGTATATTCAAACTATTTGGATTCTAGTCATGTGCGGTGTGTTTGTGTATTATGTTTAT